>NC_138789.1:8636185-9010595 GCF_965178545.1 Coloeus monedula
CAGAGGCAGGGACCCGTTAAGAGGCACTAGACTTCCTCAGAGTGGTTCAATGCAGTGGATTCATTATACGTGCTCAACTCCCTCCACTTGTAAAAATGAAAAATTCTGCTTTTGAATAACAACATGCTCTAGCTGACAAAGCTTTTAAGCTCTCTCAGAAATATGTTTTGATGCAGAGGAAAAGAAATCAACAGCAGAAAGTTCTGTTTAAAAATGCAGCTTGCTTTCTTGACTGGATCAGGCTTTTTTTAACATTTTTAATTTTTAAAAAAATTCTGATCACTCATGGTAGGGAATAGTGAAAAGGGAAAAATCTGGACACAATATTTGGCTATAACAAATTATTTTTTCTTTTCCACAGGTGACATAAAATGTGTCATTCTGTCTCTGGTTGCCCAGCAGCTTGAAATTAGCAGCTGGATGTCCTTTGATCATCCTTTCATTGATAACACCTGGTACTGCGCTTGCCATTTCCAGTCCTGGGTCAACCCAAACCCTTTGCTGTGGTACAGTAATTGCTGTCTGGCTGTTCTTAGTATCTGTTTAGGAAGTAAAGTTTATGGCTTTCTGTTGGGTAAGGAAACAGTTCTTACTGTGAAAACTGATCATGAAAGTATTAAATTTTAAAGATGAATTTTAATCCTGGTAGGGAGCACCCATTGACAGGAATTCTTTGCAGACTTGTGAAGCCTCCAAACACTGATCATTTGTTTCCCTTCATTCTATTCTAATTAAAGAAGAAGAATTTAGCAAAACCCCTTTTCATTGCTTCTTGAACAGCTCCTCAGTGGCTGGCCCTAGCAGGGGAAGCTGTTTTGTCACCAAGCAGTTCTGGCTTACAGAGTTCCTGTTCTTGCCTTGCTTGTTGCTGCCTCTGCTCCAGAATGTTTTACAGGTGTACTGAAACACATGTTTTGTGCAGATCTGGCAGGGACTGAATCAGAGTACCTATGTGGATAAAGAATAGCCCCTTTCCTTTTTATTTTGCCCAGACCCTGGTGTGTTTCTCAATTCAGCCTTACAAACAGTTTTATTGGCACAAGTTGAGGTGGCAGAGTGCTGCAGAATCTGTAACTGCAGATAAGAAAAGACAATTTCTTACATTGGCAAAGCTGCCAAAACCCTTGTCTTGTGAAACTTCTCCCTCTAGTTATCTTTTCATCAGGCAACTGCGGAAATTGAATTGTAGGCCTTAAAGACAAAAAACCCCCATCAAACTCCACAATTTTGTAGGTTTCATGTGTAGTCTGATAAAGTCCAGAGCATCCCACTGGAATCACTCAAAACACTTTCAGAGCCAGCTTTATTTGGCTGATAGGCTGCTAATTTTTGGAAGTTCATAATCTCTAGTGATAAAGAAGTGAGTCTGTCAGAATTTTCATCCCTTCACAAAGGAGAATAAAAACTATGAACTTCAGGGCTCAAGTTTAGATTGCTGCTAAGTTATTCTTGCCTTGGATGGATTTTAAAAGTATGTGTGTGTTTGTTTTTTGATAGATCTGGAAAGTGGTGTAGCTAAAAACTGAAGTCTAGGGTTAGAAAACCTGAGCAATTTCCAACCTTTATTCAGCTTTGCTAATGCCTGGATTATAGAAACTAAATACCTACCCCTTCTGACAGGAGTTAATCACTGCCATTGGTACTGTTGCCAGCTGTTGGTATTTATTAGTTCTAGCACAACCATCTAGAGTATAACAGACTAGAACAGTGGTGAGGACTCCTGAAAAAAGGCCTAACATAGGTTTAAATATTAATCACATTACCTGGATATTGAATTCATTGCTCTTGAAAAAAATGTACTGTCCAGCTGAAACTTTTAATCGAGACACCCTCATTCTGGAGTTTTACTAGTTTGAATAAAAGGAAATACTAAGGAAACACTTTGTTTGCTGTTATGGGGGTTTATTTTTTTGAGATTATTTTTCCTTTTAATGCAATTCTTGGTGGTAGTTGAGAAAAAATGCAGTGTTGTTAGTGAGGACCTCTTCTTGGTTTAAGAATTACTAAATGGTATTGATACCTTTTTCATATTGAAGAAATGAAAGATCACTGAAAAATCTCTGTGTCATTTCTTTAGTTATATGCAGAATTTTAAATTGTGAGCAAGATACCCAACAACTACTTTGAAGGCATTCCAGTAATGTTACACTTGCTGAGATGGAATGTATTCAATTCCTTAATGCATGCAGGAAATCTCCAACCAATAATTTTTTTTTAATGCATGAAAGAAGCAGCTTTGCTTATTTCTGTGGCCCATTTCTCAGCCCAAGTGCTGAGAAAAGAAGCATAAAGGTGAGGTTCTAGACACAGCTCCCCAGTCAGTAGAGACACTTTCCTTGCATATAGTTGTCAATGTCTCAAATTGTCTTAGTCATGCTGTGCTACCTTTAAAAAGATATTTCAAACAATCTCCTAAAATTTGCTGGCTTAACTGCTGGGACAGTGGTGGGCAGATGAAGCAAGAACAGCTAATATGAGCCATGGCATAAAATATGTGGTATTACCATGTACCAAAACTGATCAACTTCTCAGTATTTTTGCAGCATGGATGCAACCTTCCATAGCAAAAAAAAAAAAAAAAAAAGTGTGAATTTTTCTATTTGACAGCCAAACTGTAAATTCACAGACCTGTTCTAACTTCTTATTGTCATAGATGTATTTTAAATGTGATTGTTCCAAGGTGGCTTTAATTACTAATTATGTAATCACTGAACTTTTAAAAGCTTTTGATTAACTCACGGGCACTATTAAATAAATTGAATTGCTGTTGTAAAGCTAGTTACAATGAAAAATTACTTCAGAGGAAGTTAAAATAGACATATATTTATGTGTTTGTATTTATAAATGGTACAGATTGCTGCTACTTCAGTAAGTAGGTCCAGGTAGATAGCCAAGAAATCAACAAAATTGGAATGTCAGAGGAAAAGATAATGAATTGTTCAAAACTGGGGCTATCATTACAATTATTAGCAGTGTCTGATGATTCAATGTCTATCTCCCTGGCAAAGCTGGATGATGCTTAGATTTCCCTGGAACAGCTGTGTTATCTTCAATTGAACTTTTTGGTTTGTTGTGAAATTCTGCCTGGGAGCTCCACCCAGTTTCTGGTAAAGAGAGTTAAATAGTGCTGAGAGGGGCTAAAGGTGGTCATAGTTTTCCCCTGCTGCTTCAATTCCTGTGCTGTGTGAACATTGCTAAGTGAAATTTGCTCTCCAGTCTTGGAGCAGAATTCTGCATTCCAAAACTATTGGGGAATAGAAGTGGGTGTTTTAATCTCTTCTGAAAAGTGTTCAAGGTACAGCAGCGGAGTGACCTGAACTTGAAGGTGCAGTGATGCATGGTGTGCCTTAGATCTTGGCTGTCCCACTGGACACTTTCAGACCTCAGCATTCCTTATGACTCCTCCTGGTAAATGAGATGTTGAACCCATTTGTTCTTACAGCAGGGGAAAGCTCTGAGCAGCTGATATCTGTGGTCTGCTCTGTTTCTAGCTCTGCAAGCACTGCTCATCTTCTGTGTTTGTAGCTTACACATTCTATTGCCTGCAGCTCTCAGGCTGCTCTTTTGCTGCAAAACCAACCAGCTCATTGTACCAGTTTATTTTACTCACTGAGGTCCTTATTTCAAAACAATAAAGAGTAGTTAATTAGAACTAAGTACAAATATGAGTAGGTGATGCAGATGATTCTTAGTTTCCTTTTTTCTAATGTTTGATGTACCTCTGCAGAAAGGGAAGGGAGTTCCTCTGATTAAAAGAATGTGTAGTCATGGATAACAAAATTTGGGGTTTTGCTTGTTTGAAAACAATGTCATGGTTCTATGACAAAAACATCTTTGAAGCTATTGAGTAGTCTATCTGTACTTAGTGTGCACAATACCACTGACCATAAATGTTGAATGATTTTTAAGCAGCAATATCTATTTGACTTGCTTGTTGGGCTACGGGACATACCTCTCTTACCCAGTGTATTAAGATGAGAGCTGTTGGTGTCAGACTAATTCCAAAGCTGCATGTGTAGACTGCCACCAAGAAAAACATTCTCATGATGCATCCTAGTGCACAATTTGCTGTGTTTTTGCTGCAAGGGGCTGTGAAATAATTTCCTTTGCATTTGTAAGCCACTGTGTGCACTTTGCCTTCTTAAAGGTAGTAGGGTTTAATTGCTCCAGGCTGAACCTTGCTGCTTGCATAATTCAAACTGTGATGTAGATGTTGGGAGAACTGAAGGGGAATATAAAACTGGAGAACAGCTAGCAAGTAGAAACATGGAACAGGAGCCTTGTCATCACAGCATGCTGGCATTTGAAATGAACCCAAATACTGCAGTTCGCTTTTGGATATGGATAAAGTTTTTTAACTTAGAAACCAGCTATTCAGTTTAGTATCCACCCCTAGATAAAACATTTCCACTTTGATTAGAGCAAAAGTTGTGCCTGCTTACTGGAAACAGCATTCTTGGGAGAGAATTTTGTCCTGGCTGTCAAGAAAAGCCATGAAAGATGCAGTTGCTTTCACTTTTGTACCTATCCGCTCATATTGTCTCTCTCTTTGATCTACTTCTCTGTGAGGTTTTAAAATACCTCTAATTCTGGGATAGAAATTCCATATTTGTGAGAAGTTTTAGGTTGTTATGGGGGAGAGAAGGAAAGAGACTGAGAAGCAGCAGAATTATTGTCTGCTGAACAAGGTTGGGATTTCTTATTGACTGGTGAAGCATCTCCAAGAAATGACCAGGTACAAAGGGAACCTGATGAGGGTGATTCAGTTGCTTATATCGCAGAAGTGATGTGAACAGTGCTCTGCAATGATTGGTTTTGAGTAGCTTTGGGAATTCAGGCTTTCTTTCAGAACTCTGTAGAATGCATCAGAACATAATTACTGTCATTTGTCCTTGAAAGAGAGAAATTCTACTCCATGGTACAGTTGTTTGGTTTATGCTATCCGTGTTTGCCTCATGTCAGTCTGGGTAAGACTGTGTTGCCCTTTTCCTGACGCTATCCAAGCGTTATACAATGCGTTGTTAGCAGGAGTGTTTTCATTCGTTGCAGGATAAATTGATCCCTGTGTTCAGCTCATAAAGCCACAAGGATTCTCTGGAATGAAAGGCACTAGGTAAATATCAGACATACAACTGATGCCATTTTTGTAGCTCTTATGTTTAACTGTTATTTTCTAATATATATGTTTATTACTATATTTCTAGATGTAGCAGGTGTTTGTTTTATTTTATTTCTCAATCAAAATATTGGCTGTTTTCTCTCTGTAACAGGAAGTCTCCTAAGTTGGTAGAGTGTAAAACAAAATCTGAATACTCTGTAGTACAGAATACATCCAAAACTCAAGTTATCCATGCACCAGCAAATCCACTGACACACTGAGAACTTGGGAGGGGACAAGAGGCTGTTTTTAATTTCAGTCATTCTTTATCCATCAGTACAAGGTGAGAAATTCACCGATGAATTATCCATTTCTGTGTTAGCTGTTGACTGGGGCAAAAGCAAGATCCTCAGGTTTTAGAGCTGTATGATTTCATATGCAGCCAAAAGTATAGTACAGCTGGTAGTTGTAAAGGAATTGAACTTAATATTTTTAATAGGAGGGCTAAAAATAATCTTTATATAGTCAACATTATTCTAAATCAAGTAGTTGAAATCTATTTGGCAGGAAACACATTTCTAATTGTGTGATATATGAGCATTTTTATTTTATATAAATAATCATATGTAGTGCACAGTTCTCTCTAAATATTTGCCAAATAGAAAAGTAATTTTTTAATTAGATCTTGCTACATGATGATTTACAACCACTGGAAACAGGCAAAGAAAGGCCAAGGCCCTAAGATAGTTGTTAGTTATGTCAGGTGTGATCCATCAGTGGTACAACCTGTGGGTGGCACCTTTTTTTTGGGTCAAAATGTGGGTAAGGAATGTGGTAAGAAGTTACAGAAAAAGAGGGGAGCTGTGGCAGAATTCTTGCTGAATTTCCATTGAGTTGCAGGTTTTAAGTGTGTGCTAAATGCAGATGTTGGTGAACCAGAGCCTAAAGGTTATGGCCATTTGTTTTGGGGGAAATCAATACAATTGAGAGTGTGCAGCTTCTGTTATTTGATGGCAGCCAACTTGAGTCATGGCAGTTAACAGATTAATTTTTTAGGTGAATTAGGACCTTAAATCCTGTTTTCGAATGAAATGTAAGCAGCTCTGACAGAAGTTAGTGCTCTTAAAGCATCTATAATTTTTATAATAAGAAGAAAATCAAATATATCAGACTTTGATCTTTGAAAACATTGACTTTTTCCCACCTAAAACTTGGATCAATACAGGAAACTCCCTTTCTTTTTTTTTATAACTGCAACTTTTAATTACCTGTTGTCCTCCACATGATGACCTTTACTTCAAGTAGAGCAAGTTGTAGATTCCTAAATTTCCCTAAAGGGCTATAATTGTAATGCTACATGTGTGATAGGAATATTTGAATTGTTGATACGAAATGTCAAAAAAGTCTTCGATGGATTTAAACACTGAATTTGCTCCTGCTGACATTATAATCTACACAAGCACAAAATGGCAGCACAAAAAGGAGGCTGAATTATATTCTGAAATACTTCAGTGAAGTGAAAAGATGAACTTACGCCTTTTTTGGTTCAAAAAATGCCTCATTCTGTGGAAAGAATTGAGGCACCTGAGTCTTCATTGCAAAACTGTTTTGCTGTAGATGGTTATGCACAGAGTTAAACATGAACAGACAAATACAGGTTTAAAACTCAGCATTTCTCATGTACATGGTGAAACAAGGTGCTTAAAGCTCCTAACGTGCCAGTGTGTAAAAGACATTTAGGGTATGGAGTGTCTGTTTTTAAACTATTAAGATTATCATTGATCTTTACTCCTAGCCTGACACAGGGTCAAATCTGGATAATAAGGAGGCCATTAATATTACAGAAAATCATTGTATGATTAATTTCTAAAAGGAAGACTGTTTCTGAATGTCATCAAGTTGTCCCATCTATATGAGTTGTATGAAAGAGCTGTACTATATTAATTTGCCAAGAACATAACAGGTTACGTGTGATACTCATTCTAAATAATTATATTTCTCTATAATTTAGTCCTATTTTCTGACTTTGTCCAGAAAAGTTGCTTCTTAAATGCTGTATCTTCAGTGTGATGAAATTCAGAAGCTTTTGTATTAAATTCATAGTATTTTTATTCTGTATTTATCAAACAGCAAAGGATGAGAACCCAGAAGATTAAATGACAATCAAGTTATTATAATGTAAAAAACCCCACAGCCATATTACCTGTAAACTTCTTCTTAGCCCAAAAATTTTAATAAGAACTTTTTTTAAGAAATCCTAATGTCAGGAGTAATATCTGTTGAATTTTTTTTTGTTCAGTGTATTTTGATGAAGCTCATTAAATGATTTTTATGCCTTAAATTCATCTCCGTTATTAGCTGATATAAAGCCTAATCAGTAAGTGGATGTTAATTCATGTCATATAACACTGGACTTCCCAGGAGATTTCTCTGCATGGCATATAACATATTCATAGCAGTTCTGAGAAAGACACATGATTGATACTGTTCCATTCTCCATTCCTGATGGTTATCCAGCAGTGACAAATGTTTCCACATTTAGCAGTAAAAAGGTACCATGACTGTCTGAAGTGATGCTTAACACAGAATTAGCTCTTTCTCAACTTGTTTCCCTTCAAATTCTATCTCTTTTCAGCACAAGTCATTTAGAGTGTAAAAATGATGGAAAGATGGGCATTTTGTTAAAAATGGTCAGGAAATTCAGGCCTTTTGACACATTCTTTTGGTTAAGAAGTTTTTTCTCTATGCAAACTAATTCAATAAGGTTTTTTCAGTGAGTGTGTTATGCTTTTTACAAAAAGCACCAAGTTATGTATTAAAAACATTTTATGCCCAGTAAAGGATTTTAGGTACTGATATTCTTGAAGGCATAACTAGAGAATATCTTAATAGTAAAAAAAACTTGAGGAAAGTTGTAGGTCATTCCCTGGAAGTCATCATTTCTGTGTAAGCACCTTGTATGTTCCAGTATGACAAGTTAACAAAAAGGCTGGTGTACTGCAAACTGTGGCCTATACAGAACTTTTTATCTCTGTTTAGTTTGTGCTGAAATGTTACAATGATGAATGACTTTCAATTCCCACACTTTCCCTCCTGGCACTAACAAATTTTCATTTGGTGCCACACTTTCAAGTCAGACAGATTATACTTTTCAAACTGGAAAGTCCCATTACGGAACTATTTGAAAACTGTGCTGACACCTGTAAACCTGAACAGATCATTATTTGCAGTTACCCCCTCAGCTTTCCTTTCATACTCTGGCTCCTACAATTAAGTCTCCTGCTGTAAGCAAATCAGCAATATTTTTAGTTTTCTTGCTAGATCATTGTTACATTTGCCTGTGCTCATAGCCATATGAGTCACATATCACTCCTAACATACTCTTGTGCCACCAGCCAATATATATTCTGTCACAGTAATAAACTAGTAAAGATGCTGCAATGGTGCTATGATTATTGTGGAAGCCCAGCATCTTAAAATATAGCTTAGATACAAATTTACCAAGTAATGGTATGAAAAAATTTTTTGGGATAGGAAAAAGGAATAAAAGGGGAAGTTGTCTTGAGTAAGCTTCTGGGTAAGTAGAATTTCTGCCACAAGAATGTTAAAATTTTAACAAAGTCATAATGTGAAGTGTCTTTAAAAAAATGAAGTATTGGAATGTAAAATTAATTTTGCAATTATAAATGAAATTTAAAAAAACCAATCTGGAATCTCCTGTTGATTTACTGAACAGAGGGCTGTATCCTATTTTTTTTTTAATATGAACAGAGTCCTACCCCATTTCTTGAGGCACGAGTTGCATTTTCTAAGTGATTTTTTTATTCCATCCAACCACTAGTGAGTATCCCAATGGTTGTTCTTCCTGCCTCTTTGTACTACTCAAGAGGTAAGATATGACTCTGTTGTCCTCTACCCATTTGCTTGTGGGTAAAGCATACAAGGAAACTCAACGGGGAAAACAAACAGCCGTGTTTGTCATTACCATTCCTCGATTGTACTTCTGTGGCTCTTCCCTCTTCTATAAAAAGATCCTCCGAGCAGATGAGGTTTCTTCTTGAAGAGCCTGACCATGTGAGAATATTCATAAATAACTCATTCTTCCTTGCTGGAAGTGAGAATAGACCTCAGTGTTCTGATGGACCAGCCAGGAAAACTGGAACACAACCCAAGCTGGGCCACAGTGGGACAACTGTTCTGCTTAACATACTGTCTCTGCAAGAAAACTGATAATGTTGTGCAGTTAGGCACCTTGAAAATTAAAAAAATACTGATAGTTTATTTTTATGCAGTTCTAGTTTAGGCCTTTTACAAGCTTGCCCATAGGTCTTTAGCATTGTCTGAAGCCAAACCTCGCATAAGGAAGTGGTTTTGTCCAAGGACTAAGTGAATACACACGTATAAATTAATGTGAGAGTTAGTTCAGCCCTGTGTGAATGGCCATTAGGATAATGGTCTGATTTCTGCCCTTCTCTGATGAAGTCTAATGAAGTATTAAACTCTGTAGTGCCTAAATTTTTCTGGAGTTCCATCAGAAGTTGTGGGAGTGTGTTTCTGTTTGGTTTGGTCCGGGTGTCCCCTTAGATTTTGTACCCTTTGTATTAACCCAGTTTGTACCCTCCCAGTTCTATGTCAATTGCTTTACTTTCCTTCTCTGTCTCCTCCCAAGCCCCTGCCAATCGCACTGGCACCCCTCCCAGGCTTCTAGAAAGCTCTGGCTGAAGCGTCGAGCGATTGGCCTTGGGGAAAGGGTTCCTCCCTCCCTTGCCCCTGATTGGTTCCCTTGTGCGTCCCTCATCCCATAGACCGCACCCTTCCCTTTCCTGGTTGGTTATCCTCGTGACCCCTCCCTTGTTGCCACCCCCCCATAAAACCTGCTGCATGAGCCTTCCAGACTCACTCAGCTCTGGGTTTGCCTGGGGGGTGGGATCTTGTGCTCGAGGGCATAATAAACTTCCCGGCTTTCACCCAGATTGGAGTCTGCCTCCTTCTTCTACCACCTGCCTCTATTGCTGCGGTCCTGTGGAAGGACCCACGAGCCAGACCTCTGGTGTCCCGGATTCCGGAGGCTGGCCCCCTCAGCCTGCTGCGTCCAGAGCTGACCGGGCTGAGTGGGAACCGCTCCGAAAGGACACAGAGGCAGCTTGGCGCCCAATGTGGGGCCCCCCTCTTCCACCGGACCCCACGGAAGGGACTGATGGGGCTTCCGAGCGCGTCCTTGGAACGTCAAGCTACCCCAGTTGTAGCACGCACCGTTTTAGTGAGCTGCGCTCCTGGGAGTGAGGACGGTAGCTCCGCCTGCGCCGGCAGAGTCATCCTTGGTGGAAGATCGGCCGCCTGGAGCTTGCCTGGACACCACTGGGTAAGTATTTTCCCCAGAGGGAATTTACTTTAAAGCCGGTAAAGGCTTTTTGGGACCTGCATCATCCCTGGCTCTCGAGTAGCCAAGGGTAGGCTGCGCAGCCCCGGGGCGAGTGTGGCTCACTTGCCTCCGGTTGGTTTTTCGGGAAAGTTGGTGTCCAAGGGTTTACTTTCTAGCTCCAGACGTTGTGCTGTGGGCGTAGTATGGGCACAAAGTTGTCCACAGCACAGAAGGGGGTATTTCTCCAAGTTGTGGGACTCCTGGAGGGTGGGGAGAGAAGTTTTTCTAAGGGGTTGTTGAAAAGGTTTGTTCAGTGGCGGTTTTTACATTTCCCTCAATGCTCCCAGAATCTGGTTTTGAGCATTCCCTTTTGGAACGCCGTGGGAGCAAAACTGGCCCAGGCAGAACCGAGGAAAGATAAAGATTTAGAAAAATTCTCTTTGCTATACCTGCAGATTCGGTCTGCGTTAAATGGAAAAAGGGAGAGGGAAGGACAGCCAACCCCCGCTTCCCCAGTTACCCCTAAGCCGTCTCCCAAACCCGTGTCCCCTAAACCGGGCATCCTGAAGAGAGCAAACCGCGATGCTGCGCAGGGATGCCATCGACTCCCTGGCTCTCCTCAGGATTCTCGGCACCCCCGCCCGGACAGTCCTGGCCAGACTGCCCGGGGCTCGCCCCGTTCCCGAACTTCCCCAGTTGTTAAACCCCGAGTTCGGTTCAGCTATACGGAGGGTTTAGAAAATGGTCTCCATGCCCAGGGGGGACAAGATGGTGGGTGCCACATGGCAAAGACCCCCTCTTGCCCTTCCTCCCCTCTCCATCCCGAAACCCTTTCCTCCCAAGTTCTAACCCCTTCCCTCCCAACCCTTCCCTGTACCCTGACTCCTCCCATTCTCAAGCTGGGTCCACCCCTACTATCCCTCCCACTTGTCACCAGTTCACGCCCCCGTGCTCCGTCCCTGGAGGTTGTTGTAGGTCCGTGTCCGATTGCCACCTACTTCCTGCTTCTGGTTCCCACGCTTGGCCTTCCGGTTCCCACGGTGAATGGCTGGAAGGGGAAGGGCCTGAGGACCGGAACCCAGAACTGGATCACATTCCATCAGTCACTCCGGTTATTTATCAAAGGTCCCGGAGAGGGGGAATGACCCACACCAACTGGGAACCCCTCTCCCATCAAATGAGTAAGGAACTCTGCAAGGCGCAGAAGGAGTTCGGGAGGGAAAGCGAATATTTTCGCGGCCTTTTAAAGGCAAACCTCTCCGAAGCAGTAATGACGCCCTTTGATTTGCGTCAACTTTTTTCGTGCTTGCTTTCCTCGGCAGAGTTTCTGCTCTGGAAATCGGCATGGGAAAGGGAGCTCCGTCGACTCCTTTCAGTGCTCCTGCAGGGCTTGGATACAGCCGTTGATGCCGATAATGAAGTATTAACAATGGACCATCTGAGCGGCGAGGGGGAATGGACTTTGGCACCGAAGCAGGCCCAAAGTCTGCCCCTAGAGGTACTGCAGCAGGTCAAGGAACTGGCCGGTAAGGCATTCTTTGGCTTGAGGCCGGACACACCTGTGGAAAGTTACTCGCGGGTCCGACAGCAGCCCACGGAGTCGTTCTTCAGGTTTGTGGAGAGACTAACCTGAGCAGTAGAGTTGCAGGTCAGGCAGCCGGCAGCCAGGGAGGAGGTCATAGCAGAGATGGCAATGGCGAATGCCAACCCCCAATGCAAGGCAGCCATCCTGAGCCTCCCCCTGGACCCTCTGCCGATGATCCAATCGATGTTAGAGGTTTGTGCTGCGAAGGCGCCACACCTGCAACCTGCTGGCTCAGACAAACAGCGATCCTGAGGAGCAGTTTCGGTGGGAACGGCATCACATCACCCTGCTGCGGACCAGAAGAGGACCACGGGCCAAAGCAGCAGACCACCTCCAAAGAAGAACGGCCGGAAGCGACCCCAACAGCAGACCAGGAACACCTGCTTCCTTTGTGATCTGCCCGGGCACTGGACCAAAGACTGTCCTCTAAAAACACAATTCCATCAATTTAAAAGAGAACAAGGGTCGGGGGGGCTTGAGGACCGAGAACAAAAAAACTGAGTGGGGAGCGCGTGCCCACCCCGCGTAACGACAAAAAAGGGACAGGACGCGAGGGGGAGGAGGGATGGGGGGGGGGGGGGGGGGGGCAGAAAATGGCTTCACTAATTTACCGATTGAGATTACAGCCGGACTTGACTTCTTCTTCCGACAGATCTTTCAGGTTGCAGCTGTCGACACCGCTTTTCCTGAGGACCAACGAGTGGCACGCCGCACCGGTGAGCACCGGTGGTGAGCTGGGGGCGGGAGATCGGAGCCCTGACAGATATGTCATCATCAGAGATGTTAACTGCACACCACCTGAGATCGAAGTCGCTCCGCGACTAATGACATCTAGTCCTGAAGGACCCGTTCTCTGGCTGCGCTGTGTCCGTCCACCTCTGTTTCTGCCTAGAGGGCAGATGGTCGCCCAGGCTATCCCTGCAGAAGGGCCACACCCGACGGTGTGTGCCACCCATGTAATAGGGACAGGGAAGCCGCGGGTAGACTGTAAGATCAACAGAGGGAAAGAAGTCCTATACCTCAAGGGACTTCTGGACACAGGGACAGATGTGACAATCATTCCCACACGGGAATGGCCGGCACATTGGGAATTGCAAAACGTGGCAGGACACGTGCAAGGTGTTGGGGGCATCCAATTGGCAAAGCAATCAAAAAGCGTCGTGCAAATTAAGGGACCGAGTGGACCATTGGCTAATATACGTCCGTTCGTATTGGATTACAAGGAACCCCTCTTGGGAAGAGACCTCATGCAACAATGGGGAGTCACGATTGACATACCTGACCCCCCAAAAAATTTTTGCATGGCAGCCACTGAAGAGCGCCCTACCCAGAAACTGAATTGGAAGGCAATCGGCCAGTGTGGGTAGAGCAGTGGCCACTCTATGATGAGAAATTAAAGGTGCTCGAGAAGCTCGTGGAGGAGCAGCTCAAGAAGGGGAATATCGTAGAGACTAACAGCCCTTGGAATTCCCCTGTCTTTGTCATCAAAAAACCTAACAAAAACAAATGGCAGCTCCTCCAGGACCTTCGCCAAATTAATGATGTTATAGAAGACATGGGCTCTCTCCAACCAGGGATGCCATCCCCAGCGATGCTTCCCCAAAATTGGAATCTGGCCGTAATTGACATAAAGGATTGTTTCTTCCAAATTCCCCTGCATCCTGACGATGCTCCACGTTTCACCTTCTCGATTCCGGTTGTCAATCGAGAAGCCCCGAGGAAGAGATATCATTGGAAGGTGCTGCCACAAGGCATGAAGAACAGCTCGACCATCTGCCAATGGTATGTCTCTTCCTTGCTTGCCCCAGTTCGCGCAGCTGCGAAAGAGGCCATCATCTTCCACTATATGGATGATGTCCTCGTGTGTGCCCCCGACAATGACATGCTTGTGAGTGTGCTTGACCTGACAATCAGTGCATTGGTTGCTGCAGGGTTCGAGCTCCAAAAAGAGAAGATTCAAAGGATGCCACCTTGGAAGTACCTGGGCCTGGAAATTACAAAGCGGACCATTGTGCCGCAAAAATTGGCTATTCAAACAAATACCAAGACCTTGGCAGATGTCCACCAACTGTGTGGGTCATTAAATTGGGTAAGGCCGTGGCTGGGTCTATCCAACGAAGACCTAGCCCCCCTTTTTGATTTACTAAAAGGGGGAGAGGAGCTTAGTTCTCCCTGGACACTTACTCCAGAGGCACGGACAGCCCTGGAGAGGGTGCAACACTTAATGTCCACCAGGCAAGCAAGCAGGTATAGACCTGACTTGCCATTTAAGTTCATCATCCTGGGTAATCTGCCACACTTGCACGGGGTTGTCTTCCAATGGGAAGACAAAAGGAAGAGCAAAGAGGACCAGGACCGGAGGGACCCTCTCTTGATAATAGAGTGGGTCTTCCTCAGTCATAACAGCTCCAAAAGGATGACTAAGCCACAAGAGCTGATGGCAGAACTGATCCGGAAAGCTAGAGTCCGGATCAGGGAATTGTCAGGACGTGACTTTGACTGCATTCACGTGCCAATTAGGACACAAACGGGCCAAATTACCAAGGCAATGTTGGAGAGTTTGCTTCAAGATTGTGAAGCTTTGCAGTTTGCTCTGGAGGGCTACACAGGCCAAATTTCCTTACACAGGCCAGCCCACAAAATTTTTAATTCAGAAACTCAATTTGAATTAAGTACAAAGAGTGTTCGGAGCAAGGAACCTTTAGAGGCTTTGACTGTTTCCACGGATGCGTCTGGGGCATCCCACAAGTCAGTCATGACTTGGAAAGACCCCCAAACTCAGCGGTGGGAGGCTGATATTAAAGAAGTAAAAGGATCACCTCAAGTTGCTGAGTTAGACGCAGTCGTCAGAGCCTTTGAAAGATTCCCTGAACCTCTAAATTTAGTGACAGACTCTGCATATGTAGCAGGGGTAGTCTCCAGAGCCGAACGTGCCATACTGCGAGAGGTCTCCAACACAGCCCTTTATGAGTTGCTCTCAAAATTGGTTAGCCTAGTGTCCCACCGAGAGCAACCATTTTACGTGATGCACGTCAGGTCACACATGGACCTGCCCAGGTTTATCGCGGAAGGCAACAGGAGGGCAGATGCCTTTGCTGCGCCAGCCGTGATGGCCCCAATCCCAAATGTATTCGAGCAGGCAAAAATCAGCCATCAGTTGTTCCATCAGAATGCGCCTGCCCTGGTTCGGCAATTCAATCTGAAGCACGACCAGGCCAGAGCGATCGTGGCAGCGTGTCCTGAATGTCACCAATTAGCTCTTCCCGCCATCAGCAGCGGCGTGAACCCCCATGGACTGAATAGTTGTGAGGTGTGGCAGATGGATGTGACACATGTCGCTTCTTTCGGCAGAATGAAGTATGTACATGCGTCAGTAGATACCTTCTCTGGAGCCGTCTTTGCCTCTGCCCACACAGGGGAAAGGGCTAACGACGTTCAAAAGCACCTAGTGCAGGCGTTCGCTACCCTGGGCATCCCCAAGGTTATCAAAAGTGACAACGGCCCAACGTATTCATCCAGGGAGTTCAGGAGCTTCCTACGACAATGGGGAATAGAGCATAAGACAGGCATCCCCTATTCCCCAACAGGTCAAGCTATAGTAGAGAGAGCTCACCAAAACATCGAGAAGATGCTACAGAGGCAGTGGTCCTCAAAGAAATTTGATTCCCCTGCTGTCAGGCTCTCAAGGGCACTGTTCACTCTAAACTTTCTCAACTGTGCCTTTGAGAACATGAACCCACCGATTGTGCGGCACTTCGGGCGGTCTCAGCAGCTGCAAATGAAAGAAAGGCCTCCGGTGTTGGTTAAAGACCCGGAGACTTGGGAAATACAGGGCCCTCATGAACTAGTTACCTGGGGGAAGGGATATGTGTGCATATCCACCCCTGAGGGCCCTAGGTGGATCCCATCAAAATGGGTGAAACCGTGTATTTCCCAGCCCGCTGGAGGAAGGAGTCAAGCACCCCCTAAAACCGGGGTGGGTTAACCCTATGCCCCTTTGGACCCTAAGTTCGCCCCCAGGTATTCTTCCCAAATTTGATATTCTTTCTTTTGAGTTCCTAGTTTGGAGACTACGGAGATGGGTCCTGCATCGTCTGTCTGAGCTGTCGCCAGAAGCCTGCAGCTCATCGTCATCCTGCAGCTGCTCCCATGGCCTGTGTCTTTGTGGATAGTTCCCCAGCCGGTAGCAAACGTATGGTCAGTCCTGGCGCGAACTATGGGCCAGGACCACATATGTTTGTCCACAGCTGCGGCCCAAAATCCTATGGCCACATGTCTGGTGGGGATCCCTCTTGAGCAAGAGGAGTTTGCCATCTTGTTCGAAAAGCTCAAGACCACGCAGGCTTTGACGACGCCTGCCCAAACCACGAAATCACCAGAAATGGGTAAGGCCTCTGTCGTCAAACCGCCTGTCAACTTGTACCGCCCCCGGGTGTCCTATCAGAGACGGCCCCCATTCAGCTGGCACCGCAGGGGGAGGCGTGATCCCGATAACCCCCTTGAGAAATGGCTGCCCCAGCTCCCAAAGGCCAGTAGTGAGCCCCAAGAGCTGGATCTCTTGGGATCGTACCCAGCTCACTACTGTGTCCAATTCCAGTTCGGGTTGTCCCCGGATCGGGAGTTCTTTAAGAATATAGCTCCAAGCCACCAAGAGTATAAGGCAGCCAAATGGTGCCTGGCCGTCAGTAAGGTGACCACTGAAAATCCCCATAGGTCACGTCCGAAAGGGTTACCCAGGGGGACTGTTCCTCATCTGCGGGGACAGGGCGTGGGCAGGCATCCCCTCTCACCTGTTAGGAGGTCCTTGCACCATAGGCCGCTTGATGCTGTTGACGCCCAACCAAACCTTAGTTGACAATTGGGAGAGAAGAAGAAATAGGACTTCCGAATTGGCCATCCAGAAACACGAGCTCTCTGATTTGGATCAAAATTGCGACTTGGAAGTCATTCATTGGTCGAGACCAAAAGGGGTTGCAATCACCGTGCTTTTGCCGTGGGTGGCTGCAGCCAAAGCGTTAGGGGAATTGGGCCATTTAGAATGTTGGGTTGTGAAACAAGTGAATCTTACCTCGAGCACCCTAAGCAACCTCCTAAAAGACGAGGAACTGACCAGGCAGGCCACTCTGCAAAATAGGGCCGCGATCGACTTCTTACTCCTCCTCCATGACCACGGGTGTGAGGAGTTCGAAGGGCTGTGTTGGCTGAATCTAACATCAAGAGCGGAGAACATCCACAGGACCATCGATAAGATGCAGGCCATGGTAACGCAGATTCGAAGGGAAACTGGTGACTGGCTCGGCAACGTCTTCAATGGATGGGGATTATCTGCATGGACTGGATCTATTCTCCGGACTGGACTGTTTCTATTTTTCGTTCTCGTAGTTACCTTAATTATGTCTGGACTCCTCAGAAGAATGTTATATAAGTTGATTTTGAGCTCCCCCTGCCCCGCGAGTATCAATCTAGCCGAGGTTCCCTGCAATGTGGAGATCCTGCAGGAACCAGAGCATGAACTGATGGCCCCTGAGTTACCATGGTTTGGGGACTTGTATCCGGACTCTGAGTATTGTCCCCAACCTGAATTCAAGCCATCATAAAAAACAAAAAAGGGGGAGGTGTGGGAGTGTGTTTCTGTTTGGTTTGGTCCGGGTGTCCCCTTAGATTTTGTACCCTTTGTATTAACCCAGTTTGTACCCTCCCAGTTCTATGTCAATTGCTTTACTTTCCTTCTCTGTCTCCTCCCAAGCCCCTGCCAATCGCACTGGCACCCCTCCCAGGCTTCTAGAAAGCTCTGGCTGAAGCGTCGAGCGATTGGCCTTGGGGAAAGGGTTCCTCCCTCCCTTGCCCCTGATTGGTTCCCTTGTGCGTCCCTCATCCCATAGACCGCACCCTTCCCTTTCCTGGTTGGTTATCCTCGTGACCCCTCCCTTGTTGCCACCCCCCCATAAAATCTGCTGCACGAGCCTTCCAGACTCACTCAGCTCTGGGTTTGCCTGGGGGGTGGGATCTTGTGCTCGAGGGCATAATAAACTTCCCGGCTTTCACCCAGATTGGAGTCTGCCTCCTTCTTCTACCACCTGCCTCTATTGCTGCGGTCCTGTGGAAGGACCCACGAGCCAGACCTCTGGTGTCCCGGATTCCGGAGGCTGGCCCCCTCAGCCTGCTGCGTCCAGAGCTGACCGGGCTGAGTGGGAACCGCTCCGAAAGGACACAGAGGCAAGAAGTGATGCTATTACATGACTTCCTCCACATAATAAAGAAGGTATCAAAATATAGACTATTACCTTAGAGGTTTCTTGTTTCTTGGTTTGTTTTTTTTTGTTTTTAATGCTTTAGGAGTTTTATCTTACACATTTCCAAGTAATGACAGAATCAGTAGATATCCACGATTTCACTAATTCCAAGGCAGACAAACTCAATTTGTTTTCGATGTTAAAACAATTGCCTATCTTATTTTCCTGGTAATTCCTTTGGAGACTTTCATTCAGTCATTAAATACATTAATTTACATTGCTCCCTTCTTACAAGTTTTCCATAGCAATTGGCAAAATCTATGAACCTGCAGTAGGTTTACAGGCAGCATGTTCACCAAAAGTCAGATTCAAGGTGAATAAAGCTATATATTTTGGGTTTGTGGGATGGCAGTAAAGTAGCAAGAATTTTTTGTATTAATGAGTTTTGTTATGCACTGGAAAACACCATGAACTCAAACCTTAACAACTATTAAGTATGACTTGTCTTCGTAAGAGACTGATTTTCTTTTTTCTGAGCCACCATGTGGCTTGCAGGATTTGATGGCTGTAGGAAATTTTTAACTGCCCAGAAAATTGTTGATGAGGAGTTGAAACAGAACACAATTCCTTAAATGTGTTCAGAGGATGTTTCCTACAAAAGAAAAAGCATTTTAGGCATAGACTTTTGAAGATTTAATTGTGACTGGCAAGGAAAAAGGAGTGTTAAAAATGTCAAGGTGAAGGAATACTAAGTGAGAGCAGCTGTCAGCTGTGCAAGTGGTGATCTCTGAGATAGGAAGGAGGAAAAATAGCAAAATAAAAACAATACATTTCAGTATGACAGACTCTTAAACTCCTAGAATTGGTCGGTAAAATCCTCTGGGAGGCTTCTCTGAGGTACTAAAAAAACCCTGTAGTCTCTCCAGTTAATTATATTAGAGGTAAAAATACATTTCCCAATATGGAGGGAAAAGCAGGAACCACGTGAAGTCAGTTGGTAAAGCCGAAGGTTTGTGTTGAAGGGCTGAAAAGCAACCTGCAGCCAAAGAAGGGGTCTTGTTACCACACTGGATCCCTTGCCTTGAACTGCTTTGGGTGCTCTGCAGCAGACAAGGACCAGACTTGGAGAATTGAACTTGGTGAGAGTTCTTGGGGTTTCTGTGGACTTGTTTACAGCAACTCACTGCTAATTCAGAAATTATGTGAAATGATGACAAGTGTGTGGATATCAGGCGTGGCATGTGGGTGTCAGATTTTACAGGGAGTGCATACAAGGTCCTCTTGCTAAAAAAGGATGGAGAAGCCTGGCATTACTATATGTAGGGAAAAAAATCAACTAAATGAAATAATACTAAATGCTACAGAACTGGTCAGAAAACTGTAAGGAGAAACTCTAATATTTTCATGGAAAGTGCATGGAGATCCCCTCATGTTTCAGTCCATACTGTTACTTTTCATCAATGCTTTGAGTGATGGTATATATAGTCTTCAGTCAAAGCCCAGCTGAAAGAAACTTTCAGAGTTGAAAATGTTGGGGGATATACCGACAATTCAAAATTACCTTGTTAAAAAGGTGAATATCAGTGGGGAAAGAAGTGAGATTGAAAATTGTTCAATCAAAAGAAGTGCTTGTGCATGAGAAGGAACGGCTAACTGGATACTTGTTTTTGCAACAAAAATGTATATTTTGCAAGCAGTTGACTCATCAGTGATAAGACCTCTGAACTAGATCCATAAGTTGTCTAGAGTAAATGTAAAATCAAAATAACAGTCTTCTTCTGGCTACTGCTATGAGGAGAGAGGAGAAAACCCAATCACTGTGGTTGTTAGTCTACTGTTTCCTCAGGTTTCAGGAAGGAAAACCAGATTGCATTTAAAAAAGAGATTAAAAGTATGTGCAATAGGGAAAAAGTGTCAGTATTGCATAGTTAACTCATCTATTATCTACATACTCTGAAGAAGCTTAGAAAGTGTAATAATACATATGTATGTATTGAAACCAAAGTGTGCCAATACCATGGGATTGTCTTCAATGCAGTCCTGTTTCAATCAAAGTAAGCACAGCTGCGCCTGTTTCAGCTCTGATAGGAAAAGTTGTGAGTGCAAACGGAGGAAATGCAGAGACTGAATTCTCATCCATCACTGTAACACACTGTACGACGGGCTGAGCTGTGATAAGGGATCCTTGTCACACTGCAATTTCCAGCTTCCTGAAATACTTCTTTGTACTATGCCTTTTAGGGAGTGATAGAGGGTGAGGGAAACACAACATGGACATTTGTGGAAACTTGAATGAAATTGCTGTGAAGTTGCTTTTGATGTAGCTCCTTGGACTGCATTCGATGTTTTTAAATGACAGGACAAGCTTTGTTTAAAACACAGCTTTTAAAAGTTTGCCCCTCTAATTTTTTATTTTGCTATTTGATTGGTAGAACCTTTTGTGTTGTCAGTGGCTCTCTACCATTTTTTATGCAGAAGAGAAGTTTTGGGCAGTTCAGTCTCTATTATGCCAAATGCTGCTTGCTGTTTACAGAAACTGTTAATAATAAGCCAAAATCTTTGCTGTCCTTTTTTAGTAGCTGTGTATTTTATGCTGCAATCTGGCAAGTGGAATTAGAGAACAGTATCTCAAAACCACTTAATGCATATGTATGCTGTGAATTTTTTCTACTGGTATTTTTTGTAAAAAGTGATTTGAGTATGGAAGTGAATATTTGTATTCAGTCAGTGAGATGCGTGGTCTTCAAGTCCTTGAACAGAACATACTGGATGAGGGGGTTTTAATTAATTTTCCATACACAACGTTTGTCCTGGGATAGGAGGGAGGCTGATTTTACTAAGTGTCTGCCTGGGATGTATGTGCTATTCATTTATCAGTTCTTTGGTTTCTTTAGCTTCTATAGTATTTTCCTAGCTTCCAGCTGATATCCTGGACTGGAAGTTATGTTTTATTTTATTTAACAGGAAAATACTGTGCTTGAAGTGCCTTCAGTGCTTTGCCCAAGTGTGTTTGTGTGTGTGTGTGTATATACATATATATATATGGTTTTTCTGGCCTTGCTTATACTGCATAATATTCTAAAATAGTCTTAATTCTTCTCTCACATCACTGATCATATTCTTTTGTTAACTACATGGAACATATTGCCACTAAGCATTGTTGATAATTACGCTCCTAAAGCTCATTTCTGTAGGAGAGCCATATGGTACACATAATGATACATAATACTGATGTGGTCTTCAGTTACCCATAAGTGAGTAACTATTTGAGATGAAACTGATGTTTTATTCATCCCTTTCAGGAAAAAAAAGATAATTTTATATTTCAAGAAATGAAAGATGATAGAAAAAAATCTTGTTTTCTTGAAATAGAATCTTAAATTTGCACTGTGTGGTGACTGGGAGGTATTTAGTGTTCAGTAAAGCTGAACTGGAAGTAATCTACAGAAAAGAAGTAAAAACCTCCTTTAAACCTCTACTAAAACTGTTTGGAAGTGAGGCTACTTGGCAAGAAGCTATCAGGACTAAGTGATGGATAAACTCCTTGTGATGAGCAAAAAGGTAGGGCATGAACTCATCCTGCGTGTTTGCTCCAGCAGCTGAGGCAAGGAGTCTGCACGACTGATTGAACTTGGCATTCATATACGTGTTGTCACTAACAGATTTTCTTGTGCCTTTGGAGCTAAGAGGGAATCCAGCCTTTTCCATAATCCAGGGAGGCTGCAGATGTGCAGTCCCTGGTCACAACCACCCAGCTTCACTGTGAACACAATCAGTGCAAATTGGGATTGACGTGTTTTCACGTCAATGAATGCTCTGCAAGCAGCAAGAAAAAACACCCCACAACTAAACAGAAATGAGAAAAAAAGCCCTGCCTGGTCTTCAGCCTTCTGATTTATTGGGACAGTAACTTGTAACTATTGCCTGGCTACTATTGTTAATGGCAGCACACACAGGAAGGAGATCCTGTTATGAATTTCCCAGTTCACTTCCTTTTCACTGTAATCTGTCTGTCCTAATGTGATGTATTCCAGATAAATTGAGCAGGAAAGTCATTCATTATTGTGAAAAAGGAGGGAGTTGAGTAAAAGCCTAATTTGTCAAGTAAATGAAAATTGTCTTTATTCTGATCACTTGCTTTTGGTGAAACATGGACAATTTCAGAATCCCTTTTTCAAAGAGAAGAAAAAAATTTCACTGTTCCAATTAGAGCTCTTTGGGAAGCACTAATTATTATCTTTTGTAGGAGAAAAAAAAATAATGAGCACTTCCATATTGTCACCACTAACCTTGATTAGTCCTTCAGATAAAATTCCAAGAAATGCCTTTTACGTTGGTTTCATACAATATTCATTATACTTCTAATTGGCAGATTTTAATAATTTAGAGCTGATTAGTATCTTGAATATTTTCTTTATTCAAATATTACTGCTAAAACTGTCTTTGGTTCAGAGAAGGTCCAGTATAGACATCTTTACGTTCGAAGGAAAAGTGTTCTCTTCCTGTGTGTATTTGCTTGCCACAAAAGAAGCATTCCAAGGAAGAGGTTTCCCAAATTCAAGTCTTGAAATATGTGCCCTAATATGGCACTTACCCATCTCCTTGGGAATGCTCATCTGCATAAACATTCTGAACAATCCTTCACAAGATTCCTGTTATCTGGAACCTAAGGGACTGGAACTTAAGAGTTTTCTTTGTGCCCTCTGTAAGTAAACTGGCAGACCTAATTTAAGCTTGCTTGATTCTTTAAAGTATTCCTTTCAGTATTTGGTGAAAAACTTCCCAGGAGAAAAGCACAGTACCAGTTTGAAAGTACCCTGTATGTAGCACATCCCCACCAATCAGGGCATGATGACCAGAACAGAAATCACTCTTTTTTTGACAAGATAGCTCTACTTCAATGAGGTTTACAACTGCTAAGAAAAATGTGGGCAATTTTGATATCCTTTCAGGAAGAAAATGGAAATTTTCTGAGGTTCAGTGTTTGTTAGATCTTGTTATGACTCTGTAATAACAGTGATTTTTGGCATATATGTATGTACATGCATAATTTTCACTATTACAATAGAAAAAACCTGCTACTGATGCAAGATTCCCAAAATCTTATTAAAAATATCCAGTGATGTTTTTAATCAATAGAGGAACTGGATGCCCTTACTGCATGCAAGAAAAGCTTGCTTAAATAAAACCAGCTAAACTAATCAATTCTGAACTTTATTCAAGCAGCATAATGGTAGTGTCAAGATTTCAGCCACACCTGGTCTGAAAGTTGATAATGCTGTTAAGAGACACTTCAGTTAACTTCAAAAGTAATTAAGCACTCATTACCCAACTTTATTCAAAGTGTTATAGTTTTGATGTGGTTCTGACTTGTTTCATGGGCTTCAGTTATCAAGTCATTTTCCACTGACTGCTTTTTCTATTCTTACGTGAGCTGGTGATTTTACATCCTCTTGTATTTGCTTTAGCAAGCACACTCATTTAGAGTCTGTAAACGGAGTGTAAATTGCCTCATCTTTTCTCTTAACTATTATCAGACCTTACTTGAGAGAACAGAGCCCTTAAACTATTTCTAAGGCATAATTTCTGTTTAAAGAAATGGAATAGAGGGAGACTGAAAGCTGGGCAGAACCTGAAACCAGGGAGTTAAATGCTTCAGATGTTATATTTTCAGCTTTTAAGGTGCCAGCAAAAATCCTGAGCTTCAGTACTACTTTTAGACTGATAAAGGCAGTGATCCCATCAGCATCCTGTGAGATAAAATGGTGACCTTGCTTCTTGTAAAGGAGTGGGTTTGCCTTTGTTGTAGCCCTGTAATTTCAAGGAAAAGTAAAACATCTTGTGAAGTGCCACTAGATTCTAAGTTATCTTCTGAGTCTAATGTGCTTTTATTTAAAACTAGCCTATCAAGGTGGATAGACTTGTGCTAGTGTACCCTCTAGTTAATGAATAACCTGCAACTTGAACCAACAACTTCTGAGAGACTGATTTGATATGTGTTACCTGAGAACAGCTTGATACAGAAAATAACAAGAGATGGCCAAGCTGAGTATTTATATGATGTTCTTTTGGATAAAGAAGTACAAAAAACTTCATATGATCTCACTGAAATTTGTTTTTTGTTTCTGTATGTTTTGGGGGGTATTTGGTATGTAAATATTCTTTCCCTCCTGTATTTTCTTTCAGTAGACAAGTTTCATAACACGTAATTAATTTTTTTGTTAGAAAAATAATTATGTCTTCAATCATATATGTGCTAGCTAACACAGAAAATGGAATGTATTTAATATTTCTGAAGGGAAGAAACAGCAGTTCAACATCCCTGCTGAACTCACATACATAATATTGTCTGTGAGATTACTGTGATGTAATGCCCATGGTTCAGTTAGCAGTTCTCTAAAAACCATAACTTCACCACTTCTCATTTCTGATTTATCTGAACTTTGGAATTAACGACTGAAGCTAAGTACACTTCAGCGTTCAAACCTCGTAAATGAGGGGAAGGAAAAAGATGTCACCCACAGACTTGACCCATGTTCAAGATTTTGTCTAAGAACTAATCAGTCTTGATTTGCGTGGAGTATTTTGCTCTTTTAAAGGCAGAGCAGCATAGGAAACCTTGAGGTGGAACTTAGAGTATCCCAAGGCTTAGCAATAACTGCTGTGTTAGGGCTGTCTTAGGGATTCTTCTTTTCTTCCCCTATCCTCCCTTTCATGGAGTTCACCATTGCTGTTGGGGGTAGATTTCAAATTTAAATGTAGAATTCTCTTTGAAACTATTTTTTTGCATTTTCATTAGGGATTTGGACTTCTAAGTTGATTCCTTTTTGTGGCAAAAAGACCTGAAAGGCACAATATGGTTTTTCAGTCTGTTTTAAGAGACTTTTATGAGAAATTGAGGCTTTCAGCAGTTCTAAAGGAATAAGACAACCCTGAAACCTCAACTTATTAGATTGTATAGATAAAGCTATTGATATTTTTTGGACTTTCAAACAAAGTGCAGGTAAAATATCCTCAACTGAAGGAGATTGTATCTGTGCTTTTGAAGTTCCTTTCATTCCCTGTGTAAATGAGTACAAAATGCCTCTTGAGCATAGGCGTGTAGAGCAGAAATAAAATGATCAAAAGGATCTCCAGCTCTCAGATGGCTAATTCTTCTTTCTCTGCATGAAAATCTGTAATAAATTCAAATTCCTGTGGAAATACTCCTTTTGAGTAGACTTGTAATCTCCAAAAATTATCCATGTATGTTATGTATTTGGTTTGTGCCTTGTTACCTAACTTGATTTTCTGGAAAATGAAGGGTAAAGTAAGGACTTGGATGTCTTATACACAACACAGGCTGTTCAGGAATAAAATAAGATGTAGTTGAGCCAGTCAAGAGAAATAATAGCCAGTCTAGGTTTAATTTCTAATTCAGTTCTATTCCTAGAACTAATTCGTGATTATATCAAGGAAGTGAAAGAATGATACTTACAGAATTAATCAGAAATTCTCCTTTCAAGTATTATTAGCAAATAAAGATTTCAGGCATGGTGCTCAGGTGTCTGGCTGCACAGCTTTGAAGATGAGGAATATGAAAAGATACTTGGGCCTTTGCACTCTAGAGCCCTGGGATTGCCTGCCAAGGGAGGATACAAAGAGTAGCATTAACTTGAAACATGTTTTTAACCTTGCAGTACTATAAAATTTAGTTTGAAAATGTGAATTTCAGGCACACCATGTATTTGTGGAAAATCTGAGTATAGAAGAGAGCAGGAACTGCTTAAATGGTTCTTTTAGCCACTGTGGGAGATGGGTTACTAGACTTGTATGGGTATTTGGTTTGACTCAAATTTCTTTTGTGATGCTGTAAGACTCTGAAAGGAACATGTGTGGCTTATTTTCTTTTGGACTCTTGAGCATGAAAGTCCTTAAAGGCACTCAGAACACCTCCAGATATATTTCTACAGTCTTCACAGCAGTCTTTCTTACAAAATAGAATGAGTTTTAAATCTTCAATTAAATTCTGGAATGAAAAATGTTGTCTAAACCAGCACTCCTCCTGTGAAGCCTTAAAAGACAATATTTATTATGTACTTGCAAAAAAGTTAATTATTGGATATGCTTGTCTCTAATTGTGACCTTAATAATGAGTTTTCTATCATTCCCAAAGTCCAAATTTTAAATTACATTAATAACATTATATGCACACATGATTAAAAGGTAGAATGGATTTATAATCTGACCTTTTATGTATTTTGTGTTGTAAGAAAGCTAATCTCATCTGCACAGGAACCAGACCTCTATAGAATATCTGGAAAATTCCATAGATCTTGAAATGAAACTGTTGTGATTTACTGTAAGGTGTAAAATTTGTGACCACAAAGAGAGATTCTCCCAGTCACTTGAGTGTTTTGGGAAAAATAGGTTCCCCATCATGTGAAAAAGCAGTGGAACTTTGCGGGTAGCTGTCCATCCATGAAAGGAAGCACAGATTCCCTGTTTCAGGAATGGGTGGGCTGTCAGTGCCACTGGGACTGTTGGACACCAAAGAGTTCTGCCATATGCAGATCTGTTCTCTCTACTTGTCCATGTTGTTCTGAAAGCAGTGGTGGCAATGAAACACTCAGCTGCTTTTTCAGACCAATAAAAACATCTCTGTTTTAATGTATACAATATAAAATACATGTAAATAGAAATGCAGTATGCTCTCTATGAAGTATTGGTGTTAACAGATTCATTTCTTCAGTACCTCTTTTATTTTTTCCTGTGTTTGTTTTGGTATTGATTTTTTCTTTTATTTCAATCTTTGCATCATAGAACTGACTTCAGTAATTCTGTTTAGATGATGCACTTCTGGTAGAATTCTTGGAATCAGCCTTATCAAATTGCTTTTTTAATGATGGTTTTCCTCTGGGGTGTTAGCTGGTGAGTTTGTGCAATATGTTTTAGAAACTATATTGCTTTCCCTGGGAAATGGTTTATTCATACAGCAATCACCCAAACACATTTTATTGTCAGAAATTGCATAAAATTCAGTTGTGGTGCCTCTGCAAATTTTCTTCTATACAAAGAATGAAAATATCTTGCAGTGAAAGATCATGACTCACTGGCATTGGTAATTACACAACTCTTTTCAGTTTAGATATTAAAACTACACTCTACTACCTAAAAATGACAATAGTTTTCACTTTATCTCACAGTCACAAAGAGCGTTACAGTAGTTTAGGAAGATGATGATGAAGGAATTCTGCCATTTGTAGATGTTGAGAAAATTCTTCCTGTGTTTGTACTGGTACTTAAGAGAGTGTGTTCATATCAGGTAACAGGTGTTCCACTGAGAATATGAACAGGATAAAAGATCCAAAAACGTAGTTATTATTAGTGCTTGGCAACTTACAGTACTGCCATACATCATATTGTAAGATGATGTGATGTACAATACCAGTTTTTGTGTCTCAGAATTTTTACAGATCTTTTTGGAAAGGTCATTGGAAAAATCTGCTTAGTTTGATTCACTGCCATTTCAACAAGTACGGAGCTCATGTTATTATAGTATCTATTATTTAGTTTCTTTTTCTTCAGTGCTCTCTCTACACTGACAGAATTGTACTTTGCCTGATACCTTACAGCAACTCTTCTACTTTCAAAAATACCCATTTTAATTTGAAAATGCCACTAGTGAATGAAATACTGTCTTATTATATTATCTGAATGTTTTATAGTGATGTTCCAGTAATAATAATAATAATCTCAAACTATTCCTATGACTTTCTTACCTTGGTGTATTTGCTGGAATGCAAAATCAGTGGGAGATTGCTGTCCTTGCTGTGTGTGTAAAGACTTGCTAAGAGATTCTTACTGGAAGTCTTTAATCTTTCCTTTTTTGGCTTTCTCACCAGCCTGTGGATTAGGTGTTGTGGGGAGCAGCAGCAGCAGGAGCAAAGCTGCAGCAACCACAGCTCCAAGGAATGTGCGGGAATAGGGAAACCACACCTCTGACGGAGTGGGGGAATGCCTGTAACTAATTATAACTTGAGGGGATTGCAGCTTTTGGGGATTAGTTCTTGAAGGGTGCTTAGAAAATTAGTAGGTGTGTGTTAATACCTTGTGAAGTTGAGGTTTATGTGTGTTATTGCTGGTATTGATTCTGCACATTTCCTGCCTGTGCTGCTGATTGTGTTGCTAATAAATCAAACTGCTTTGATAGTGAATTGATTGGTAGGTTTTGAATTGAGTAGCTTTCCTCTAGACAAGGTACTTAATATTGATTAACACATTAAAAATTTTAGGAGTAATCCAGCAGCAGTTTAAATGCAGTTAAACCAGTTTGCTGATTTTTCTCTCCCGTTATTCCGTGTGGCTGCTCCTAATTGGATTTACATCGTAGCTAAAAACCCCCCTAGCCCTAACTTCATTAGTGACCCCCATGGAATGGAAAGTTCCAGATTTTCATCATAAGCATTCAGTAAAGCAGTCGTCGTCCATAAATCAGCTAAGTGTTATTGCATTTTATTTGTACTTCCGTCACGAGCACTTAGTGTTAAAAAAAAACCCAAACAAAAAACCCTTACAGACACACGCGCGCACACACACATGCACACCCTCCCCTCCTGCAGCATTACTGACAATATTTTCTAGGCAGAAAACTTTGGAAAAAAATACAACCAAACACCCACCCAGCTGCCTGCCTTGGGCAGCTGCTTCTCATTCTGTTAGTAATTGCCTGCATTCTAGGTGCTTCTCTCAGGACTGCAGTGAAATTGCATGCAGAAGGTCTGACTAAGTGGTCACAAGGGTCTATTCTGGCTTTAAAATCTAAGAAATTACTGACTCCTGAAGGTTGCTAAACCCATTCAGTTTCTACTGAATGAACTGGAATTGAGTGTACGGAGTTCTTTGCAAGGAAGCACTTTTTATAAAGAAGCCTTCAAAGATTTAATAAGCTATAAAAGGTGAGATTGAATCTGCTCTGATTAGCACCTGTAAATGAGCTTGAACTGACTACAGTGATCAGATGCTGACAGCCCCCTTCTGCATAAAAGTAAAGATAATTACCCAAGAAGTAATTTCCTGGATGGGTTTAGCCTTTCAGAGTGTGGTTTCTCTGTATGTATTGCTGGTTGTAAGTTCCTGTCAAGCTGAAACTCAGCATTTGGCATTGTCTCTTAATTTTGTACCTACAGAAGGCAGCAGGAAAATTTCCAGTGACTGCAGTGAGTTTTGAGTTGGGATCTGATCAAATATTCTGTGGTATTTTTTTATCACTAATGGCAAGTACATGATTTGGTTTTCAAGTCTTTGTGAAGGGTGTGGATGGGGAAAAGAGAGCAGACGGTTTTAAGTTTTTTAATCTGTTTAGAAAGTTTCAGGTTCAGGGTGTCTTGGAGCCCCTGGGATGTTTACAGTTCATGAACTCATTTGCAGTAATTTTTCTATGACTTTTTCAGCCGTATGTTGACGCCCTGTAGCTTATGTGGTTATTTTCCAGTTGACAGACTGGTGCTGGAACATGAATTGTGTACTTCTGAATCTGTAATTAAGCATAAAAGTATTCGTAAGGAACTAGGGAAGAAAAGAAGCTTTATAATGGTTCTCTCCAGTATATGCCTCAAACTGATGAGACAGAGCAGGTCAGCTTCCTAGAAATGTTTCTCACTAGGGTTTCCTAGCCAGGTACCCCCTTGGCAGTCTCCAGATAGCAAGCAGGTCAGTTGTGTCCACTCTGTGTTCCCCTAGAAGTCAAAATCCTTTCTGAAACACAGACCCCAATCACACTGTGACAACACAATTGCATGGAGAATGATATCCATGGTAGGTGTGATGTTAAACACAGGCTCTCCAGAGAGTGGCACCATAGGTCCTGAATTCTGACACACTGTCAGAAGGTCTTCATCAAAGAGCCCTGCAGCAAGAGCAAGCTGAACCATGGTTCCTGTCTATTGAAAACAAAAAGTGGGGGGATTTTTTTTTTTTCCAAATTATAATGTTGTTTGGGTTTTGGTTTGCATTTTATTTTTTGTGAGAGGAGTGCTTTAAGGGCAGGGGCCTGAGAAAAATGAACTGTTTCAGGCGTATCTTCATATATCTAAAGTTGTGGCTTCTAATAATTTACAATATATCTACACAAATTAAGTAAGAAAATCTTGCCTTGAGCTTACTTAGATTTAGTATTGATTTTGATGGTGGATAAAAGCTGTTTGGACCTGAGCTATTTTCAGAAGATGTCTCTAATCAACTAATAAGCTTTATTCTTAGGATTGTGCTGGACTAACAAAGCTTTAGAACTGGTAAAATAATGTATTTATGGAGAGCTGACCTTTCTGTACTTGGATCTTTACATCAGCCTTTTCTGAAATATGTATTTTTTAAACTTTTTTCTCTCAAGAATGTCTCCTAGTAGGGCTTTTTCTTCCTGTTTGAAAGTGGTTCTTCTAACTACATGATGCTGCAATTCAAAATTATTTGTACACATTGAAAGAATTTGAAAATTATTTCCTGATTATTTGGAGACAACTTTCAAAAGCGAGTTTTATCTGATATTTGTTTTCCCTAATAATTGTGTAAAGTTATTGCTTCTTATTGAGTAAACTCTGTTACTAGAATAGCTTTGAAAAGTGTGCCAAAAAAGAACTGCAATCTTGTCAAACTACATTCTGTATAGAATTTAAATGAATCCAAATTTGAGAGTCATCTATTTTAAATTGTCTTTCATTGTGGCAGAACAAACAACTGAGTTTTCAATGTGACACAGCTGCAGAAACTCTCAAACCACAAAAAAAGCCCCAGACAAAAAGCCCTGTAATGGTAAATTTGTAACTATGGATGGTTAGCTTTCCCTCAAAGTAAAGGGAAATAAGGTTTTATTTACATCAAATAAAGTTAGAATATTAAAAAAAATAAACCTGAAACGGAGGTGCTTCCCCTGGGTAGGAGCTGAGTGGATGCCACGTTTCTTAGAAATCTGTGTCAGCTGAATAAAGCTGTGAAGTTTGGATTCCTTCTGACACCGAATAAGTTTGTGCTTTCACTCATGGAGATACTGGAGAGTGTTTCAGCAGAGCTGCATTTGCTCAAGAGAAAACACTCAAGGATGTGCTGCTCTGCTGAGTTTAAGTCCATAAATTGTAGCTGTAACAGCTGCTGGAAGACACAGGAATATTTGACTTTTTGTTAGTACTGCACATTAGCTAAAATTTTGCTGGGAATGGAGAAAGATATTTCTTGGCTGCCACAGGTACATTGTAATTACTGGAGCACTATGTTCAGATAAATGGAAGACAAAGTACATGGGATTAATCATCTGAGAAAAGATTGTTCTTCCAAGTTCTGTGGTAAGACTTCGCAGCTTTTTTCCCTGTTTTGGAGCAGGGGCTTTGCAATCCTTTAGGTGTTTGCTCTTTAAATTGGATAGTGTTGCAGGCTTCAGTAACAGTTCAAGGCAGGGCAGTGCTGGTGTATGTGCTTCATGCAAGAGATTTTTTTCCCCTCTAAAAACCTTATATTAGAGATTAAAGGAATATTCTACAAAAGTGTATCCTCCTGCTTTTCTTTCTGTTGCCTCATTCATACTAGATGTCCTCCGTTGTTTTGTTTGGTTTTTTAATATTACTTCAGGAATATTTTTCCCCAATACATTTTATCCTTCATTGCATGATTATCCTTTATTCAAGCCTATTCACTCTCTAACTTGCTTCTCCATGTTGTACCTCTTTTGTAGGTTTTTTGTGTTTACTGTTCTTGCCATATATAGCTGCCATATAGTCCATGGTTTCTCATCTTCTGCTGGTAGTTCCTTGGATGCCTTGGTTTTCAAAGCTGAACCCTCCATTCTGAATCCTGTGGCCTTCAGAGTCTGAAGCATGTAGTAGGGTTTTTGCCTCCAGTCAGTTGAAAAATTATAGTTCAAATAAAGTAATATTATGCCAATGGATGAAAATAAGTTCCAGTACAAAGCACTGGCTATGCTTTCACTCTGTTTTCACTGGGATTTTCCTAGAAAATTGGAGGTGAAGTGTAAAACTATGTAACGAGAAAGCATCCTTTGCTTTTCCTCCTTGCAGCTTTACCAGGTGAAATGAACCTATAAAAACTGCATATGTGTCTGTATCCAAAAGTGGAGTATATGAATTCAAACTTGTATTTGTAAAAAACTTAGAAAGCTGGTGGGTTACTAATAACTGAGTTCTTTAGAGCCTTGTTTTACTGTTTTCAGCTTTGGTACATGGATATGGTGATGGGGGACATGTGTCCTCTTAAATTTAAATTCCCAATGATAATGCATTTTTAAATTTCTTTTTTATCTGTTCCATAAAATAAAAAATTGCATGCACAATAGGGTCTATTTGTGATCAGGATTTCTGGTACTAGGAGCTAACAGACATATTGTCATTAAATAGAACAATTTTAATGTTCTTTAGAAGGTGTACTTTTCATCATAGTTTGAATGACTGACTTATTATGGGTTCTGGAAGACATTTGATTAATTTATTCTTCTTGTTATGGGGAATTTCACTTGGGGAATCTTAGTGAGGCTTTAAAAAAGTTTTAGGTGTTTGTATTGCACCTTGAATAACCTCTTCTTTTAATGCCAGTAGGCCAAAATCCTGCAATGGGAGAAGAGTGCAGGTGGCCCTTGGGAGGGTGCTGCTGTCACCAGGTGCTGCTGGCCCCTGAGGGTATCGAAGCCACGTGCCAGCACCTCCCCACCGTATCAGCCCTGGTAACACAGAGGAACAGTTTGGACTTTCACTGACCTGTTTTACCAGTTGTAAGGAATAGGGAAATCGGGCTTAAATAGCTCCTTTTCCTGCACTAACAGACTGGGAAAGATGAGAAAGCAAAGTGTTTTAAGACTGTCATTTGAACCTTGTGATGCATGCCCTAAGAGGTGTTGGAGATTTCAGTCAAAAGGTTAATTTAAGGCAACTGTGACATTTATTTTTACCGTCTGTCTTGCACTGTTAGGGGGAGAAATTAATTTAGCGGTAGATTCTGGGGGATGAAATGCAAGATCAGACCTTCTGCAGTTGACCTCTGCTCCATTGTTTTCAGCTGTAGACAGTTTTATTTGAATCTAACAAGCAGCAGTGTTTGCACAAACACTTGGATATATGGAATTCTGGAGGAAATGCATTTTTGAAACAGACTATTGCCCCTTCAAATGCCTGGGGAAGAGAGGGGTTTGAGGTGAGAACAAGCTAGGGGTCTGTGTTGTCCTGGGTACCACATCACTTATCATGGACTTTAAAGTGATCCTAAGCATTAATTTGTGATTGGAATTTGAAATTGTGATTAGTCTTCAGTTTTAGAGCAGGGTAGGTGAGCAGACACCAGAGAGAGGTGTTGAATGCAAGTGTCACTTAGAAAAAGTAGGTGCCCTGACAACAAATTAGGATCAGGATGTGTCAGAATGCTCATTTTTGGTGACTTGCTGTCACTGTAGAGAGTTTCTCGGAGAAAGCTGAGGAAACGTATTTGTCTGGTAACAATTTTTGCTGGTGTGTTACAAGAGAACCTTCCCTATTTCTTTTATACTGTGTGCCATTTATAGGCCATAATTGTGCCTTATGATTCTTCTCTTCTTCCTCTTGGGACAGACTATTTGAAAGGGCACAGCTTTTAGACATTCAAGGTTCTCAATTGAAAATTAGCACCAATCTTTATGCACAGAGTTCTATTTTTATCACTAAGAAATATGTGATTATGTGACATGAAATCTCAGGTTTTTACTGGATGCTGTAATTAATGTAAGGAATAGTTAATGCAAAGAAACCTACTATGTATGTGTAGTACTGCACTTTAGTTAGAATTTTAAAAATGCAGTAATGTCACAAAAATCATACTATTAATGTGGCAGAACCTTGCTTTACACATTTCTGTTACATTGTTTTGTCTTGTTCAAAAACTTAGTGCTTACATCAAGAAGGACAGCAAACTTTTCAGTTGAAGGGGAGCATTATTGTTTACTAATAGTGAATGTGAGTCAGAAGTCCTGAATTCAAGTCTCAAATTTTGGAAACTGCAGTTTTTGGTCACTGAACTATTCTAAACTTAAATGGTAGTAAATTAAATAGTAAACAAGCTGTACATGAACTGTAGGCTCCATGGTAACTAAAAATACTGCAAAAATGTAATTAGGACCAGCTACAGCATTAAAAAAGCACTCCAGATAAAATAGCCAAGCTGTTTTTAATGTAACACTAGAAATTCCAGAAGATACCAAGGTCAATCAGGCAAGAGCAAATCAGTATTGAATACACTTCTTCCTGCACCAGAAAAGGCACTCCAGCATAGACTTAGATCAGAAGGTGATTGTGCAGCATTGTAGCAAAAGTGGAGCATGTAAATTTTGGGTCTCATACTAATTTTTGTAAATTGCTAGCTTTGGAAAGAGTTCATAAGAGTCAAATCTTTGGACACAACATATAGGAATTAAAATGTATCTGATAGAAGTGATCTGCTCATAGTCCAGTTACCAAAAAGCACAGTGAAAGTGAATATTTTAGACTGTAAGCCTATTTTAGGCTCTAAGCTCTAGGTTCTTTCACCCAAAATATTGGTGTTCCATCATTATTTCGAGCAGTCCTAAGAGTGTTCCAAGTTGTGGAGGGTGGAGGTGGCTGTGCTGTCCCAGCTCACGGCTTTCTCAGAGCTGGCATTCTCCTGGTGAATCACCCCTGCGTTGGATGCTGCCTGCTCCCACAGCGTCTGACTGGAGGACTCCAACCTATCTTGCAGGATAATTTCAGACCCCTTTACACATCTGAAGTGATCATACTCTGGCCCCAGATCTTCCTAACTTAAGTCTTGCAAGTTGTCTGTGATGTGCTAAGCCAAGAGTAGGCAAGAAAATTTATGATGTGCAGTGCTTTATGATAAGTAGTGATTTGTTCTTTATTTTACTGAAAAGAGTAGCTATTTATAGCATTTTCACTCTCCCAGAAAATTAGGTTGCAGACAGCTGAATTTTCTAGCAGTTATGCAAACTTCTGAGAGAGACTGGACTTACTAATGCTGATCAAGTAATGAAGCAACACAAATATTATTTTTTTCGGGTTTCTCAGGTTTTGGAGACATCACAGAAATGCTAATCTGACCATCCTCCAGCAGTGCTGTGTTGTTCCACAGAGCAGAAGGGCTCTCAGGCACAAGTTTCAGGGGGAAGCAGAAATGTATTTGGCTGAAGGGGTGATGAGAGTGCAGCTGGGTCAGGTGGGAAGGACAGGAACTGACTCCTCCTGGATCGTGAGGGACTGGTGGTGCCTTGTGCTAGAACTGGGACAGAAACCTGAGCCTTGCTGATTCTCTGCTGAGTTCCAGTTCTCTCTGAACTCTACATCTCTGCTTCACCAAGGAGGAATCTTTAGATACGTAAGGCAAATGTGAATTCCCATGTATTGTCCTGATACTAAAACCCACTGGACTGATATAATCACACCAGTCAGAGTTAAGGCAGGGTCATGATTTACTTCAGATGATTCCATGAACCTTTTGTTCATCTGCACTCATAATTGAAAGCCAGGCCCCTTTGTAAATGACATTTTAAAGAGTCTGACATTTAGTCAAGGTGACCACCAGTAGGTAACTTTTAGAAAAATCAATAATGCAAATAGTGGTCTGTTAGGAGAAATACCACTGCGAGGTCAGTTTTAGAATAAAGCTCATTCTACTTGCATCATTGTCCCCTCCCTTTGCAAAAAGGGAAAAAGTCACTGTTTTAATTGCTCTGTGTGCTGTGTGACACTGCAGTGACTGCTTGTGTAGGCAGTCTTCCAGTCAGAGCTGTTACTTGGCTGTGGTAGTGCAGGGCAGCAGTCTGGCTTTAAGCATGCACGCTTGTCTTTTGTTAGCAGCAAAGCTGTCAGGATAATAAATGAAAGCAAGGCTGGTGATTTTGAAATGGATGGTCTGAATCACGTATCAGCAGGCATTCTGTTAATATGGTTATGCTATTTAACAAGAAAGTCTCCACTCTAGCAAAGGAGGATACGTTGCTTTTGTTTCCAAAAGTTAAAGCCTAGATAAAACAGTATTTAATCAAGGAAGATGATTAAAAAATTATACTACAGGGTATATAAATAATTCTGGTTTTTCCTGCTGACAAAAAACTTGATCTTCAAATTGAAGTCATGTTTGAATTCCAGTTTGTATTTTTGTAATAACATGTTTTAGTGCCAATACAGTGTTAAATAAGTTTGTTCTGTACCATCTACAGGAAGCCCCTTTCTGAATGGAAGGAAGCTTTTACAGGCTCACGAGACAGTGCATCTGTGCTAAGTTCTCCAGCAGCACCTGACAGTTCTACTCATGATGTAGAAATGTGGAGCTGAGAATGACAGAATACATTGAGAATGACGCTAAAACAGGTAGGAATGTTCTCTATTGTCTCAGGCTCTATTAAGAGGAGCACTGTAAAAAATGGAATACCGCATTTAATATACGTGCAGTTACGCTGCATGCAACAAACCAGGCAGCAGCAGAGATTTGTGCAGAGATGCCCTGAGACGCCGAGCCTAGGGATAGCTCGGAGGGCGGCACAGCGTCTCGCTGCTGACAGCCCTTGGCAGGCGAGTCACAGCGGTTTAGGGCAAGCCCCTCCCTCTGAGGAGCAAGCCCCAGGCTAAGGTGGTCGAGGTGTCGGTGGAAGCAAAGGAGCAGGAGGCACTCTCCGTATGGGTTCCACAAACAGGGCTTACTGCAGGTGAAGGATCCAAGGACGGAAAGCTGGTTTTACAAGAGGGTCCAGGGGTTTTATACTCAGGAAAAGAAAGGCAGGGATAAGGGTAACAACCAATCCAGTAAGGCAACAGGGGAGGGGTTAACTGGGAAGTAGCCAATGGGTGTAGCACATAGGAGGGGTCACAGGGAACAGCCAATGGAGGCATCGAGTAACATAGAACTTTCCAGAACTGATACATATTCAACTAAGGGGATGCATATTTAGGCACTTGCAGATAAAAACTAGGAGGGGAGAATAGTAACCAATCAACTTGTATTAAACAAATTAAGGAAACAAAGGATCACTGGGACTCGCCATCACCACATCCTAGATGTTGGTTCCTGGCCACCAGGACTTGGATGCTCTTGTTCCCTCTGGGGTCACAGTGGCCACAGCCACTTGCACCGCAACAATGCCCCGTAGGATGCCCACCTTTTCTGAACTTTATCAAAACCAAGAGATTCTACAGGTGTCATGGGAAGACAGAAGGCAATTCACCAAACATGCCCTGTCCTGATCACCAGAGGAGCACACTGGCTGGCTTTGCAGTCTAGTGGGCAGTGCCTTCCTGCAGGCTCTGCTGTCAGAGGAGGAGAGCTTGTCCCACTACTGCCTACAGACATATTCCTGTCCATGGGAATGGATCTGGGCATCGTATGGCTCTGTCCACAAACACACATCACAAAATGAAACACACAAGTGGTCCTAAGCATTTGTTGACTGGTTTTTTTCACTGTTGGTTTTATTTCTAGTTGTTTGTTTGTTTGGGTTTTATTTGCCAGGCATTTTTGAATCTATTTAGTGCCAAAAAGGCTTCAAAATGGCCATGATTTTGGCATCTCAGAAGTCATGAACACAGGAAACTTGGGTTTTTTGCATACTGCTGCTGCTCAGAAAAAAGCAATCTGACATTAACATCTGATGACTGATCTTGAAGGATGAGAGAAATCACATAAATATTCATTGTAAAACCGTAATAGTTGGGTTCACTGTGTTGGATGATCACGCTCTTGTATGAGTGTGTTTTCTTCTATATGGAGATATTAAGATACATATAAAGATAGTAAAAGGTCAAGTAATCTCTTAGCACAGCAGGCAGACTCCTACCCTGTGAAAGTGGAGTTTCAGGTTCTGCTTCCATAGTCCTGGCTCATGTGAGCCAGGAGAAAGAGTCATTTGACCAGATTTTGCCATGGCAAGACCAACAGTCTGCTCAAGTGCATGAATGTCTTCTGGGGAGTGTTGTCACTTCTCGAAATGGGATTGGAAAAGATAGAATATGACTTCCTCAGTAGATGGACACCCTGGAGGTGGTTCAGCTTGTCACACCAGATAAGATATGTCCTCTGCCTTTGTATTAAAGTTCATCTATATTTATTTGACTCAGATAAAATTAGACAAGGAAAATTTTAAAAAACACACCAAACTCAAACAACTCAGCCTAAATGAAAAGCTCTGTCATGTGCCACAGAGGATAACAATATTTGATATCCATGTCAAAATCCTTATTTTGAAATTTAAAAAGAAAAGATCATGAATATAAATGCAGTGGTAAAGGCATTAAGTTTATTTTCCTTTAGTCTTTAGTATTGTAGCACTGCTCCAGTGCTGTGATAGTCTCTAAATAGTTGATGAAGATGGTAATTCCCTGTTTATTGAAAAGCAAAAGTGAGCCTTGTGTGTTAGCTATTTTTCCCTTCTCATTTTACATTTGTACCAACAATGTTTTGGAGCTGAGGAGTCCAGTAAGAATTTTGAATAATACCATCTTGTTTCTTTTTCCTGCCATAAAACGGCAAGTAACTTTCTAAGTATCCTGTAGATTTAATAATCTTTTTCTTAACACTTGTGCGCTGCCTTAAAACAATGTATGCTGATTTCTACATTCCTTTAGCAGGCTTTTGTCTTTCCCAAGGTTCTTTTTCACTGTGAATTGCAGTTCATTCTGGTGTCTGACATTTCTAGGAGCAGAGATCTGTTATACCAGTTGCCTTTTCTCTCCAACATTAGTGGCACTGCCTGGAGTCAGGCTTTTCTTTGGCTTCTGTCCCCATGTCTGGTTTTCCTCACACATTTCATTTGTGCTTATAGGTGTCACAGTGAACAGTTAATGCATAAGTTCTAAAACATGTTAGTACTCATACAGATTTTACACCATGTGTCCAGCTGCATGCAGTTTTAAATGAAAAACTCCCCGTAGATGATAATTAGTGATACACACAGTAACAGTTTTTGTATTCTTCGAAGAGCAGTTGAGTGAGAGTAAAGCCTTTTGGCTTTTGAGGTGAACAAAGTCATTTTCATCAATAACATGCTACTTGTGCCACCCCTTCTGACCGCTGGATTTGGACACTTCTATAAATAATAATGATTAGATGATGCCCATCAGCCCAAACCGTTCTGTGTTTCTGTGTTGAAGTACAATTTGCTGTGTAATCTTCAGTGTCCTTTTTAAACACAGAGCTGAGGGCTATTGGGAGGTAGATTGTTTACTGAACTTTTTCTCCTCAACACTGTGTAATTATTTTTCCATTGGCACTTTCAGCCACAAACTGCTACATTTTGTGTCGTGAGAAGGATCAGCCCTCCTACAGAAAGCCCGACGTGAAGGAAAATTATTACTATTTTCTAGAATACATTGCAGATAAAAGAAAATGTAATTGCTTCAGACTGGAGAGTTAACCATAACAAATGTTGTCATCTTTTATCAATGATAACAACAGGTGAAATAAAGAAGGATGGGAAGAATTTTCTTGAGATTATGCAGGGTATGTTGTAATTGTCTGTGACAGGCTGAACCTAAGGCTGGTCCTGACCCTTTTTTAATCTATTTATTTATAGGAGACTAGAAAATAAAAGCCATGACTTTCCCAAAGTGGTACCACATGTTTTGGGATAGTCTGGTTTTGTTTGGCTTGTCTCATGAATAAATTTTTATCATGAAATAGCTCTATCAGGTTCAGACACAAATATTTATCTGCTGATGATCTAGTCTACTACTATACAAAATTCAACTCCTGTTAGTCTGCAGATGAAATATATTTATATGGTAAAATAATTATGGTCACAGAGAGATACAGTATAAAAAGGGCTATTTTTTATGCTTTTCTAAGGGGAGCTGGGTGATGTGGAAGAGATGATTTATGAGCTTGATGCAATAAGCAGTGGCTTGAAGGCTTAAGAGACTAAATAATGCATACAGGATGCAAAATAATTATTTGAGGGGAGAAGAAGAAATTACTTCGACTTTTTGTATAACTTCCAGTAACACACTAATCTTGCATCATAGATTACTCCCTTTTACTAAGTTGTCAAATGTATAAATTAAAGAAACAGCTGGAGAAATTCCACAGCAATATTACAGTGCTCTCTTCCATTCTTTCTTACTAAAAAGCATCTGTGTAAGTTTTTATTGATTCTTAATGGGATAGCTGAAGTTTTATGCAGCTGTCTTGTTTAGCTTCTATTTGTATTAGGCAAATAGCAGATCATCTAGATATCAACCATCTCTTGTGGACTAAATCAGTGTTGTATTTTCATTTCTGAAATCAGTTCCTGTGTCCTTAATGACTTTATTTCCTAGATGAACTTCTTTTGCCCAGTCAGCAACTTTCTGAAATGGAAAATACTTAAAATGTAGTTGTGCTTACATCATCTTTTGCCATCAATGTTATTCTTAGTTAGAGATCCTGGATGTTTGTCATCATTTATGGTGTCCTTTTGATGGACTTTGCATTGCTTGTCAATTTCTGCATAGTTCTGATTACTGCAAGCAGAACTTGTATGGTTTGGTGGTCTTTTCATTTTCCAATCACTTTCACAGAATCACAGAAGGGTTTGGTTTGGAGGAGACCTTTAAATATCACCTCCTTCCAACTCCCCTGCCATGGTCAGTGATAAGAAATGCCCTGACCAGGTATCTGTGGGCAGACAAGCACAGCCAGTGCATAACTTTTGTTACCACCATAATGCTCGTGGCCTTTAAGGACACAGTTTATTAAACTCATTAACCAAAAGACCTGTAAGCTTTATCCCAGGCAGTATTTTAGCTGTTGAAAGGGGAATGTAAATTTAAGAAAATTTAATGTTACTCTATAGCCATTATTTAAAACAAATAATTATTTTTACAATAATTTAAATTTTCTCCTTAAGAAATTTAGAATGAGAACTAGTATGTAATAGTATATATAATATAATAGTAGTAGTATGAGAAAAAAATATTAATCTGTAAATATCTTAAACATACATTTAGACTTTTCCTCCATATCTTTTTGGGGTCTTATGAGGTGCTATATTATGGACCAGATTTTAAACAGACCTTTTGTGTTAAATGAGGTAATACACAGTGGAGGACATACATAGCATTTTAGGTAACCTACTCAGGAATTTCTGGTATTTATGTTCAGTCATAATCCTCAAATTTTTAAGTGAAAAGCTCAAAATTTCACAGGAAGTCTTACCAGAGTTCAGTGCTAACCAGATCTTTCAATGTCATGTGGAGTAGGTAGAAAAGCTTTCTTTTAGTTTTCTCATCCAATGTTATTGAAATCAGAGGGACTAGAATTTATAGCTTTCAGGTTTAGGGTCCAAGCCCTGCTGTACCTTCCCCTTTTTATCAGGTGCATAATGCCCAAGATGATATGCAGCTTTCCCTCCTATCAAATTAACTTTACATAACTGAGGGGCTGGGATGTTGTTTCAACATCCCTACCAGAGTGGCTTATCCCACTGAAATGTTAGAATAACTACAGAATACTCAGATCTTTCTCTAATGCACAAAAAATATGTCCAATTTACTGGTGTCGTGGGTTAGCAAGCACAGTCCCAGAAGTGATGTTCTTGCAAAGGGGTGCTTACAGCTTCCTCTGTGACCTGACAGAACCTATCAGCTGGCCAGTTTGAATATGGACAATTCTTTGAGCCACTTAAAACTGTGACCGCCTCTGTGATCCACACTTAAGAATAGACAAACTCCCCCCAGCTCTGTCTCGTTTCTGGTGCTGGGACAGGTGGCTGCGGGCCCCGTGTGGGGGATGGGCCATGGCCATCCTGGAGCCGATGGGCCCTGTTCCACCCATGGAACCCCCCCCCAGCCCTGCTGTGGGCAGCCGGAGCAGCTCGGCTCCCCCTCTCCAGGGCGGCCAAGATTCAGCTGAAGCTGCACCGATGTCCGGCAGAGGTCATGTGATCGACAGTGATAAGCAAAATTCCAGCTGCAAGGCCTAGGTGAGATTAACCCTTTTAGTGCTGTGGAGAGCTGAAAACATGAGGGAAGAGAAAGAGGAGATGCTTAAAGCTGAAATTCAGTTGTGAAGCTATGATATATCAGAGTACCCGCTGTAATTTCATGAAGGCATGGGGGGTGGAGCGTTTAACTTGTACTTGAGAGCAAAAGCACCTGCGCTGAGATAGGCAGATGCTGAAGCAGCTGTAATTTGATGAGAAGTTTGAACAGGGACAGATGGAAGCGATGAGGACTTTTGCTCCAAATGAGAAAGGAGAAAACCTCAGTTCCTAGAGATGCTCCCAGAGATAGTCCTAGAGACGAAGATGAGGAGGACCCTTTGCTCCCAGGAAAGGAGAAGGGCCTCTGTTCTTAGAGATGAAATGCTCCCAGAGATGGGTGAAGAGAACTTTTGTTTCTGAACGGCTCAACCTTAAAATTGTACCCCAGTAATTTCAAGAGTGGACCCTCGAAAGCAGTTGTGGGAAAAGCTGCAAGTCATGGGAAGGGACTCACATGCGAGCAGAGAACCAACCCAGGCGGCTGGCTCGTTGTGATAATGTTTTCATAGCACAGGCAAGAGAGACTCCTCTTCCTACATGGACTGAACAAGGTTATTATGGAAGTGATAAACAGACTGAACATCTCAAGGGTTGTCTTTTTACTTTGTCAGTGGGAGAAGGGAGGAAGGTGGGGGAAGGAGAAGAGTTCTGAAGGTGTGGTATGATTTTTTTTTTCTTCTTTTAGGTCTGTTAATAAACTTCTTTATATTCTTTCAAGTTTGGTGCCTGCTTTGCGTTTCTCCTAATTCTTCTCTCACAGAAGGTAAGCAGTAATGAGTATTTTGGACCAAACCACTACACTAAATTGGTGTTTCTGCCCGGTTACAAACCAAACCCGCTACAACTGGTCAGCTGGGGCATTTTGTAGCAGATTGTTTTGGGGGTTCTTTTCCCCCTCAAATTCAGGCAGTGCTACAGTTTAGAAAAATGATTAATCAATTCCATCTGACTTTAGTTTGCTGTTTGCTTTACTATGTTTATTTTTGATAGAACAGCTTCGTGCATAGGATATAATTTTGAGAGTGCTATGAATGCTTATTCTGTCAGATATAGACAATAAAAGTGCATAGAGTAGTATAAACGAGGCAAACTTTCATTTTCAGAATTATACCACTGATAAATTTCAACAGCATGTAAATGACTTGTAGAGTCTGTGTTAAAATTCAAGCAAATGGAGTTATGTGTGAAATTTTTGGGGAAGACAAACCTGATACATACAGGGGAACTTCAAAAACCCTGTGCTTGACTGCAGGAATGACTCTGATGCACTCACTGTTTTCTCATTTCTTGAGCTTTCCATCTCTGACTGAAACAGATTTATCCAGTCAAGGAATAAGATATTATTGTTAACATTTAATCCTTACTAGATATCCAGTATGTTATTTGAAACAGAGATGGCAGCTGGCCAAGTGTAAGCACAAGTGTGTTGCTGTTCTCTAGGTGCCCTTGTGGGACAGCCATTTCTGTTTCACAGGTGGGGAACTACAAGGAAAAATCAGCATTTTCCGAAGTAAGAATGTGTCAGCTCCCCAGTATTTGATGAGAGAAGATTCCTGAAAATAAATTAATAATAGATTGAGGGAACAAAGTGCTGAGCAGTTTTTGCTTGGAAGCTGAGATACCTCAGGCTCTTCAGGGCCGTGTGCTTTTACTGTTGGTGCTCAGTGAAGCAGGAAAGAATGAATATATTGATGATCCAGTTTGCTGTCTACTTTCCTGGTTAGTCAAAGCTGATGCTATCTACAGCTGCCTGATACTTCTTAACAGTGTGAGATAGGGAAATAATATGAAACATTATATTTGAAATTCATAATGTCACAGTAAGACACAGCCTGCAACAACAGGCTCTAATTTAGATGCTAAACTGAGGAAATAATTTTGAGAATCTTAGTTCACTTAGCAGCAGTAAAACAGCCAGGGAAATATTGGGGAAACACTTCACTAGAAACAGTGCTAGATGCTAATGGAAACCGCACACTGTATTTAAGAAAGTTTGCCCAAATATGACAAGACTGCATTTTCAAGTCCCTTTTTCTTGATAAACTGTTCAGGAAGGACCATATACCCACAGAAAGTTTGTCAGTGTTTTTCTATTGATACAAATGTACAAAGTATTTCTACTTATCTGTTGGCTAAGCTCACATTCTCCACTCTGAGCTGTGAAAATACCAGAACAAAAATTACTCAAAATAAATACACATCACAACCCTAAGCTGGGTAACCACCTTTTCTGTTAGAGTAACATCTAAAATGAAAAAATGAAGTAAAATGTCTGTAGTTAGCACATAAAAGATACTGCTGTAGCTGGCTTGCTACTGCAAGGAAAGAAAAGTGGTTTAGATTTGCACTCAAGTGCTTTTTCTCTTCTTAAATGAAAAAGAATGTATTGTCTTAGGATTCTAGGAGGCACTTCTGTCCTTCACACAGTATCTTGTGATACTTCTTTGTGCATTGATGGTTGCTGCTGCTTGCTTGGCAGTGAAATGGCTCCTAACTTCACTTCCTTTGCCAGTACAATGGTTTTTGCTTTTCATATTTTTAAATGTAAATGAGAAAATAAATTTTAAAATGAAAAAGGATGCGTATAACTCAGACTTCAGGTTTGGCATGTTGACCAGGACTGAGTGCTTCATATATAAGGAACAGAACTCTGAAGTTCAACCTTCCCTCTTCCTCCTGCCAAGGATGGAACAATATTTTGGTCTTTTGGTATTATTCAAGCAAGGTTTATAAAATGGCTGATAGTGCAATTAAATGTTCTTAAGAAATGAAAATATATAATGAAAACTAAAACTAAACTAAATTAAAATTAAAAAGTGGAAAAGATGTGTAATATGGAAATAACTTCCAAAAAGCAAGAACATTTTTTTTCTTAAAAGCAGAATCTCTGCTATTCAGCTGTTCTAATGGTGTGCTTTTAAATGTATTAAGGAACTGAACTAAATAATGCCTGTACTTCTAAAACTTTTGCAGTAAACTCACGCTGGTGCTTTAAGATCCTCAAGAAAAGCTCCAGACTGATGACAGTATGTTAAATCTTGTCTCAGTAAAAGCCAGAAATTATCCAGCCTGAATAGAATAGTAAAATGAGGTGTAGAGTGCAGGCGAAGCAGAGAACCATGTCTCATTTTTCCATGTATATCCTACAGTGCTGAACTCACCTTCAGGGCCCTGCTGTTTCTGCCATGCCTGATAATGGACTGCTTTCTCCTGGCCCAGTGAAAGAACTGGGGCTGGTGGTACTGGGTAATTGGTACACAGTGCAGTAGGATCAGGAATTCTGTGTATTATAAAAGTTGATGCAGCTGTGAGATTTGGTTTTAGTGACAGATTGGTGATCTTGCAATTCTCATTGTAATTTCACTGCAAGGTACTTCAGTGATATTTCTGTATCTTCATTTACTGAGTTATTGCTTCTAGTGTGGAAATAATCTGCTTCATATATCTCCCCTGACCCCTGCTCTAGTCCTCAGACCACTCGATGACCACTTGCACCCTTGTGTAAGCCACAAAGCAGATAATACACAGAAAGCCTTGCTGCACATTGATTTGCTGTATGGCAGCAGTATTACAGCAGTTGATTTGTTTCAGCTTATCAGTGAAGAAATCCTATACATCACCGACTGGGGATAAAAAAAGCATAAAGAAGAAATAATTGTGCAGGGTAAAAAAGTGTGCAGAGCAAACTCTTACTTTGAAACTGCATGGTAACACATAAACCTGCAGTGAGCTGGTTAGCTGTAGAAGAACCTGGGGAGAACTGGCCTCTATTTATGACTTGAGGAAGCACTGCCTCTCGCAGTGAATGTGTCAATATAAGTGAGGTCCTTAGGAGAACTTAAGGGTTGGAATTTCTGCAAAAGTTTCATAATGTTTAATCCAATTTCTCTTCAAGGCAGGGTCTTTTCCAAATATTGGGCCATAACAGGTGATTCTATCTACAAACTCTTGCAGAGCTAAAGAATAAAAAACTTTCAGAAAACCCGTAACAAACCGATAGATGTCCAGTCCTAAATGAATGCATAATGCAGTGTTTCAGACTAAAGAACTAAAAAATCACCTTAATGTTTTCCAAACATGTTCTCAGCCCTCGTGTAAAACTTTCAGATGAGCACTGTGCATAGTTTTGCCAGATGGCAACAGCTGGTTGTAATTTAATAGTGAAATGTAAAAACTTTCTAGAAAATTTTCTACTACTTGCAATATAGTTCTTGTTCAGATAGAGCCTCAGATTCCTCAAACTCAGCTCTCACAAAATAACTTTCCTTCCCTCAAGAAGGAGAAAGAGAAGCAAGAAATTTCTTCTTCTACTGTACTGTACTCATTAGTTGTCAAAGTAATGCTGTAATACAGATTCATAGTGATTTTAGACCCTGCACTTCCTAATGTCCCTGTACTTAATTTGTGTGTTTCTTTACTCTGTCTGAGCCCAGGGATAAAAGGCAAATCCTCAGTGTCTGTGGGATTCAGCAATATTGTGACCTTATTCATGGCTAGAGCTGGTCGTGTATTTCCTTTACAATCCTGTAGTGGCCTTACTGTTGGTTTCTGAAAAACAGTGGCTTAATGGACAAATTTTCCATGTTAGATGTGTAAGAATTATAGTGGGGACCTGGTGGATACTAAAAAGGTAATTTCCTAATAGTCACTAGTTCAATGAGGATTTAAATCTATTTTAAAAATTTGAATGCCTTAATCTCCTTAATTCTTTAGGAAATTTGGTCTTTTTGCCCTCTCTTTTTGGATAATTTTTGGCACAGCTGAATGTATCTGGAAAAAGAGAATCTGTGAGCAGGAAATGCACAATTTGGATATAAAACACATGCCTTTTGGATGTGCTGGCCAATAAATAGCTGGGATTTAATGGTCTCCTAAGCTGAGTATTAGTTCACTCCCTGCTTTGGATAAGATGCCCAAAGAGGTTTTGCTGGCAGGCATCACTCAGGAGAGGAGGAGTTGGCTCTCCTGCTTTCTGAAATAGATTTGTGATGCTGTTGCCTTGCCACCTTCTACCCTTGTCTCTTAATTTGTTCCTTTTATACCTTGGCCATGCTGGTGTGGGTTTTTTCCCTGTTGAGCCCCAGAGCAGGTACCAATGTCCATTCCAACCATTCTGCCTGTGACGTGGGTTTTATCTTTGTCATGTGTGGCTCTGCCCCTCAGGCTCCCCCACAGCTTTCTGACAGCACAAGGGTTTTTGTGAATGGCTCAGACAAAATCTCAGACTGGGGGTTTGGATCCTTGGAAGATGGACAGTACTGGAGCACGTGGAGCCTTCCTTATGTAAGACTTCTTTCCTGTCAGTAGTCAAATATCTTATCTGAAGTGCATTAAATCAAGATGTTGGAAAACCTGCAAGTTTTCATGTTTCTGAGACTGTTTAGAAATGAGATTAAGGGTATGGAAATGGATAGAAAACTGTTCTTTTCAGTTTCACAGATATGATCATGTGCAATATTTGGTATTCAGAAACTGCAGAGAAGCTGGTATCCTGTGGGATGCTTATCATGTTTTACCTTTTTAAAATTTATCTGAACTTTCTGGAAACAGCTTTGGCTTGTAAGACAGTTTATTGTCTTTTATACTCGCATAAAAGTCAGTAACTCTTTAAAGATGTTTTCCAAATTGAAGAGATTCTGGGACTATTATTATTCTTGGATTATTATTATGATGTTAATTCTTGCCTATATGTTTTAAAAGTTCAAGAGAGCTCTAAGTCAGAGTTGTTAAAACCCGTAATTGGCACATAATTGGGCATCAAATGTGTGATGTTGTATTACAGGTGCTTGCTGGTTAGTTCTAGTTAAAAATCAAATTCTGGTATGGTGTGGTTGAAAGTTAATGATTCAGAACTGACTGGATGATGCCTTCAGATCACCTCAGTTCAGGAAGGGTCTTCTGGCCAGAAGACTCTGAATATATGATGAGAGTTGCCAGTCCCAGGTTTGAGGATGGGGTAGACTTTATCTGTTTGAGACTTGAAGGAAAAGTTGCTGAGATCCCAAACTTGCATGGAATCCATATTTTCACTCTGGCTGGGTGACTCTGGCTTTTAGCTAGTGCAGTTTGGCCTTTTTTGTCTTGTGCTGCACTTGACTTTTTGTCTTTGCTATATTCTGCAAGCTTTAAAATCTTTGTAATCCCTCTATATTAATTTTATACATTGAAGTTATGCAGTCCTTTTATATGCATATTATCAATTTCATAGAGTTCTTTTTAATCCCAAATTTCCCACATTGATTAAATAGTAGTTGTTCCAAATATTTGCAGTACTACTTATTTATAACTGCAGATATGTGGTGGGAGCTGTAATGTGAATTTGTGGGAGATCAGCTCTGGCTGTTCTGAGGGAACTCAGTAAAACTGTTCCTTTGCAGTAACTGTTGGTTTTGGTCAGTACTTTGTAGTTATTGTAGGTATAAAAGAGCCTTGTATTTAGAAAACCAGTTCAATTAACTAATGGAAGAAAAAAAGAACCATACTTCTGTATGTTGGTTCACTTCAGCATGTTTAAAAGCAGTTACCCCTGGAGATGTTATTACACAGGAAAAGAGCTGTGAGGAGACTGGAAAAAAAAAGAGAAAAGGAGGAAGCAGTTAAAGCAAGGATATACCATAGAACAAAGAACAAGAGGGAAAGCAACAGAGAATTTTTTTTTTTTCCTTAAAAGCATTGAGTGGGAAATTGGTCAGTATTACACTGCAATTGGATGTGCTGGTATGTGTGTACTGTTACCTTTAATGCTTTCAGTTGAGAAGATGCAACTAAATGGAGGTTTCCCTTCTTACTTTGATTTCAAGATAATTATTATGGTGTTAAGGTCCAAAGACCCAATGCTGAGTCAGAAAGCCTATAACTTTCAAATACATCCATCATCGCTAACAGTTTCTTGTTCTATATCCTGTCATCGTTACAATGAGCTTGTGAGCATCTACTCTTGCCTTTTCTGCCTTTTGATGGTAGCCTTCTTTTGAGTCCAGTCACTCAAAGTGTGGAGTGATATTGTCTACTTCAAATTATTCAGTCTTTTCTCTACATCAAAGTACAATAAGTCTCTCCAAAAAGTTTTTGATTATGTGTAGCAAGTTCAATGCAAGGAAGAGCAACTCAGGCAGCGCAGAAGAATGTTTTTGGATGCACTTGAAAGCTTGAAGGAAATCCCCCAAACCATTTTATTTTCTCTTAGGTACTGAACAGGCTGCTGAATGTCTTAAGTCAGCAGCCCCCATAAGGTAGAATTTACCAAGGTTGTGATATCTGCCAACTTCTGTTTCTATTTTTCATAACTAATAGACTAAGCTATAGAGAACGTGTGATTGGAGAGTATAAGGGACCCATATTTCCTCAGATAAATAAAGTCATAGCCCTGGAAAATGTTCTATACAAGAATAAACATTTTTAATGAAACTTTGAGAAGTCAGTATGGAGTCTAAAGAAGGGGCAGCACAGCAGCAGCTTTTCTCTGTTGGTGATTAATTTTGCTGCAGGCGTTCTGTATCAGCTAGAGTTTTCCCAATGTGTTCTGAAAGAAATGGAGGTCTGCACTGCAGTTCTGGAAGTGACAAACAGTCCCTAAAATGTCAGGCAGTGATGAGTATAATGGTCTTTATCTCATATGAAAACAATTTGTTTTTTTTCTTTGAAACTTTCAAGAAGGGATATATGAGTATCTGAAAAGCATTCTTGTGTTACGTGATTAATTGTTGGGTAAAGTTAATGAGTAGCATCTGTTCTGCTAGAACAACAGCTTAATAAAGCTGTCCACTCTTGAAGATGAAGGATGTTTGCATATGAGTGGCAGCAATAGTTGTTGAGGGCTGAACCAGCTATTAGTTTCTTAAAAGGGGATTCTGCATCAGGGAAACCAGCAATGTTCACTGATTAAGAGTAGATTCTGTCATTCCCCTATCCTAATGTGTCAACACATCAGTTTGACATTGGGCTTCCATCTAGACTCACACAAAATGAATGAGCAGAGCTTGCTAGTCATTTTAAGCTGCATGGATCAGCTTGAATATTTGACAGGTCTGATCAGTTCTAATTTTACATGAGGTTGCCCCAAGAGTTAATTGAGTGAAACAGTTGTCTGTTCTGTTACAGCAACGTCACAAGCAGAGTTTCTTTAAAAGCTCTCGAGTAGCAGTCTCAGGTTGTGCCTTGCCTCGCACTGGCTCAGGCAGCGCTGACTCCGAGCTCAGCGGTGCTGAGAGCAGGCTGAGTCCGCTGCCGGAGGGGCCGAGAGGCAGACACATCCTGCCACTGAGTGGTGATGGAGATGTGCTGCAGCCTCATTACTGTAATTAGTGCCTACACTGGAACCAGGGTGCCTGATGGCTTCTCCAGGTAGAGGAGATGGTTATAGCTGTCCCTAATTACTTCTCCCTCTGCAATAGCTACTTTTGGCAGACAGTGCCTAACTATTCTGGTTCCTTCCATCCTGTGTTTCCTCTTCTCTCCTATCCATATCTAGATGCACTGATTTGATTATCTTCATACACCTTTGAACCTGCAGAAGGAGGAGCAGCCCTGGCTCGGGGTACTTTCCTTTCACATCACACAGTGGCCATGTTCTTCTTTGCATAAGGTGTTGGCTCGTGCTTACCCAGCTTTGAAACCAGTTGCTTCTCTTTATTCTTTTCCTGTCTCCTTCAGAAGAAAACCAGAGTAACTCTTCACAAAATACCTGTAAGCAATAAATGAGTAGCACCTTCTGAGGCTATGCAGATGTGAACTGAGTGCACCTGGAAAGTGGCTGTTGCAGACAAGGCACCCACCTACAGAAAGAGGCCATTTCTGTAAAGCACTGTGCTGGTAGGGAAGCATTTTTTCTAAAAAGGAGACGCCTCTGGAAGTGTGTCCTGTCATTCCAATATCAACTGTGGTAAGTATTTCCTGTAACTATTTTTTAATGCTCCAGTGATGTAAGGTTCATCTTTGGTTTGAGTATGACAACAGTGCTCTTTTCTTTGTATACTGTTCCTCCAGCAACAGCAGAAACTTATAATCCCTCAGACCTTTATTTTGCAGTACAGTTACCAGACCTGTTTATTCACAAGACTCTGCCTTCATGCATATTATACATATTTCCCTTAGCATGTAAACAGTAAGAAACTGTTTCACTCTCTAACCTACCGTGAAAAACCTCTCCAAGAAATGATAAATTCCAATGCAACCTATGTTTTGCAAGCTACAATCAATTTCTAGCTTTGTTTCATTATGTAGATAATTTTTGCAAACCCTCAGTAGTTCCAGACTAAAAAGCAGGAATGATGGTTTTTTCCTGATGTTTTTTTCCTGATGTTTTTTTCCTGATGCTTTTTGTGGCTCGAAACATTTGAGTGATGTAAAGGTATTCCTTGTGCTGTGAGTACTGTTGCGTGGTATTGTAACCATGGAAGCTTATGTTAGTGATAGATTAGTTTTTACTATGTTTGAGTTCATTCTAACAAAATCTTAATTTCAGACAACTTGCTAAAACCCTGCATTTTAGTTCAATGATCCATTCTAATTTCTAGCTTGATTTTTATAGCTTCTTTCTGTAATTATATTCACAAATATGCCAAAATATGCACATTAATCTTAATAATTTCTGTTAATGAGTTACAAATTTTATTTCATATCATAGCTAGGTACATCTCACAGTGCTGCTATGCCTATTCACTGGTGGTTCCTGGAGCTACTCAGAGCTTTTAATAGAGGATGCTCTCTTAACTTCATTACTAAAACAAATGCAGTGCTTGTTTTGCACAAAATTTAAATGAACAGTTCTGTTCAAGCTGAAATTAAAAAAAAAGGGGTGGAGGGAAGAGTACAAGAAATACTAATGCTGAAACAAAACATGTAACAAAGAGCAGATGAAAGGAAGACTTATTTTCCATTATCAGCACTAAAGACAAAGGAGTGAGGAGGCAAGCTTGAATAGCTCTCAGCCTGATTGTGAGATGCTGGGGGTTGAGGAAATGCTGTCTGCCTTCAAAAAAAGAAATTTACTAAAATCCAGTTCAATTTCATAGAAATTGCTGGTCCCAAGACACAGTCACATGCAATATTAATTTGCAAGAACTAGAGAGAATATCCTGTGAAGCCTGAGCAGTGATATACATGAACAGGAAAACTACAGCAATTTTAGAGGATAGTGCATATAAATTTGTTGCAGATTAGGTTTAGCTGTGGTAGATAACAGAAATCTAAATAACACTGCATATGCATTATCTACCTGACAATGGACACTTTCAGAGTGGAGTTGAAACTAAATTTGTGAATAGAAACTGATGGATTTTATTATGCATTTCTTGGAGGGATGCTGATGCAGTCCAGGTATTGAACAGAGTTGGGAAATCAGCTGCTTTAGATTTAACCTTTCACCTTGGATACAAAGCATTGTAGGACTTCTGTATTTTGTTTTAGCTATTCAGAGATGCAGAAAGACCAGAAATCTACAACCGTTTTCATTTGAACTATATAGAAAGTAGTTTCCTGCAAATTTTTGGTGTAACTCAAGGCATTTGAATATAATTGGAATTTTTAGACTTGAGCAGAAGCAAGAAATACTCGTGTTAATCAGTAAAATGCTTTTATCTTACACTCCATACTTCATGCATGATTCAATCTATCATATCTTCTGTTTAAATTTTTATCACACATTATTATGTATACTTATAAAACAGCATTTTCACTGAGCTCAACAGATACTTCTTAATAAAAGCTTATAAGTAAGAAAGAAAAATACATTGATAATATGGCCAGCCAAGGTGCAGTTGGTGAAGCAAACAGGAAAGATTTTCCTCACAGCTTAGGAGAAAAGCTTTCAAGAACACAGAGAAAATACTTCTAGCCTCCAGACTCTGAAAAAGAGCGCTCACTGGAGACTCAGACTTTCAGGCCTTTGTTCCAAGTCCAAGGTGTTTTGGATTCTTGGTGTTCTGGAATTCATTTGGGTCACATTTTCCTTTTGTTTAAAGAGATAAGTCATGCAGGAAAACTGTGTTTACTGTCTGTAGTCAAGACATTTGCTTATCAAAGATATGTGAAATACTGCTGCTTACTACAAGATTTTCTATTTTAACCATTCCTGGTTTTGCTGGAATTCATCTACAGAACAGGCAGCTGGCTCTGGTAGTTAATGCCTTTCTTTTCATGAGGGAGGAAGTCCTAGTACCAAAATGTTGCCATAATCATAGGCTATGACTTTTACTTTGATGAGAAGTTCCCTTGTTTAATGAGAAAAGTTGTGGGGTTTTTTGAGCAAAGCCTTACTTCTGTGGATTCTGTGAAAATCCTGTTAAACCTGAAGAGGCAAAGCAGTGGAACAACAACAGCTGTTCTCAGGAAGTCCTGTGTGCTAGGAACTATTATTGGAAATTGAAGGTCAAGAAAGACAACTGTGTTCACTTGCTGTCGTGTGTGCTCTCCCTCCAATCTAAGTCAAGGAGCTTGTCATGCCTATTGCACTGCAGAAAATAAATAAACTTGCCAGAATATTATGTCTAATGACATTATTTGCAGTTAGAATTTAAGAGTTTGTTGTGGCAGCTACAAGAGAATGTTATCTTTTAGAAAAAAAAGTGATATCAGATGTATTGTGGTAACCTCAAAAGGCATGGAAACTAATTTTTGCCTTTTGGCTGAGCACTGTAGGAGAGAGAAGAGAGGATTGCAGAGACCAGTCTGGAGGAAATGAATACAGCACAGCAGCAACTTGGCCAAGAGAGGTGGAGGTGGGAGGGGAGACTGGACAAGAAGGGGTTTCATCAAGGGAAGCTGAAAGGGCAGTTTCAGACAGGACAGTGAAAGAAGATAGACAGGAGCCCCCATATGAAGATTTGGTAGTAAATGCAGGGGCTCTACTTGTGGTGTAATTAGAGTTGTTTATGGGGAGCTGTCAAGGTTGCACATTGCTTTAATAATTGGGGTGGAGGATGTATAAATAAATTACTTATGAACTGTCTTGAGGGAAAAAACCAAACAAAACCCCCTCTCCAGATAAACTTGCAGCCTGCTAAAGAACAATGTTGTTTGTGTCAGAGATCTGAAGGGTGACAGGTCTTTGGACAAACATCAAGAGAGGAGCTTGTCTGTGGAAAAAGATGTGGAGAACAGGTCCTGTGACACAAGAAGTTAATTGCATTAACTGCAGTTTTACTGCCAGTGCAGAGCAGTGCCTTCATGTGAGACTGAAATGCTTTGGTTTGAAAACCTGCTCAGGGGGGGTTGGCCTGGCCTGGGCACATTGCCCTGGTTTATTCCAGAATGCAGGGCTTAGTTACCCTTAGAGTGAAAATTGCCAGTAAAAGGCAAAAGGCTTTAGGTGTTTACTTTTGTTTTCCAATCTAGTGAAACAAATCATAATACTGGGGTTTTTTTAGCTATGAACACCCTTGTGATTTATTTGGTAATGTAAGGAGAATCTTTCAGTACTATTTTTGAGAAGTTATGTTTCCAGTTTGAATTGCATTAAGCACATTTCCACTCCAAACGTGACCTGGGACTTGGACTTCTGCTGCAATATTTTATTTATAGTTTTTTCAATGACACCTTTCTATGGTTTTATGAAAATAAACAGAAGTGCTTTTACCTTTTAAGAAATTTACCTGTTTAAACACTTAAAACATTCTTCTGTCTTTATTTATTTTATATTTATTTTGAATATTTTATTTTTGAGTGTTGCTCCAGTCTTTAATGTTTCATAGGAATCAGAGCACCTTTTCATATTACTTGGAATTGATTTCACTCTAACCTTGGCTGTAGCCTTAGTGACTCTTTTCTTTAGGAAGATGTTTTGTCCCTTTCAGGGATCTATTCAGCAGCGATGGAGATAGTAGAAATTTTGCAGTTTTTCTATGTAAAATGACAAGGTGATAAGTTCTTTCAGGCGATTTTCTAGAGATATCTGAAGTGGACAAGGAGAATCTTTCCGTGAAGCATAACAGGAACTGCAGGGCCTTACAATGACCAAAGTAACACCCAGGACTCTTCACAATGTGTTTGTAGTACTGGGGATGCAGCAAAAGCTGCAGAAGCCTTTGTTATTTTAAATTTCATGTGAGAACCTGAATAATAGGAGTTGGCCACTGAATAAACCAGTGATTTTAGTTCACATTTAATGGTGGGCTCCTATGGTCATGTAGGTTTTGGTTAACTTGGAGTCTATGAACAGGTAGGAGCATACACTCTGGTTTGCAGCCTTCACTCAAGATTAGAGCTGAAGTATTTAAACCCTGATTTCTAAGAAGGTTTAGGAATATGTCTGATTACAAATTTGAGATTAGTGGCTCCATACCCACAATGTAAAAGAGATTACGTGTGGGCTCAAGATCTGCCTTTAATCTTGACATTTAACTTGAGTACAGGGATTAAAATAGACAATGTGGGTACATAAGATTTATATGGGTGCCCACAGGTACTGAAAAGAGCACCACCAAATGATTTGGGTAAACAGTACAAAATCCTCTAATACTTTAAAATGTTATCTGCAGGAAAGAAATTTTCTTGAGTTTTAGGAAACCACTTGAATTTAATAATGGACATAAAAATGACAAAAATCTTCTAACACCTAGATTTTGATTTATTCCTTGTGTCAGTTCACTTTTTAAAAAAAATATACAGCACTAAATTCTGGTTTTAAAATTATATTTTCAAAATTAATTGCTGTCATTTGCTTATAAAGGCATCAGGTATTCACTTGATCTGTGCTTCAATTTGCCTCTCATTATTAATTTTACAGGCAATAAAAAGCTTTTTGGTTCAGGCTTTCTATAGACTCCCATTCAGAAAATTTGAATGTAAGCTTCTGCACTTAAAAATATAATGAAAAGTGTGAGTATTTATTCTTTAGTGGTTCTCTGGGGTGCAGGGAAATCTCAGCTTCTGTAAACCAACCTCGACAAGCCTTTAGAATTGGGCCCATTTATGTTTGCAAACATGCCTGAGTGACCTGGAATCTCCTACCAGCAAACAGAAGTGAATGATCCAGGCAGATGTTTGGTTTATAGAGCATTTGGGTCAAGTTAATGATGGGAATAATCCTAAACATTTCAATGCAATTTCTCTCCTTGGCTTAACTTAACTTTCAGAAACCTGGTCACAACTCAAAGAAGCATAACTTGCTAGTACAGGATTGGCATAAGGTAACAGCAAAAACCCTGAAGGCTTTTTTGTGAAGGCCATGCTATATTTCTTTGCTGGGTTACTTGACTTATCAGCAGAAAATATACATAATGTGTGCATTTATATGCGTGCATGTGTAATATAACACGCAGCAGGGACAAAGATTTGGATTCCTTCTTTCAGTTCTATTTACTCATTGTCCTCTCTTCCAAGAAAAGAATGTAATCATGCATATTTGAAAAAAAATCATCAACAGAGGATGAGAATAAATTCTGCTACCAACTGTGAATTCACTAGAATTCAGTACCAAATGAAAGCAGTAGTTTGGCCACAAAGAGACAATGTCTTCTACAGACATGCTTACAGACAGATTTGTGTTGTTTTTTGAAGAGACATTGAGTGTTAGAAAGTTCAATCCAAGCTTGGATATCTCAGCAGTAACAGCCACCTTAACACTGTTTTGTAACTGTGGTGGAAGCTGTGATGGCCTCCTGAGTTCATATTCTGTCCCATTATTTGCACTAATACAATTTTCTAGTGCAGAAAATGGAGTGGAAAGTTTTTCTGAATGTACATACTTAGCATAAAAAGAAAGCAAAAGTGAGTTTTGGCTGTGAGATAGCTGGAGAGTTCCTGAAATCCCCACAAAGGCTTTTTTTGTGCCCTCTCAGCTGTGGCAGTTGCAGTTAATTACAAAGCCTTTCCCCAGTGGTGCCCTGGCACAGCTCTCGTTGTGCTGGTGCAGCAGCACTGGTCTGCACTGGAATGGAGGTATTATCTCCTGTGCTCCTAGGAAAAAACAGGGATGAAAGAAAATCACTGCTAACCAGATGGAAATTTAAAATCTTGCAGGGGAGTTAACATTTGGCTCCCAGAATTCTAATGGAATATCACTGTAGAAAAGGTAAAAATTTATTTCAAATTTATTATAATTTTAATGGAGTGTATGAAAAATTATTCAAGAGCAGTGCTGGACATTGAGGGTCCAGAAATATGAACAGGTTTGCAGTGAATAGGAAATGTCATCTGAGAATTGTGGAGATGTGAAACAACCTCTCAAATATGAACAGTTCAAGGTCAATATGTTAAGCAAGGGACTTACACATCTTTTAAAGACAACAGAGTGTTTTTATGTGGTTTCAGCTGCCACACTCTAGCCAGGGTTCTGCCTCACCAGATTGCATCGTAATTGCTTGTGCTGGGAAGGAAGTTTGTGTAGGGTTGTTGTGGTTCTCTTTGGTTCCTGACCCCCTGACAGATGGATTCCGGTCCAGCTTCATTATCCTGAAGTATGTTCCCCAAGGAAGTGAATGATGACCATGTCACAAACATCTTGCCATGAAACTGCTATTAATGGGGATTTCTATTGATATCAGCTAGCATTGATTGTTTTCTCTTTCTCTTGCTCTGCAGCTGCACACTCTACACATTCTATCCAAGGACAAACTGTCCCCCAGTGGCTTTTTAAAGATATTTTTCAATAATGCCAGGGACAGTCCACCCAAAAAAAGCAAAAAAAGGAGTCTGATTTCTTTTGACCAGTATGAATAATACTTCAAATTGTTTCATAAAATGGGCCTGGGAAAAAGCCAGTCCAAGGGAGAGAACGTATATATGGAAACAAAATCATAGTGGATTGGTAGAATTTTTTGGTGTATGTTTCCTGAAAAGATAAAAAGCACCCATGTTTTGCCAAAATGCAGTTAGCAGGACTGTGCCTGAAAGGCTCTTTGGAATCATATTGATGGAGTGCAGATCTGTCAAGGAACTCTTAAGTCCATTAATATCATGTTATATAAACAATGTTTGTTTATAAGTGTGGACACTTTTCCTCTGTCCTTCCAGAAGAGCAGTTTGAGGGATATTTATTAATAAATATTTGAGAATAAAAAACCAAATTTGTACATCTCAGCTGGAATGAACTATTGGTACTTAAAAGGTTTTGGTAGAGCAGTTGCCAAATTCAAACTTGTAAATCTATTCACTTGCAAGTAAATAATTTGAGGCTGAAATGTTCTGTTGTGAAAGATGGCTTCTTCTTTACTTCAAGTGTTCTGGAATTTGTAAAAGGAGTATCCTTATTTGAAACCTGAATACCAGCATTTTCTTTAGTATGCTATAATGACACAGCATTTTATTACCTAATGTTAATATTTAACTACTAATATTTAGAATTCATAAGTGTATTCCAGGTGCATCTGATCTGAAAGGAAAGAAGCAATACGTAATTACCTCCATAGAACATTATCTCCAAGGAAAGTCATCAAAACAGTCACAAAACTTTAACATGCTCTTGTCTTGCATTGACTTCATCCCCTGTAGTGCAATATAAACTAGAAAGGATGAAAGCATGGCTGGTTTTAGTAATGTAAATGATGTGTCTGGTATATATCGCCTTATTTAACTCACCTCAGTGACAGTTATTTTAAAAATGGTGAATTTGGTGTCATAGTGGCTTAAGGACAAGTGAAGTAAAGTTAAATACAACCCAACAACTGCCATGAAAAAACAGCAAGATGGTTTAATGCTTGAATAATTTATTATTGAATAAATAGGAAAAGTCTAATCCAAATGAATGAGAAGCATAAAGAGACTTTTTACAAGAGTAACTGTTTAGACTTGAGGCAGCGACCACATCAGTTACTTGGACAGTAAAAAGATGTTGCTATTTCAATTCAAATTTATGTATTCTGAATTTTAAATCTGCCCACAGAACCAAAATCCTGATTTTTCTCTTGAGAGATGAAAAGCTAGGGCTTCCTTTTATCTGCGACAATAATTTTGCTTATTCAAATTGCTTCTTAATTTAATCTTTGCTGTTTCACATTTGTGGTGGTGTTTGTATTATACGTTTTTGGTTCAAGGTTTTTTGAAAGATGGTTTAAGATATAAAAAAAAAATGGTCTAAGTTTTAACTTCTCTAAATATGTGACCTTTACTGGGAGAGTGCAGTCGCGTCTGAATAATTTTGGTACAAAGATGAATAAAGAAAGTGTTTTAGGTGCCCAGGGAAGAGCTGCACACTCTTGGAGGGAGACAAGGGGTATGATCTGAAGAAATTTGTGCCCAGCACCATTCTCTTTCAGTCCTGGTGAGTCTGCAGGTTGTCACTCACGTCTGGGTGCTGCAGCCTCCTGTCACAGATGTGTCAGCCCACATTGCCTCTAACAGCCCTGGCAGAGCGATACTGCAGTAACAACTTCACCAGAAATAGTTGTAGGAAGCTGCTGGGTAACATTATTTATGGTGGTGTATGGAATTTGGATTGCTAGTGACTGTATTAAAAACATTTCTATTTCTCAAGTGATACTGGTTTTTGTAATTGGCATTGATACTGGGAAACATGGCATGACCTTTCCCTGTTGTAAGTGGGCTTCAACTCTTCCTTTAGCTTTGTTTTCCCATTCCATATTACAGTTTAACTTGAATAATAGGAAAACAGTCTGAAGCCCTGGGTCCTTGTGCCTTTTCTCTTCATTACTGCGAACTGAGTGGCACTGTGAGAGAGGAGGAGGCTCAGTGTTTGTTTGCTTGCTTTAAATTGGATGTCCTTGAGCTGTGTCACAGTTGCAGTATTGTTACATTTCATCTCCAGATAAAAATTTGTGTTCTTGAAATTAACAACAGGGTTCCTACTGGCGGTGGAAATGTTTTCATAGGAAATGAGAGAGGAACAAGAAAGTGTATTAGTGGATCATAGGGTGATTGAGAGAGACAAATTTATTACCTATTCAGCAGGGGATTTCACCAGGAAAGAAGCACAATTGCAGAAAGAGTTGGTGAGAATTTGTCTTGTCTGTCTCTGGTTGCTCAAGATCAAGGAAAGTGAATTTTAAAAGGTGGAGTGTAAAGTGCTGTTCCTTTGAGTTTAAGAGGGAATATACCACAGGGAGGATGGGGGAATGGGAAATGTCAGAGGGAGGGCAGCTGAGGGTTTTGAAACGTCACTGAAGTGTAAATTGTGTTGTGCCTCTCATCGAAAATTAAAAGTGCGAGTCTTTTGTAAAAGAATAAGCAACACTGTTATATGAGATCCACACAGTGCGTTGTGATTGGAATATTATGACTAAGGAAATGGATTTCCTAGATTTAAAAACTTGAGCCAGAATTCATTATTATTATTCGCATGAATTTTCTGCTCATGAACCTGTGAAGTGACTTCAGCTTTTGAGAACATACCCTTACATATTTGGTACTGTTTTCAATAAATAGACTTTAACTTATTCATTTGATCACGAGCTCTTTGATTTGCTCACATGCTAGTAATTATTTTGCAATATGTAATTGTTTACTTAAGTAATGTGTTACGGCCTTTCACTAGATTGAAAGCTTGGAGATACTTTTTTAAATAGTATTGAGCATAGTCAAAAAAGAAAATTAATATATTCACTGAGTATAGCCAATAATCAGTATTTCTGTATGCACCTATGTGTTTTGGACAATATCCATGTGTTTTGCATAAAGTGTAACTTTTTTCTCATCATTAGTTGGAGTAGAATAATCCTTTGAGCTTTTTTTAATACATAAATTCTGTCCATCTGCATCAATCAAAAAAAAAAAATCAATCAAGGTCTTCATTAATTTCAGAGAGCTCAAGGTCTAAAAGTTCAGTTTGTATAAATGCTGTGCAAATGAGTAGCCTGGAAGTAGAAGGACTCCATAACTAAATACAGCTGGATAGTCTAAGGGACCTGCAGTTTGCAAGCGAGGTCCTTGGCTGTTACAAGGCACAGCAGCTCCCTCTCACAAAGGTTACTGCAGCAATGTGCAGCTCTCAGCAGCCTGGATCCATCAGGCCTTTGGGATGAGTAGGAAATTTTGGAGAGGACAAGAGAAGAGAGCTATTATGAGCAGAGGCAGCGCAGTGCAAGAGGTCAGCTTGCACAGTAAATAGCTGTGAAAGGTTAGGACATGCATTTTCACTGAGGGAGGTGTTCATTTGTTGTGCTAAGGAATGATACTGGAACTCCTGTGTGCCAGGTAGCATAAAAACGCCTATTGAGGATTTAGTCCCTGTCCAAAGGAGTTTATATTTCCAATGTGAGAACAGAAACACAACATATAGATACATTATGTGAGTTACAGCTAACGCAGGAAGAGATTTAAATGCAAAGCATGAATCAATGTGAACAGAGTCAAATTGTAAACAAGGTCAGGCTACAAAACTGCAAATTCCCAGAGGAAACAGAGAAAACTTGCTGCTCTCCCATATTTATTATTTCAAGGAAAATATTTCTCTCTAGAATAGAATCAGGTTAATGGAGCTGTGTTTCTTAACAGAAAATTAAGAATCAGAGGATGCTAAATGTGCCTGTAGTGAAGAATTGCTCCGTGCTCTTCACACACAAGAAGGACCCTGAGGTGCTGGAGCGAATTCAGAGAAGGCAACAGAGCCGGGGAAGGGTCTGGAACACAAGTCTGAGGAGCGGCTGAGGGAGTTGGGGGGATCAGCCTGGAGAAAAGGAGGCTCAGGGGAGACTCTATAACTCTCTACAGCCACCTGAAAGGAGGGTGTAACAAGTGAGGGTCAGTCTCTTCTCCCAGCTAGCAAGTGACTGGTTGAGAGGAAATGCCCTTTAATTGCTTCAGGGGAGGTTTAGACTGGATTTTAGGGAAAACTTTTTCGCTGAGATGGTTGTCAAGCACTGGAACAGGCTGTCCCTGGAAGTGTTTGAGTTGCCATCCCTGGAGATTTTTAAGAGATGTGTAGATGTGGTACTCAGGGACGTGGTTTAGTGGTGGGCAGGGCAGTGGTGGGTTTGCTGTCAGACTCGATGATACCTATCCCAGAGACACCTCTGCTAAACTGAGCAGAGCTGTGGTACCAGGGGAATCTGGGAAGGACAAGAACAGTTTGTGTGGATGGGGTATTTTTTGTTTGGAGGAATTTGGGAAGGGCAGAAATAGTTTGTGTGGATGGGGTGTTTTCTGGTTTTGTGATGGCTTTCACATATGATATGTCTATTTTTAAACTAATGCCTAATGCCTGTAGGAGGCCTTGTGCTAAGGTGTATAGGCCAGAAGAAGTAGAAACATTAAAGTAAATACCTCTGAAGCAAATATTAAGACAAGAATAGAATAAAATTCAGATATCTGTATCTCCTGCACAGAGCTGCGCTAAAAACATCTGAATGTTATGTCCTGTGGAAGGTAATGATTTTCAAAAATTATAATTATCATTTTTGAATGATCTTAAGGACTATTAATTTTATGGGGTTTTTCCCACTAAATAAATTCAAATTTGTTTTCAGCTAACCACAGTCTCTTCATGGGCTTACTAGCAAACAGTTCCAAAGAAGATGGGAGTTTTTGATAGAGGAGAAAAAATATATTTTCAAATTCCATGTATTTTAACTGTAACTATACCTGCAAATTATTTATCTGGTTAACAGAGGAATGAGCTATAACTATTATGGTAGTGTGACTCTAAGTGCAGTCCAGATCAGTTTTGTTAAGAGCGTTTTGCTGAGTTTATTTCTTCTTAAACTCTTTGCTGTTTCCTGACACTGAAATGTGGCAGTGGTTTTTTTTCAGAGTACATTAGGCTGATCTAAGATGCTGAGGTCTGTGCTGCACTAGCTGTTAGTTTGTGTAATACCATCATGATTCAAGATCTGCCCATCAGAAGATACTGTAAAAGGGTATGAAATAACCTGCTCTATGTATTTAACCAAAAAAAGGGTGGGGGGGCTTCCTCCTTATGTTCATGGAATAGAAATCCGCAGTGGATCCCTTTGAGACAGCATATTAAGCATCCTAAGTGTGGGGCAGATTTTCAGCTTCATGTGACAGACAGTAGCAGAATTACAGCACATGTCTGTGACAGCTGTGCTGAAGGCAAGGGAAGAATCCATGAGTTCAGGCACCTTTCCCCTTTTTGGGTTTCCTTGCCAGTGAAAGCAGCTGGTTCTGAGGCACACAGACTGTGCCAGTGGAGGGATCTCTTACCAGCACTGGCCTGGCTGCTCCACTGTGCTTCCCTGTCAAGCTGACACAAAGAGAAACTGAAGTGGAGGAGTTGGTACATGTAGGAGAAGTTGATTTGTATCAAAGATATTGATCTCAGCTTTTTCAATCAGGGAACTGTTTAGTGGCAGCTTCTTGACACACCTGCTGAAGTTAATAAATTCAGGAACTTCAGCGCTTTGGCAACAATAGGAAGACAGGCTTGGGCTCTCAGCTGCAGACTGCATCAAGGGAATTCACTACAAGCATTCTTCCAAATTAGCGTAATAGTGTCAGACTTGACATGTGTATTCCCCTCTGTGCAAAAGGAAAAGTACAACATAAGGCGCTACTCATTCAGTGGAAAGGTAGTTACGGGACGTTGATGCTAATGGTTACTGTGAAAGTTGCAATTTCTCTGTGCTACCAAAACTAAACTCCACGCAAAGCAGGAGCTCGGGAGCAAGAGAAGCCAGAAGTGAACACACTGCTCTGTATTTTAGAAAAATAGGGCCACCTCTTGTTTGGGTATTGATATACTAGCTAAAAATAGAAATACTAGCTAAATTGAAATACTAGCTAAAAATTCAGCATAATTTCACAGACTGATCCTGTGATGCCATGTGGTGGTGTGGTCAGTGCTGTCAGCTCAGTCTCTCTGGAGTTGTTTCACATGAAAAATAAGGTGTTGTAGCACATTTGGTTGAAAACCAGCAGATGCACAGTTCTGAATTAATTCTGTTTTTAGATCCCCTTTTTGGTGCAGTTTATCATCAAATAATGTTGTGAATATTCTTAGGGAACTAAGTGTGCTGTGTGAGCCAGGGTCTTTAAGTCATAATCTCTGGGCAATAAAGGTGGTATTTGAAAAGACTGCTATGTAAAGTCTCAGTGCTCTGAAGTGCAGTTACTGATCAAGAATGCTGTTCCAGATGCAGACCTACACGAGAGTGACACTTGTTCCTGGACCGGAAAACTCTGAGAGGAGCCTGTATGTAATCCTAAATTTCTAGTAATTACTTTGACTTGGGCTTGGGCTTCTCTCAGCCTGCTTCTTTGGTGCATTAATTTGCAGGGGAACATGGTTTTACAATGAAGACAATGAATGTGATTTGGCAAGATAAGGAGTCATTTGTTGAACAACATTCTCAGCAGCTCATCATTTGTCTGCATACCTTTTAGATAGGGTGCAAGTGCAACCAATGAAATTTATTTCTAATATTTATTTTGTTCTTAACTTATTTGAAGCACATGAAAGAAGGAAATTTGCCCAGTGACTGTGAAACAAATCATCTAATTCAGAATAGATCCAAAGTGCCTGTCTGCTGCAGGATGGTGAGCAACAAACCTTGCTTGGTTCATGTATGAATCAGAAAAATAAACATTAGGAGCAAGCAGCTTTGCAGATGTCCAGAAGCTCATAAAGCCTTTCAGTACAATCAGATCCAAAAGAAAATTAAGTACTTCTGTGCTTGGGTTACTATACACCTAAGAAAATATCTGTTGCCTGTGTGCACCCAAATTGTGGTGTTGTCATTCCAGATGTTGGCACATGAAACAGCCTTGTTATCAGGAGCAGTGTTTGCAGGAAGAGCCTGGGGAAGGCTGGGCTTGCTTGTCCCCAGTGTTAGCCTGTGTTTTCTTCCAGGAAGAAAAGGCCTGAGAACACTGACATCAAACTAGCTAGAGCTTCTCTAGCTATGATATAGGAAAAATAGAATAATTTTGTTGGCCTTATGTGGATATAATCCTCTTTCCTCTTTAGGTGCACCTTTCTGTTATGAAAGCTACCCCTGTGGCTCTAAGGGATTTGTTAAACCTTTCAAAATGCATGAATTGCTGGGGAAGTGTGGGGTGGGTGTCTGCTAGAGTGGTAGTTGGTGGTGGACTGAGAGTCACTGCTGCTATTCACTGGGTGGTGGGAATGTTTGTGCTATTGAAAATGACATTTTCCTTCATTTGAGCTATTAATCATCTACTTCTTATGCTGATTGCCAGTATTTGTTGGGTTCTATAACTGTATTAAACATACACAAATATTTCAGAATGAGGAAAGAAGTGTTCTGAATTAAACTTGGTCTTTCAGCTCCTGGAATTCATCCTTTCTTATTTGACTTTCTAATGAAGCTGGGTGCACTGAAACTACCTATTGCTGCAGTGTAGCTGACATGGAAAACTTCATAAACTCTGCAGAAGCAATCAGGAAAGCAACTGCAGCTCAGCAGCCACACGCCTTATCTCTGCTTTATCCATCTTTCCGTCTCCTATTCCCTCTTATTCCTCTTCTCCACTGGCTGAGAAAAGAGCTGAGCAACATAAATGGCTTCCCAAGCTGAACAGATTTTTTGTCACCCACAAAATCCACAACTGCTTGAACGGGATGTCTTCTGTGATATAAGCCCAGCATAGGTGTTTTAATACACATTTGTAAATATCCAGAGAGAAACTGCTGAAAAAGTGAAAGGGAATACACTCAGATTTCCTGCATTTAGATGTGCTGGCTTTTTAAGAAGTTCCGAAGCTTGGCAATTAAAAAAACCCCAATAAATTAAAATAAGCCTTAAGTGGTGGGTGAATTTTACACAAGTTATATTAAATCAGAGTTGAAATCCACCAATTGCAAAATAAAATATATAATCACAGAATCACAGAATCTGTGGAAGAAGGTTGGAAGAGACCTTCAAGACCACTGAGTCCAACCCATGCCCTAACACCACCTGAACTAAACCACAGCACTAAGTGCCACATCCAGTCTTTTTTTAAACACATCCAGGGATGGTGACTTCACCACCTCCCTGGGCAGACAATTCCAGAACTTCATCACTCTTTCAGTAAAAAATCTTTTCCTAACATCCAGCCTAAATTTCCCTTGGCACAGCTTGAGACTGTGTCCTCTCATTCTGTCAGCTGTTGCCTGGAAAAAGAGACAACCCCCACCTGACTACAGCCACCCTTCAGGGAGTTGTAGAGAGTGATAAGGTCACCTCTGAGTCTCCTTTTCTCCAGGCTAAACAACCCCAGCTCCCTCAGCCATTCCTCACAGGGCTTCCATAATGAGGAACTTTGCATATATCTAACTCGAAAATAACTTGCAAACTTTTCTTCCAGCAGTTCGGAGAAACTTGGGTAATTTCTATTGGTAAAAACAGGGAACATTTGCCATTAGCTGGTAGTTTAATCTTATGAAAGTAAATATTCACACGTATCTCTGGTTTATAAGAAAACAATTTCATTGCTTTATTTTCAAGTATTGGTGGTTTTATCCACTCACTAAACAGTGTTTTTTTCCAGCTACTGGTGTGTTCATATGGTATCTCAGTCCTTGCTGTGCTCTGTGTGACTTCTGGCTGATCAGATCTTGAGCACAATGTATATTTATGTGTTTTGAGTATAAAGTAATTTCCTTACATGTCTCTAAATGTCCACTTCAACATTTTAAGTAGAGAGCATTTCCAGAGGGAGATTCAAGTCTTTTAGGAAAGTTTAAAATCCAAGGTATAGATTTGACATTTTAGTAAATTTCTAATACAGGATATTTTGGAATGATTATTTATGTTTGTATTGTGTTCACTAAAAACCTGTAAATTTTAACACAATGGTTTTAATGTGAAGACAGGGCATATTTTAAGGATTTTTTTCTTCACTATGTGTAGGGATTTATATTGTTGGTGGATTAATTAAAAAAGGGGAGGGAAGAGCACGCCTACTTTGAGGGCTTTGCCCTTCTACTAAAATCTTATGCTTACAGTGTTGCATATTTTCTTGTATCTGATTGATAATATGAACAAGGTAGAAGCAGCTTTTATTTCTCTTCTGTCCTCCACACTTATTCTCAAGCCCGAATTACTGAAGAAAAAGATAAGGGCATGAGGTGAAAAGCCCAGGGTTATAATGGGATGGCTCAGAGGTGGATTGGCAATTTTCTGGAGTGTAGAGTAAACATTAAGTAAATGGAAACCTCAGCAGTCACCAGGAGGGAGGAGCTCCTCAGAGGAGAATTAAATGACTTAGGAGTAAAGTCATTCATTTGTGGTGGTACCACTCTCACCGCAACCAAGCATCTCTGTCCCCCAAAACCATCAGGATTTGGCATTCAAAGTTTTTCCCTTTTTATTAAGTAATAAATATGTTTAATACTTAAAATTCATTAATTATTAATATTGTGGAATATTAGTGCTGATTTTGAAAATCCTCATTTCTACAATAAAAAAGAGAAATTTCCAGATATATTTTTGCTCTTTCTAACCTCAGCATTTTAAAAAAACATCCAGTTCAAGGTATTTAGAGACTGTAAAAACCCTGTAATTTATGATCTAAGGACATCTTTGTTAGCAGGCAATAAGTTCTGAGTAATGAACTTACACTCCCAGGCAGTATTCAAATTTCATTTTGCTGCTGCATCTGTGCTTAAGTCTTACAACTTAGTACACAAAATAATTACATTTATGGCAGAAACTCTGCAAAGCTTTTTCTTCACATTTTTCTGGTCGTTTGCTTAAGTGATGGCCCTGCTTTCTTGGGGTTAAAACCAGTGTGTAGGCATTTGTGACTTTTTGTTATAAAAATCAGGACACAGAAATAGATTTGATTGTAACAGTACTACACAGAAGGTAGATTTCTAGTCTAATTATACTGGGAATATTCTTAATAATTTTAATCTGCCAATTTCTGCAATTTCTCAAATATCTGATTGCAAATCTGCATACAGGCTATAGAAATACTTTAACCCAGTTGTTAAAATATACCAATTTATTATTTAGTACTGGTATTGTTGCTTGTAAGAAGAAACTGAAGCAAAAAAATAAAAAAAGGAGATTGAGAACATTGAAGGATCAAAGTATTTTGAGAACTGGAGGACTAAAATGTAATGCTCTTCTCTTGTATTTTGTTATGTTGCTTATACATTTTAACTATAACCTGGGAAAAACTAAAATGTACATCAGTTAAAGATCAAATTTTTATCCAGTCAAGCCACCCATTTAGGCATTATCCATTTACCCAGCTTCAGGGATATAGACTGTACATGCAGATTTCTCCTTGATTAGCAAAAAGCCCCAGAACACTTTTATTGGTTTGAGTTCTTTTGAGAATAAAATTAACAGTTGTTTTGCTGGGGGGGGGTTCTGTGGTGAGGTGTTTGTTTGCTTGGTTTTCCCCTTTGATAAGAACTCTGTTTATTTTAACAGGTATGGAGAAGTACAGCTCGGGTAGATGCTCCAGATTTCTCCAGGAAACATCAACTCACTCGAGGTGTGCACTGGGCACAGGTTTAAGCAGTGAGGATTTTATGAAGAAATTGGACACAAACAGCAGAACTCTCAGAATAGTCCAAGACTGAAGTCTACTCAATGTGAGTCATGTTTAATTTTTTTCAAAGCCTCAAATGCATTGGTTATACCCTACACCTGATAAGGAATGGCAGAAAGAAAAGTGAGGTTTCTCTAGGGTCACATATTTATTGCAAAAGCTTGGCAGTTAGGATGTTAGGAATGGGATGGGAATGACAAAATTCAGTGACGTTTCCTGGAAGTCTTGTTGTGGTGAAGTCCAAGAGTCCATGATGCACAGCCTCAGTAAAATTTTATTTGAGCTGAGACCTTTACCATGGATTGTTCTTTTCTTTATTTATAATGTACTTTTTGTTCCAGATAAAACTTTTTTTTTTTTTTAATTTTCAGAAGCTCTGCTGGAAATTCTCTTTTGCATCACTGCTGCAATATAGGGCCAGCACAGTTTCAGCAATGACTGTGATAGTGTAATAAGGGGAAAAAAATAGGTGAAACTGTGCAAAGTGTTAAAGGAAGTGAAGAGAAATAGCTCTCATGGGGAGGGGTTATTGGAAGGAAAACATTCTTTTCTAAGGAGTTGTCTCTGGCTCATTGCAGATAACCTTTTGCTTTGACAATACGAAAGGAGCTTTGTGTCCCAGGGGCAGCACTGTGCTCTGAAAGCTTTTCTGAGCTCAGAGGCTGCTGAGATGCTCTCAGCACACAAGTTAATGATACTTTTGTTTAGACTGGAATGGAGGGACAAGGTAGAAAACCCTTATCAAGGGTTTCATGGAGAAGCATGCAGGACCAGGAAAGCTCCTCCGTGGTGTGTGCTCCTTAGTGGCATCACCTAAGGAAGCAGTGCTGCCTTGGCTTTACCTTTCCAGCATTCCTACAGAACACACCCATTTAAAATGCCAATCATGTGGATGAAGTAAAAAGCTGGAAATCTCCCTACCTGACAATTGATTTATCTGCTATTGATTTATATGCATGGCACATTGGAACTACAGGCTTCAATTTCTTGTGCTGTCTGTGGAGGGCAAATGAACACTCCTACAAAAAGCCTCTGAGTTCATAGGTCCTAGTAATAAATAATTTTGTTGGATTGATAATAGGCCATTACGATGAACACTGCTCAGCTTACCAGCTCCCATTCCTTGGCAAAGGCTCTGTGTAATTCTTTCTGTCCCTTGTATCATTGGGATATTGAACTGCAAATTGACTCATGTCAAAATCCATCTCACTCAGTACCCTGCTTCTCTGTAGGGACTGTATCTTCTGCTTAGATTTCTTCTGCTTTTCTGGCAAGCCCATGTCACACCTTTTTGGTGTCAGCTGGAGTAAGGCTCCGTTAGGGAAGCTGAAAGGTCTCTCATCTGTCTGATTCTCTGGACTGCAAAATGCTTGGCTCTGATCAGCTGCTTCAGCAGTTTGTTTCCTTGTTTAGTATTTGTGGAAATCTGTATTTGTTTTGTTGAAACTTGAGAAGAAATGGTAAATGTGGCTGTTCAGGCAATCAGAGGTGGCTGTGACAAATATGAAGAACAGGTCAAAAATTTTATATATTCATCACTGAGACTCAATTCTCATTTAATTTAGAAGACTTTCTTCCAAAGTCTTAAGATCTACCATCCTTTATCCATTCAATTTAATAAGAAATGAAGAGGCTGTAAGTTAGAAGAGCTGATTATGATTTTACTGAGAAAGACTAAGTTTAGGGAGTGTAAAAGAGTTTATAGCTTTTCCATTAGCCATTGAAAATACACTTTCTGAACTGCAGCACAAGTTGGTTTGGTTTTTTGCTTTGGAAGTCCCATGACTGACTTTGGAGAGGAAAGAAAAAAGTATGATGAAAGCTATAGTTTTCAAAGACTTTTTAGGTGGAAAATAGGCTGAAACTATTCTTTGACAAAGCAGCAGAGTGGCTGATCTGAGTGCTGCACCTGCCTTCCTGCATATTCATGGCACTAAGGTTTGTACCTCCCCATAATGTCATTGGTGATAAGCAAGCTAAGGAAGGAGACAGCTGATGCTGTGTGCAGCTGTGCTCTGAAATCACACACTTGTCACCTCACCAGCACTTGAATACTTTCTTTACTCCAGAAGCTTGGCTCCCAGTTCAGTGGTTCTGCATTGGAAATAAGATACTGCTCATTGCAATGAAGGTGAAACTTGAACACTCCAGCTAAACAATAAAAATGTGAAGATCATCCTGAGTCCTGGGCTCATTAATACTCAAATCTAGTCTAGTCCTTGAATGGCAACCTGAAAACTGGCTGCTGTTTAAAACAATCTGTATGCTCTGCTTAGACAGAACCTGGGAGAAATCCTCAAGTGTGCATCTCTATTCCTATCTAAAATGTGATGACTGGGTTACATCCTATTCCGTGGTGAGACACTACAGATGTAAATATTTATCTTTTTAAAAAAATTGTCATGAGACTATTGTGTATCATTGGCCCTGCATTTCATCTCTTGGGATGTCACTGCACAGATTTCATAACCAAGCTAATTGAATTGTTTGTTTTTAGACACTATTTGGATGGAGAAAAAAAGGTGTTTATTTGATGTATATAGATGAACAAAGCAATATGAATTATCATTTGAATCCTAGTCATTTTATCCTTATAAAAATTAAAAGCTGGATTCCAGTAAGCACAAATTGCTTTCATAGATATTTAATTAGCTTAGGAAAACTGGCAAATTGGAAATAAACTACTTTGGTCCTTGTAGCACTTGTGAATATTTCAGAAGCATAAAGACTAACAGAGTGCTGATGCTGGTGCCAAATGTGTTTGAGCCAAGCACAGCTCCAATTCATAATGAGAGTTTTCCAAGCTGCCCAGCTTGTTCCTTTTCACATCCTTTGACGTTTTTCTGGCTTGCCTGTGTTCTTGCGTGCAAGTTTTCTGTGCAGTCTTTAAAACTGTCAGGCTCACGCTGTTGGCAGAGTAAATGTCGTGCTTGCAGAGTTACAGTTCAACCAAAACATTTGGACAAATAGAAATCAAGCCCCAAGCTTGTGCAGCTTCTCTGCAGAAAGCTGCATTTTCTCCCTGAGGACAGAGTAATAAACTAATACGAATCCTGCCATATAATGATTCCCAGCAGCTGGGACTGGAACCCAGCAGGAGGAAATTATTATTGAAAGATTATTTTAATTTTTTCTTTTTTTATGTATGAAAATGCCATAGAAGAGGAGGCAATTACAAAGTTATGTACATATAAATTGCAGTAAAGGGGTTTTTTAACAAGAAATCTTATTTAATATTTTATAAATGTATCAATGCCGTAGGTATCATGCTTCCTTCAGGAGACCTGACACTGAGTTTGTAGTGGTGGTGTTGGTATGCACCCTATTTTCTTACAGCTGAAAACTTTAAAATTACTTTAATGTGGCTTGTACTTAATGTATTTAGCTTGTTTGTTTGTTTGTTTGTTTGTTTTTGTTTTGTTTAACCTGAAGATGTAATTTTTCAAATGGGATTTAGAGAAAAAAAACTTTAACTGAACTTCAGGGGATTTTTTGACATTGTCCCTAAATGAGTCTAAATGGTGCCATGAACAACATGAAAGATTTTCATTTTGATCTGTTTTGTGAACAGGTATTGACAAAAAAAAATCTTCAGGTACAGTTTGGAAGTGTGATACATGCATGTAGTAACCGCAATTACTAAGCCATTTAACATAAATGAGGTTTTTTAACAGTGTTCCTATGGATAGTATGTTTCCTAAAATACAAATCTGGGCTTGAGCTACTGAGTAAGAAGCTCAAGTTAAAACATGTCATATATCTATATATAAAATAACTGGCATATTCGAGAACTACCTAATATGGCTCTATTTTCCCTGTCTGTTGTTAGTGCCTTCCAAAAAGTCAATAACAGTTCTTCAGTACTGAACTTGAACCACCAGTTTGGCCTTCCTGACTGCTGTGATTCTCTAAGAAAATCAAGACCGTTTCTAGATCATTATTTTTAAAATTATATTTGATGTTTGCTATGGAACATTATTTGAAAGAGAAATTATATTAAGAATGCTGATATGAATCTTGGACTTCCCAAAACATGAAAAGTCATCTCCTGTCATCCTTGCTAGCCTGAGGAAGCTCTGGGTAAACAACAAAATGTACCATTTAACAAGCTTTGTAATTTTTTGTGAATTTGGGCATTGTTCATCAGATGACTGAACTTGAGTTCACTTCATTGATTTTTGCTCCCATATTTATGGTGGAATCTTGCTGTTCTCTGTGGGTTTTTTTGCTTAGACTATGAAGGTATTTAATTGGATTTACTGCTTGGATCTAGATGAGGGGTTCTTGCTGTAAGTCATCTGTCTAGACCAGTACCTTTGAAATTTTCCTCCACTAAACTGAATCCCCCAGGCTTCCTGTCACATACCTTCACAAGCCCTTGGGTGTGACACAGTTTGCAGTATTGGTTCCCAGAGCTGGAAGTCCCACTTTTTCTCTTGGAGAATTGCTGTGATCTGTGTTAGAGACAGCCCTAACTCAATCCATGGCATTTTTCTAACCAAACCTGGGACGGCTGTTCCTTCAGTGAAGTGCTCAGGTTCAGTGCAGGATGTGTCGCAGGCTGGACACACTCAGTCTGTAAATGTACAGAAAAGCAGCTTTCAGAGAAGCCTTAAAAGGCTTTTTCAGTGGCTCTACCAGGACTTCACATCTGTGCTGGAAGAAGCAATCACATGCAAAATTCATAGGAGCTCCTTGTCAAAAGCAGTGCTGTATAACCTGCTGTCTCTGCACAGATTTATTGTTGGAGCTGACTTTTAGGTAGCTGTAAATCCCAGTGATCCTTAGCCTGTTTGGATAAACGATTTGGGAATAAGAGGTTTTATTTGCATCACATCCTCCCCCTGCACACTGCTAAGCATTGCCATCAGTGTTGCCCAATTGCTTGTGCCCCTTTGGGCCCAGTAACATGAGCAGGCAGTTGATCCTGGAAGATGAAGCACACAGACCCTCTGTAGATGCTTGCTTTTCCTTTCACTGGTGTGAACTTTCTCCCACTGAAAGTCCCATTCACTCACCTCCCTCTCCCACAACTACTTGATGGCAGAATCTTGTTAATGTGGGGTCTTGTTAATCTTTTTAGAACCATATCCTTATCTTTTTATCATCTATTAGAAGCCTTTAGGGTTTTTTTGATCAATACAGAAGATTAGCAACAATGGACTCCTAAGACTATAGGGTTTGAGCAGTTCTTAACAGCACATCAGGTATAGGAAAAGAAGAAAACAGTAAGAAACAAAACTAATGGCTTATTATATGTCAGACTTTTAATTAATGGCTTAAAAACAAAGCTACTGAAGTGAATAATTTACATTTAGATATCAGATTAGACTTCAACAAATCAATAGAAAGTTCGTATCTTTCTGTATTAAAGATTGATTGTTTTCCTCTGGCATTTGCAAAGAGGCAGTATTTTGGGAAAGATCTTAACTGAGGAGAATGAGAAGTAACGCAGATCTGAATTTTAATACTACAGTTCAGAAATACATCCTATTTCATGTTTAGTGGAGCAATTTTAAAATTCTGATGTTCCATTCAATTAAAAGTCAGCATGGTTAAAAAACAAATGAAGAATGATTGAAGAAAAAATTAAGGAAGATGCTTTTATCTGCAGCATAGTGTAAAAAACCCCTACACTTTATAAAGCTCTATGACACCTGTTAACTTTAAGACTCAATGATTATTTAGAAGGATTTTTGTTGAATGTTTGGGGGGACAAAACTGTTCAGTTTATTGGTAATGAACCTCACATTAGAGATTTAATCTGGCAAACTCTGCTCTTGCTTATTTTCTGAAGATGTCAGAAATTTCTATAATTATCTTGATTTCAAAACTACTTTAATGTAAGCATTTCCTGTTATTGATTTCTATTCTTGATGTGAAGGATGAGTGAAAATAATTTGAAAGAGCTTTTGATTAATTACTATGTAGTTGTGCTATGTACTTTGTATAAATAGACTGTCTTCCTCCTCGAGCTCTTCAGATTTGAAAAATGCCAGTCAAATATTATTGAATTATATTTAAATATTAAATAATATAATGTAATCATCAAAAATCCTTGGAGAACGCTTGATCTCTGGTAGATATATTACTTGCTTGTAACTCATATTTCCCATCACTATTTTAAAGCAGTCAACTGTGAAGATTCAGAAATCAGAAATGATAGGAACATATTATTTTGTAAGGCTTGATTTGAATTCAAAAATTAGGGGTTTAAGGTGTAACAATTCAACTTAGCTCTTATGATGGTAAAATTTCCTGCTCCATTTAAAGATTTATACACATGAGCTTGAGCTCTATGATATCTCTTGGATGCAACTGTGCTTTTCCCACTGGGGTCAGTTTAGTCACTGAAAAGCAGAATTAGTCAGGGAAATGCTCAGTATGGAGCCAGAGATTTTGTTATTTAATCTGCTTTAGTGCAAGTAAGAAACAGACCGCACCCCTTGCCCAGTGTGGGGTGGGCTGGAAGGATGTGCTGCTGCAGCAGGTGAGTGTGGAGGTCACCAAGCCCAGGCTGTTTCCAGCCCAGTTCCAGGCTGAGGTGATTGCTGTGGTTGCTGTGGTAGCCTCTGCAGAGTGCTTGTTGTGAATTTTGGGATGGGCACTTCATGAATTGCAGAAGGAATTATTCCTGGCCTTCACGAGGAGATTGTGTAGGTCAGTCATGGAACCATTTATTTATCATTGCAAGGTCTAAGGCAGTGCTGGCTGCACTTGAAGATAACACATAAAACTTAGTGGCTCCCATACAAGTGCTTATAAAATGGTCTTTTACTTTCTTAATCTGTTCTCCTTATTCTGCAAACCAGTCTATTTAGCCAGGCTTCTGTATGGAATGTGTTGGCCAAAGTACACACTGGGGATCATGTGTACCATGTTTTGAGACATCAGTGAATATATCAATAGTGTTAAGGGTGTTTATTGTATGGATTTCTCTTTAACTCTTCCATTGTTAAGGCTGTGGCAGGTTCCATTTATCTTTCTACCATGTGGGGATTTCAAGAATGAGGTATCTTGTGTTGTTAGTACTTCTTACAAGCAATATGGATAGTTGTCTTGTTTTGTTTTCTTTGCGTGGATTTTTTTTTGAGGGCTAAGTCTAACAATAATAAACTAACAAATGTATTTAAAAGCAAGCAGTTAGAATAGCAATACAGTTGCTCAAATTCTATTTTCCACATCAAATTTATGCATTGTGAGTCACTTAGGTTGCTATCCACTGGTGGCTGTTTGAAATGCACCAACTTGTTGAATCTTAGGAATTACTGCTTCTTTAACCAAAGTAGAAAAATAGAAAATCTGAGAGACGGGGTTCTGAGATAAGTAGTTCATATATTATTTTGTACACCCTTGTAAGTCCAGTGTTACACTCTTTCCAAAGTGTACCTCTACAGAATGTTGCAAAATGGAATCCAGTATGGAATTTGGCACAGCAAAATGAAAGCAGCATGGATTCCAGAACAGGCTGTGTCACTGTTCCGAACACACGAAATCTTGGCAGCATCCTGGGGTTAGGATACAAATTGTAATGAGAGCCACTTGAGTGGAACTGCTAAGATGAAAACCAAAGCCTGTGAGATTGTAATTATGGAAGTTGGCAAACTGTGAGATCAGAAATAAGCTACTGTGACTCCCCAGTATCCATGGAACGGTTTGGAAAAATATACTCTGGAAATACTTCAATATTCTGTGTCTTATTTAAAAACAGCTTCTTTGAATCTGAAAAATTCATTTTACATATGGAAGCACAGGACCAAAGCATGTGGAGATGCCACACCTGAAGTTTTTTTCTGTTACTTTACATGAAGTTAGACAGTTCTCTTGAGCTTCTGAGCAGTCTCAAAGATATAAGATGCCAGGAGTCTGATGCTGCATGGTGACTCTGGTGGCATCAGTCTCTGGCAGTACTTAATATCTGAGGGAGAGAGGTCAGCTGAGAGAGGCCAGAACTCCGTGACAAGGGAAGCAAGTAGCGAAACGAGCATCTCATCTCTGTGGTGCATTCTGGAGTTCATGTAGGCTTTTTCTGTGGGCCAAAACCAGTTTGGTCCGAAGTGCTGGAAGAGCCAGTTTTGGCTCTTCCAGCTGAACATTACATGGTTGCTGTTAGTCCATTCCTCCTTGTTTGGATGGGTGCTGCTTACAGGCTGCCTATGGGCAGCCTCCCAGTATCTGGAGAGAAGCTGCTGTTGCCTTCATTGACTACACAGTTGTGTACAAATATGGCAGGCACTCACAGAAAATACACTACTACTTCTCCCAAATCCGTACACCGGAGGGGATCTTCGGGTCCGTAACAACCAGAACAATCTCACAGGTAGACCTTCATTTTATAAAACCATATTTCCAAAGGCAGGAGGTGAGGAGACCATCTTTTAGAGTGCAGTCATGGGGCATCGCCTGCCCTGCTCTGGGCAAGTAGAGTCTGCACCTCTCCCGCTATGTACTGAGCTGGGAAAACAAGCAAAGCACACATCGTTGTTACAGTGGAGGCTTACGTGAAAGCTGTGGCCTACAGCAAATCCTGATGTAAAGCTTTAGGTTCATGTGGCAAAGAAGCACAGATAAATTTGTAAAAACTTGGCATCCTTTGTAACCCAGGCACAGGAATTTAAAAAGTCACTGTTTATCAGGCTGCTGACTGGATGTAGAAAGACAGAAAATCTGAAACTACTCAGGGGCTGCTGTGTCTGACAAGGCCATGGGCATGCACCACCCACCTAAGCCAGAACACCCAAACGCAGACACGGCAGGTGCCTGAGTGGGTGATGGAAATGGCATGGGCAGCCCTGGGCCCACCAGCCAAGACCCAGGGATTCAGGATGGGTCAGGAGTGACTGGCTCCCATTACTTTGGGTCAGTGGTATGCTGGTTTAAACTGGGCTGGAGGGGCAGGAGCTTTCATTGGTATGACTAGTGTGCACGTGTAATAGAAATCACTGGCTGCTCCCACATTATCATGGTTAATAATGACAATGATAATACAGTAATGGCATCAGTACAGCACTAATTGTTACACAAATACTTGATTTCACTCTGGAGTTTCTTGTTGTATATATTTCTTAAGATACATTTTCAACATAACTACATGCTGTTTGCATTTTTCCTGTGAAAAGTGATGATAAGAGCAGGATAATGGGCCAGATGACCTTCAAAAGTCTCTTTCAGTGTGACTGATTCTGATTTTTTTTTCATTCAGTTTTCCTTTGACCTTTCAGTGGTATGGTGAGTGTCTATTGTTTTGCAAGCAGTAGACCTCACACTTTGTGAAGACTTCTGAGAGAAAGGACACTAATTGAAATGACCATGAAATGGATTAGAAGTGGATTGATTTTTGCTGGGTTTTGACACACTTTTTAGTGCCGCTAGCATGAGAGTGATGGCTGCTTCTGGTAACTGTCATGGGCCCAGGCTCTGTTAAAGTCACTTTGAGAGACTCCCTTTGACCTCAAAGACTGAAACTCCCAGGGAAGAAAAAAATGTAATTTGGTCTTCAGTTTTATACTCATTAGCTAAGAGTGAATCCTCCCAAAGCAATTTATAAAAGATAATGAAACAACTTAATTTGCCATCAAGATGCTTCAATTTGCATTCTTCTCAGTTGCATTCCGTCTCAGTAAAATTGGATCATTATTTATCTCTAATTTTAATTCTTAATCTAAATTGTTTACCAGAAGGAATTTTTACTGTCTCTCTCTCCAACAACAATCTATTAAGCACAGCGTAAACACTGAAAACAAATCAAAAGCAAATTGAGGCTCTTGCTAACTTATTGAACTTGTGGTTTTTCCATATAGCTCTTCTTATGCAAGGCAAAGAGAGTCAATTATTTGCAGTTAATTGTATGATAATGAAAGAATTTTACCTTCTATGAGCCCCAAAGTGGGGAGACACTGTATGTGGAGGACTCGTACCTGGTGGGACAGTGAGATTTGTCTCATTCTAACAGATTGTACTTAATAATCTAAAGGCAAGGAAAGCAGAGATGGTTCAGATTCGTGGACTGAGAGGGGAAAAAATGAATGCTGTGATGGCACTCAGTGGATTGTGAGTGGGCTATGGAAGGTGGTAGGGGTAAGTTGTCTCCTGTTTCTGTACTTTTCTTCTGCAGGTAACTGCATGTTTTGTCCAAGTCTAAGTCCAGTCATATCTGACCTTGCAACTTATTGCTAAACTCTCTCTGTCTTATTGCAGTTTTAGCCCTGCTAAACTTTTTCCCTGAATATTTGACTAGGTAGAACTGTAGCTGTTAAGGAATATGTAGGCTGCTTTCTCAGCCTATCACTACTTTGTGATTATGTGCGTGAGACACTAAACTTATGTGAAAATTCTAGGAACTGCTCTGCAGTGAGAATTTTTTTAACTATGCAGCAGCAACTCTACAGCTTTTCTCCTGACAGTGGATAAAGTGCAAGTAAAAAGGGCTTATGGTACCCAGTTCCAGAATGTAAATACTGGTTTAATGTAAATCCCTGATGTAGGCTTACTGGGCACAATACAGATGTGTTTATAGATATCTAACAGCATGTTAGGTAATTAAAGTTAAATAATAAAAGAGTTAGAGTATTAAATACAAGTGGTTGTAAAGTTCACAATGTCAAAACCTTTAACATATTAAAAAAAGAACAAAACAAGAACACAACCCTACTCCTGAAAAAATCTAAATACAAATCCCCTCACAAGTTCAGGTAAATTAAAGGAATATATGGGTTAACATTCTGAAAATTATGAGTATGTGAGTCAAAGTGGGGTGCTTTACATATTCACAGCAGATGTGCCATTCATAAAGATGGGATTCCCAGAATACAGCAGTAGAGGAATTAGCAGTTTAAGATTATACATGGTAGTTGCCAACCTTAGGGTAAAATGCATGGGGTTGAAATGTTAGACTGCAGAGCCAGTAGTAAATCTGCTGCATTTCTACACTCGACTGCCCAAGACAATTGTGTTGCTACAAAATAAAATAAAATATGTTTAGAAAAAGGAGGTGAGGGAGATAAAGTTTAGAACTTTTTGATGTTGGGAGTCTGTTTCTGAAGTCTTATATTGCCTTTTGTGTAATTGATAGGTTAGACTGTAAGAGCCATAATGCGATATGATCACTGCTATTTTAGTTACACTGAATTATCCTTTTAAAAGAGAGCTGCAGTGAATAAATGTAGATAAATGCTAAGAAATATTTTATGACAGTAAAATTCATATATTCTGCATAATTGCCTCATTTTCATTATTCAAGTTACATACTCTATTTGAGCACAGTATTATAACCAAGGAAATATAAACAGATTTATCTGCTGCAGATTAATGTTTAAACATACTGGTGATCCATGTGCCTACAAACCTACATTAATAAAAATAAGCACTCAGCTATTACTAAACTAAATGTTATTAATGTAAAAAGTAAACCGGATCCTAAAAATATTAGAAATAGATATGAAAAATGATATGCATGTTTTATAATCAGATCTGACTCTACATTGTTTTAAAACAACCTGTTTTGTACACTTGTACTATCTTCCTCATTTCTCTTACTCTCAGTGTTTATCTTCCTCTGGACACAAACTTGTTGAAGGAAAAAAGCAAAGAACTGCAAAACAGAAACTGTTTCAAGTCTGGAGAAAATGGAAACATTGAAATCATAGCTCCATCCTGTTTATACTGTTTTGTTTTAGACATGTGGACCAAGAGAGAGCAAAGAGGTCTCCGAGGCTTTTAAAGCCCCAGAGAAACTGTGATTTAGAACAGGAGTTCAGCATGAGCCATGATTCTTGTTCTGCAAATGCAAATCAAGTAAAGTTTTTGAGCTGCAGCTGTTCGTTCCTTTGGAAACTTCTTCCTCTCAAGTCACAAAAATTGGGTATTATCAATGAAGGAGTACATGATCCTAATGGATGATTAATTTTAAGCAGAACTTGAACAAGATGAAAGAAACAGGTTCTTATGCTGAATATGAAGCATTCATATACTTTGTTTATACTTTGTTGCTTCAGTTCAAATGTTGAGTATGGTATTTTTGATAAATATTTGGTCATAAATTCCTTCCACTAATCCCCACCTAAAAACTGAGCAGAATTTGGGTTCAGTTTTGCAAATGATGATTTGAAGAGAGGTCATTGTCCAGAAAATCAGAGGTTCATTAAAGTTAATTTCTGAAAATAAAGGTATTCCATAATAACTAACAATGAGAATGGCAGAATTGAATCTTATAGGGAAGGGAGTTTCAGTAGAAGGATAGAAGGACAAGTTATTTAATCCCAGGAGCAACTAAATCACAATATAGTCTGAGAATATATTTTTGGTCAAACTAATGATGTCCAAAAAACCAGTCAGCCTGATCATTTCGAAAGAGAAAACTAGAGCTGTTAAGAAAACTCCCTGGGTGAAACTTAGAGGGGGGTGTTTTTTGTTCCAGAGTTAAGAATTCTGTAGGAGGTGTCACAGAGCTCTTAACTGTTTGCAGAGATTTTTGTGCCTAGCCCTAACCCCCTTTACTTTTAGCTTGAACTTTCCAACAGTTTTGTGAAAAAACTTTTGCAAAGCGCTACTCAGAAGGCTTCTGGGAGTACTCTGAAAAAAACCTGCATAAATTACTTCTAACATTCATTTTTAAACCCTGTGGTTTCTGGGATACATCTGTAAACAAATATTTAACAATGTTTGGTTTTTTTCATCAATGAGAATTTTCTCATTTAAATCTGTTACCTTAATATTTTAATAATTGACTTGTAGAGTTAAAGACGCTTAAGTTTCATGATGTTTTCACAGTTTTTTTCCTTTGCATTTAGTTATTTACTGGAGAAGTCAGAAGTTGACACATGTTCTGTAGATCTGTATATCAGCATCAGTTTGAGCTTTTAACGTGAATTAGGAAATGAGGAAAACAAGTTTGAGGATTTTTGATTGGTTCTGTTCAACAATTTTTTGAGATGTTAATTTTTTCAGAATCTTTTCTTTATATTGAGGCTTTCATTTCCATGCTTCACCTGACACCACCAACACTGTTCAGTAGTCAGGTCACTTGTAAAGATCAGTAATATGATCAGATGCAAATGTATGGGCAGTGAAAAATGTGTGTTTGTGTAGTGCACACATAGACTGTCCATATGTGCACACTGGCAGGTCCTGTGCAGATCAGGCTTTGTTAAAGGAATGTGAAATTCCACAGGGAATAGGTACTAGTAAGTAATTACACCCATTAGTGTGAAGGACACTTGGCTTTATCTCCTTCTCATCCGTTTTCTTGGAGAGGCAAAATGATTATCTCATAACTACCTGACTTGCATTGTCATATCTTATTACTTGACCAATTTAACAACATGCAGGGCAAATATACTACAAAGCCAAAGCTCTCAGTGTTAATTAGTCAGAAGTAGATAAGAAAAAGAACATTCTAAGGCTGAAAGAATTCCTGTCTCAGAAGAGAAGCACCATTCTACAGAAATATTTCTTTTTTTAGGAAGCATTTGTAAAATCTCTGTATTACAGAAAGAAATACTGACTTTTCACTGACTTTGTGCAGGCATTTATATTTCCTCTAGCTCCTTTAAATCTCTAATAATCAGTTCTGTGGCAAGATCCATTTTTATACTTCACTGCAACCGCCTCTGGTAATGATTAGGTGCTTTCATGGTACTGATAAGCACAGCAGAAGATAGTACTGTGAAAATGAATGTATGTGAGTACACTAACATGCTTTTTTTTTTGCCTATGACCGTTGTCATCTATCTTAAAATACCTAAACAAAGTACTAAATTAGGACCATAGTGCTGAAAGAATTTTTGCTGTTCAAAGCAGAAAGTTACTTCTAGTTAGTTATCCAGGTCACTTAATATTGGCCTTTGTTTCAAGAGCTGTCTACACAGTGTTTCTTGAATCTGTGATTATTATGCATATTTTTCAGGGCTTGATTTTCACCTGAAACAGAGCTAATCTATCTATGAGTATGCTGGATTTGAAACAAAGAAATTACTGGGAATTTTGTTGGGGATTGGTTTGTTTGGTTTTTTGTTTTCTAATCTGGTGAATAAATGGAATTTTTTGCTAAGCTCTTCAACTAATTTTTTTTAATTTTTTTTTTTAATTTGAGTGAATTATATACCTTTCTGATGTGCGGTTTGCTTAAGGTTGTTATTCATGTCTCATGTTTTTATGCCTTGGTTCACTTGGTGTGTTTAGGGGAAGGTTTTTTGATTCACTCTGGGCAGTGCACAGGAGAAACAACGAAATTCTCAGAAGGAACAATAACAAACTTCCTGAATGTTAAGAAAGCACTGCTAAGGTGCTCTCACTGTTAACTTGTGGGTACATCTGGCAATACATCAACACAAACCATTTTTGTTGTCAAGACTTTAAAATCAAGGATGTCATGCATAATTAAACATGACCTTGTATGAACTGTCCCAGGATCTGCTGAAACAAGGATGAATGCTCCTAGTTTAAAATAAAAATATATTGGAAACCAGAATACAGGCACTATGAATCTCAACAATTTATCAGTGGACTTTCACATGAGTCTTCTATGTGGCAGCTAAACTTTAGCTAAAAATAAAGAATTGTCCACCTTTGCAAAGAAGTGGTTAAGTAGTTGCAGAGGGAAAATAAAGCAACAAAAAACTTTCAAGAATATTTTGATGACTGCAAACTTAGATATCTGTGAAAGCAGAAGAATAAAATAAGTTAATTTGGCTGCTAAAAGACTTGTAAATGGGTTCCTATTTTATAGGAATTACTGTGATGAATTGAAAAGTTAGAAGATCTCTCCGTTAGTTTCAGCATGTTCTGGTCAACAAAAATGTCATCTTTTAATATGAAATGAACATTTTCATGTGAACATGTTTGCATCACAAAAGTAGTAGAAGCAGAGACATCTGTAAACATTTTATAAACATTTTTAAGATTTCCAAGCTCAAGGAATTTACAGTTAATATTATATTTGTAAGAGACTGTGAATTAATCTTTAAGTTCTGCTGTGAAAAGGTGATGATAATTAAACCAGGTGTGCCATGACCATCCAAAGATGATGTGAAGGGCATGAGCAACAACCAAGCATCTCTTGTACATTTCTGAGAGGGGCAGTTTAGGGTATGTGAGGTATCACTCGATTTAAAGCATTTCATGTCACAGGACCATTGAGACCTGAGATTAGAAACATCAGGCAAATTATTTTTCAAAGTACTAAAAAAATGTAACTATTTTTCAAGTAAGATTTTAAGGTTCTATTTTACTTCTCTGAGCTTCATAAATATAATAAAATACCCAGTGTCATTATCTCAGTCCAACTCAATTAATTTGGAACCGTTGAGCTTAATGGAGCTATGGCAATACTTATAAAACTATTTCTTGGATTCCCTTCCAGTTAAACAGCTAGATATCCATGCTATGCCAAATGACAAGTGGTTTTTTTATGCAAGCTGTGAGTGATCTCTTTTCACACACCATGTACAAGGTGCACACTTTTCTCATCTTCCTGAACACCAGTATCCAATATGCTGGTGTGTATTTAATAACTTCAGAAGCATTTTAATCTTGTGCTCTTGTTTTTCTTGCTGATTATTAATGTAGAGCCATATGAGTAAACATAGCTTTGGAAGAGTATATTTTCGGTCAAAGGTAATTCAGAAATGCTTTTGCAAGTCTGAGTGTGTGCTAGCTAATAGAATCAGTACGTGACATTAGACAGAGGACTGTTCTCTCTTGCACTCAATTCTAATACCTGTAGCCGTAGCATATCTGGTTAGATCCTGACTTCCAGCACTGGGGTATTTTTGCTAAATGATTATGACACTGTTGAGGTACTGACTGGAGTTGTTTCAGAGTGGAAAGACAGGCCAGAGGTTTTTTCCAAAGTCCTCAGTAATATCAGGCCTTAGATACAGACTTGGAAGTTTTCTTACTTGCTGAGACAAAGTGCTGCTATGCATTCCCATAGGATGATTGTCAGAGTAGGTACAGGTTTTCAACATTCACTTTTAGAAGGGTGAATTATTGAACCCAACTCTAACCCACTGAAGCAAATACTCTCGGGAAAAAAAATCCTATTGATGTAAACTTTTATTTTACTTAACCGAAACAGATTTTTATCAACATCTTTTCCACATGAAAGCCAGTGTTTTTGAGTTCATGGGGAAGTCAACTGACTTCAGCACAAGTATTAATTTTTGTGATTCTTATTGCTAGAAGGAGGTGACAGGTTTAGTTTCTGGATTCCTCTGACTTTGAGGTTTGCCAAGAAACTAAAAGTATTGATTCTTGGGAGGAGTGTTTGCAATTAATGAAATTCTATGTTGTTAAATTAATTGCAGAATTACTAGTGGTTATGACAGAGTCCAGGAATCCATTGTATATAACCAAACACTGATTAAAAGGGGTGGAGAAAAAAGGTGGTCCCTTGTGGCTTTAGCTTTTTTGCTGCAGAGCTGCATTGCAAACCATCTTCAAATAGAAAGAGATCGTAACATAATGACAAGTAAAAAGACATAGTTTATTCCTTAGATTTGTTTAACCTTGATAAGATCCTTAAGTGTTTTGATTAGGTAGCACTAGACTGTGTTCCATATTTTTTGTGGATTATTTAATTGCATTTAATTCCTAGACATCAGAGTATTGAACCAGTAACTTTTTATACATATAAACATACAAATAGACAGAAGGCTGTTTGGCATTTTGGGTTTCAAGTGATTAATCTCGAGCAATCTTACTTCCTTGGTTTAATAAAATAAAAGCTTCATTAAACAAGTCACAATATACTAACAGGTCAATACCACACTAAGCAGTGGTATATCCTTTCTGTATTTCAGTGTTCTTATGTTACTGCATCAGACCTTCTAGGGAAGAACTGGATTTGTGCTAAAGCAGATAAATTCATTGATGCTACATAAAAAATGCCATCTAACAGCAAATCAAGTTGTGAAATGAAGCAAGAGCAAATATAGACAATGGAGAAGGACTTTACTTTCATAGAAGTCTCAACAACTGCAAGCTGTGCCAACCAACACCCCCAGTCACTAACCATCACCTGATACAAAACCATGCCACCCCATGTTGTGAAACCAAAATCTGTAGCGCAGAAAATGTTGTTTAGCATTGTAATTAAACGACTATTTCTTATTACCATTACTTTCTCAACTGCCTTGCGAACTAGTGCAGACATGATTATCTCTTGCTGTCTATGAGGAAACTGTTTTGAGGGCATTACTTTAGGTGCAAGTCAACGTAGTAATATGGGGAAATACGGTATTGTATGATCAGTATAATTGTAGTTTTATTTGCTTTTCAGTTTATTAGTTTAATTGTTTTATTACTCCCTGGCTGATGAGCTATTTTGTGTTATTGGAAGTGATTTCAATAAGGTATTATGTTAGCATCTTTGAACATGTTATTCAGATAGCCTTTCAGCTGAAAGGAAACGGGCAATTATTTAATGTATTTCAGTAACTTTCTCCTTTTTTGTGCCTCTGTTATCTATATTCTCCATATACTGTGGTAGCTTTCAGGCTGTCCTGGAAGGATACACACACAGTAGTTGCACCAATTCCTATCCCAAGGATACACTGAGGGATCTTGTCTCTTATTTACTGTTAGTTTCCCAGAGCACCCTATCTTATCAGATAATGTTTACAATAATCCTGCACTCCTGTTTCCCTGGCCTCCTAATTGCAGCTCTGTAATAAAAAGGTTTTATTTGACTTCTAATGAAGTATGTGTCACAGTGGATCACCTATCTGTTAAATACAGTCAGTACAATTTTGTTGTTCTCATATCAAAGGCCTTTAATCAGTCAAATTGCTTCTAGATAGCTGCACATTCCTTTTCTCTTTAAAGCAAAAACTGGTGGGTTTTTTCAAGGTTTTGTAATTGCACTTGTTGAATGATAAGTAGTTAGAATCATAGAATAGGTTAGGTTGGAAAAGACCTCCAAGACCAATGAGTCCAGCTCGTAACCCAGCACTGCCAACTCCACCACTAAATCTAAATTGTGTTCCCAAGCACATCTACAGGTCTTTTAAACACCTCCAGGGATGGTGACGCAACCACTTTCCTGGGCAACCTGTTCCCTTCTTTCAGGGAAGAAGTTATCCCTCATATCCCACCTAAACTGCCCCTGCTGCAACTTGAGGCTATTTCCTTCATCCTGTCCTTACCTTAGGGAGAAGAGACTGACCCCCATCTTTCCACAATCTGCTTTCAGGGGAGCTTTAGAGATCTACAAGGTTTCCCCTGAGCCTCTTTTTCTCCAGGCCAAACACCCCCAGCTCCCTCAGCCGCTCCTCATCAGACTCATGCTCCAAATCATTCCCCAGCTCCGTTCCCATTCTCTCGACTCATTCAGCGCCTCAGTGTCTTCCTTGGAGCCCAACACCACTAACTAGAAAAGTTGTGAAGATTGTGCTTATTTTTGGGGTCAGAACAGGCTAAAAATCAAAATCTGCTTCGTGTGCTAAGGTTGGGGTGCAAGAACATCCAGCAAAATTAAACACTGATGTTCTAAACCAGTAAATTCTCAGAGTTGTATCATGGCCAACAGGGATTGTGTCAGCATTAACTGAAAGCAGAGGAGTGTAGGAGTCTGCAGAGGTAATTTTTTTTCTTTAGATGACAGCAGTTAGCCTTTTAACTAAGCAGTGTGTGTAGTTCTGATGTGCTTGAGAAAAGGTACAGAAAAAATTGAGCAGTCCAAAGAAGTTGCTTTTGGAATTAAAGATAGATAGAGTGTCTTACGTGAGACTTGCCTTTAAGACACTACCTTTTCTTTTCCTGCAGCAGCAGAGTAAGAGGTAGGAAAAATACCCTGTAAGTCTGTCTGCAAGAAAATGTCACAACTGTCAGTAGTTGAAGTGAAACAAAAAGCTATACAAGGTTTCTGTGTTACTGTTTTCTGTACTGGTGATGGTGACCAGCCTTTGGAACAATTCCCTAAGGGCATTGCTATCTTCTCTTTTAGTCAAAATCTAAACTGTCATCTTTGGATGATTGCTTTCCTTTAGGAACAACTTGATAATCTGAATACAATTAAAGGGATTAAATATGGTAGTTTTTAATGTACAGTAGGTTAGACTTTCATGTGCAGCAATTACGTCTTGATTCATACTTTTAAGTTTAATGCAACTGCCTAATTCAATGGATGTAAATTGTTAAAGATGACAGGTCTAACAGGAGTAAAATATTCTGAAAAAAAATTTCAAGTTTCTAAATACCATATTTCTGACAGAGGGATGTTTAGTCAAAGGATGAAGTTAAATATATAACCAAATAAAGAGGAGAAACATTTTACAAAATCTATCTGAAATATCATGAAGATATTACTAGAAAATGTAACTAATGGTCTATTATATTCTTAAGACTGTTGGGATAGTTGAAAAGCTGTATTCATTGGTAAGACAGAGGCAAGGTAGATGGTAATTGCAGATAATGGGCTAAAACCAAAATAAAACAGAGTCTGGGTTTTGAATAAAATGTTTAAAACCCATGGAGAAAAGCAGTAATTGAAACAAAACCCATTTCCAACTTACACATTTGAATAGTGGAATAAAATTATGCTAATCTAACATATCTGCCTTATTGTGCTTTTCTGTTCATTATGCTGCATGCATAAGTATGAGATGGTTATTATCCCTTTGATAATGGTCCTTACTTATCTGCTTCAAATTGGTGTGCTCTTTCTGAGGACAGCAAATGCTGCCTTTTGAAGGATCTTGTTTACCAAATCAGTTTTCTCTGCTTGTAACATTGTTTTTTAGTTCAGTTTTGTTTACATCATGTAAAATGTATTGCACATATTTACTAAATTGTATTATGGGTTATTTCATGCCTATATATTTCTGGGTACCTCCCAAATCATGTCTGGAGGATTTCATATCCATTTCCTAAGAATGATGCTGCAGAATAAGAGATGGTCATGACTGGCATCCTCTCTCTTGTCACTAGGCAATACTGGGCACTCCAGAGAGAGAAGCAGGCTGTGCTCCTAGCACACCTAATTATGGCCCTGGGAGGTAATTGCTTTGGGAACGGTCGTTGGGGATCATTTCATGTAAGTGGGATTAGTGCTGCTGAGATTTTCACATTATTTATCACCATGACTAGTATTAGCTTTTTGTGGTAGAATTTTATTTTCCTGTTAAATATGAACTACTTCAGAGTACTGTCTGAGTGTTTAGCATTTTGCTACCATGCATTAAATACTGGGCACACAAAGAGACATGACTTGGTATTTGCAGTGATTTCCAGAAACATCCCAAAGTATTTACTGTGACATGTTTTATGTGCTGAATTTAAAAATCACCTCATCAGTCTAATGCTGAGCTCTTGTTAGGTCTGGCCTTAAAGAGTTGTTATGATAATGTCTCAATGTAACACAGACCTAAAAACAGCAATTCTGTAAAGCTTAAATAATCCTCTATCTCAGGATCATAGAACTGTTTAGGTTGGAAAAGAGCTTTAAGACAGAGTCTGACTGTTACCCTACCACTGCCAAGTCTGCCCCTAAACCATGCTGCTAAGTACCACACCTACTTTTAAAAACCACCAGGGACAATGGCTCATCCCCTTCCACGGGCAGCCTGTTGCACTGCTTGGCAATCCTTCTGGGGATATTCAGTCAGAGAATTTAAAGTAAGGTCACTTTCAAAATTTAATTAAGCTACAGCTGAATAAGCTGGCAAAAATATTGCCCTAGTGCTTTCAGCCCCTCTCCTTTTTCACTCTTGTTCTTAGTTTTTATATATTTTTGTACCTCCTGCAATACTGTTTCTAGCAGAGTTTGAGCATGAGGGCCAGAGAAAGCCTTTCTTTGCTTCCCGTGTTAAATTAGCCTCAAGATATTTGGTCAAAGTCCTCCCTAGAGAGACAGAAATCTGAGCACCCTTGGGCAAAAAGTAGGCAGGCACTTTGATCACTCTTTCCAAAATTTACTGTAAACATTAGACTATTATACAAGAAGTTTGTGGTTTGTTTTGTTTTCTTTTTTCCCTTTTAAAGAAAGTTGCATTTTTCTGATTGTGTAGGTGAGATTTAGTCAGACTCTGAACAGGAGTACTAGGTGAACCTTTATCAGCTTAAGGCAGAAACTGGGCACTGAAATCCTGCATGAAACTTGCCAGAAGTAAGTTTCTCTGTGCATTCCCAAAATTAAATTTTCAGGCCTGGAGGGATATTAAAAGTTTAAAGACTGTAAAAAAATCAGCATGCACATATTTTGGGTATGACTAGGGTAGGCAACATTTTACTGGGGACAAAGTGTCAGGGGTTCACTTTCTCTATTTTTAAGGTGTGCATAGAAGTTTATTTTAATCACCAAAGAGCATTTTGTGTAAGGGAGAACAGGACTTTGGATCCATGAGTTGGATTTCTGCCAAAATTTAGGTGCGTACAGAAGTTAGTCTTTAGGTTTTGTGGCTTACTTTTAGATTTAGGACATCTAAAATCTTCTTAAAACATATGTTAGGCTATCTAAAGATCCATGTTTTGGGTCTCATCCTCAGTACTTTGCTAAAGCACAACCATGATTATTTTCAGAGGCACTAATCCTTTCTTACAGATGCCGCGTGACCATTTTTATTCTTTAAACACCCAATCAAATTCTGCCCTGAAAGTGTAGCTGGAAATCTGGCAACCATTCTTGGAGCTATAGTTTATTAAATGAATTCTACAGCTGCAAAGTTTTAGCTATTTTTATTTTGGAACTATATCAAAAGCTTTGCATTGTGTAAATGTGCATAAAAGCCTTGTTTAAATCAGTGATGCATAGCCCAGATTTAATCGCGGCTGGCTTTCTGCAGTGCCCAAATCCCTTTCTCAGTGGGGATGAGTGTTGAATCAGATACCATTTAGAGCCCTTTTCTGCAAAGTACAGATCAGTCTCAGAGTGGTGTGAGAATCCTCTCATGTAATCTGACAAAGGCACTGAAAGTGTGGAGCTTTTAATAGTGTTGTTTTGGCACACTCTGAAAAACAGTAGATCCGGATTCCTTCCCAGGTGAGCTGTGTTTCGTTTTAGAAGAACACAACTTTCGTATCACCTGTTCTGTAACTTTTTATCTCTTGCACCTTTTAAGATCTCTCAGTGCATTATGGTACCATCAACTTACCGCAGTTTAAGGTCAGGTTTCCAAGACCTTCTCTTAACATTTTATTAATTTCATTTGCTTTGTTACATTTCAGTTGTATTTGATGGATGAAAAAACAGCTTAAAATTTGAGGTATGTCATTGGAAAAATCTTTGAATTGGAAGAAAGTGATCAGAATGAACTCAAAGATTTCAAACAAATCTGATTTTCAAACCAATACTGTCTCAGCCTTATGTTGGATGGGATTTTTAAAGGGCTAGTCCACAGATTTTCCAAACCCATTTTGAAGGACTTCAACTCTGACATATAAATAACTGAGAAAGATGGTGCTAAAATAAGGTAGGTAGAAATGATCCATCTGTACTTAGCAGTCTTATTTGTAGGATCAGTTACTGTAAGTTATTTATTTTGCTTTTGAACTGGCAGATTAAAAAGTAGCAGTGGATATTGAAGTCTTTGGGTCAGCTGTGATGGCAGAAAAGATCCTCCCAAGTGTTTTTCTGTACAGAAGGAAAGCAAGAGACTTGAATGGCACTCACAAGAATTCAGGCATGTATTTTTTCAGATTAGAGGTTTTGACTTGACAATAGGAACAGTGTATGTCATCCACATATTTAGGCCACCTGTGAAACTAAGGGTTTGGAATTGGAACATCATGCCCTGAATACAGAGGAGCCATGAGTGCTTTCAAGCAGAAAACAGGAGTGTGTGTGCTAATTTGCCAGGATGCCTGAAGTGTTTCACGACTTTCTAGCTTGAGCAATAGCAAAGGAATAGAAGATGCAAAAATTAAAGGCTTCATTTATAAAAGATGGAAATGTTGAGACAAATCTGATATATCCTCCCAATATGTTTTCCTTGAAGATATGTATTTTCAAAAGGTTCTTGTGCATATAAAAGTAGCCTGCATGACATATTCACAGGCACTTATTAATTGTCTGTCTTGGAAGAGCATTAAGAGCAAATAAAATTTGTCTTTACATTTTTGTATTCTCTCTTAGTAATAAATTCCTATCTCTGTTTCTCATAAAATGACTGAAAGTACCTTTTATTCAGAAAACATAAACATAAATAGGAGGAGTGATGGTTTGCTTTACCTTCTGTTGGTAAATTTAATGAATACCTACTCTGTGTCAGAAATAAAAGTAAGCAGCCAAAAAAATGCTACTAGTCTATTTTACACATCTTGAGTTTTTAAAAGTTATCATGACAGGCTAATAGCAGTTCATTTCTGTTTATTACTACTTAAAACTTGCAGGGGGTGTGTGCAGGATGTATGTATTAGGTGAAACTTATTTATGTTTTAAGTGTGCTGCCTGGGGCTTTGTTTTGATTTGTGCATTTAGGACCTAAGCAAAAGTGCAGGAAGATATTTGTAAACTCTCCCATTGTGTCCAGTGACTTTAAATCAGAGTAAATATCCCAATGTTTGATTGAAGTAAGAATTTTATGGAAATATCAAACATTCTAAGTGGAAAAAAATATTTTTGAATCTGTTGACACTAATATCTCTTAGCTTGGTCCCAAAGAATACTAAATGAGCAATCTACAAGAAATTTAATGAAAATGCATATTTATTAAAAATATGACTAGTACTATTTTTAATTCAGTTTTACTTCAGGTTAGGAAAGGCGCTGAAAGAGACATTGGTGAATGTTGTTTGGGTAGGTGAAGAGGGAGAATATGGTTCTAGTCCTTCCCACTTTTTGTTCTCAGTCTTTTTAATATGCCAACTTTTGTTGGATAGCAAACAGACCAGCCAAGGACAGCAGTTTCCACCACTATTTATGGATGTGGTTTTTCAAAGACAGGGTCCAGCAAGGACCCTCATCTCTCTATCCATTAGCTCTGCACTCATGTTGGGCAAATGCCTACAGGGTGTGAAGGAACAGGTTTTACTCATCTATGAATTATAAACCTGAACATACACGCCAAGATCTTTGCTGATTTTTCTCCCAGTAGTTCCCACTGGATGACAGTTTCTTAGAGCAAATCTGTTGATACAAATCAGAAGCACCCTGTTGTATGGAATTGGTTAACTGGAAATGCTGTGCGTGTAGAGCTGTTATTCTGACAGGAAGGTCTGTTAGAACTTGGTTCACCAAATACGGCTGAACTCAGCCTCACCAGGAAGGAATTAATTCAAACTGAACTTACATAAATTTCAGGAGTTTTCTGTTGTCTCTTCCAAGTAGATACTAGAGCACACATTGCTGTGGGTGCAAAGGGTGTTGTTCTTGTGTGGCATTTCTGGTGTTCTAAAGACTGTTGCAATTGCAGTTTAACAAATTATTCTGACTCTGCCATCTTTGTTGGATGGTCTTGTTTTATTGTCACCTTAGCTTGAATTGTAGGATTTTATGTGCCTGTTCATCTACTTAACTGTTCAAATTAGTTAGAAAATACAAAGGTTTTCCTCATTACTTTTATTTTTTTGGTAGATAAATAAACCAGAAAAGAAAACCATCAGCACTTAAGTCGTTAACTGTGCTAATATCCAGCCAGATGAGATTTATGAGTTAATACTGCATTGAGATGAAAGAAATAATATATACCTTGCCACATGACTGTTTCAAGCTGTCTGCAGCCTTAGGCAGACATGCTATACATGCCACATTTAAAAGGTTAGCTCTGTATCTGGAATATTGTTCAGAGCCTCAGGCTCAATTTTGACTATGTTTTGCTTGATATCTCCTATTGCAAGGATATAAAGGAGCTATAAACCTGTCTAACCAACCTGTTAATCCCAGTTTATAGCTCCTCTGCAGATCTAGAGTGACGTGAAGTAGTGGGAATAAGGGAAAAAATCTGGCCCTCCTTTTTGTTTGTAAAAGGAGGTTTATAGATTTTCAAAGCGTAATTATGAAGAAACTGAAAGATAATCTGTGATTTATGTGGCAATCTTCATGCTTGCATAGTAAAATTATACAGCAAACCCTGCTTGCACTTTCCTTTGAAAATATTCAGCAGGTGCCCAATCCACTCTCCTTTTATAGACAGATACAAAGGTCCATTTTGGTGCCATAAACCTTTGAAAACTGTGCCTATTGTTTACCTCTGGTAATACTTTCTAGTCTAAATAGTTGAGTAAGAGAAGCTTGCTGATTGGAGAAAAGTATATATTTGCATGTCTAAAATACTGTTTCACTTTTCAAAAGCATATTTAATTGATAAGAATGGGATGTAGGATAAGTGTCTACGCTGACTTCAAAACATCCTCCAGGGAGGTTTATTCTAAAAAATGGTACCATTCCACTGTATTTTGGTTATATGCTAGGTTGATAAAAATTTTTATCTGACTCAAGAATGCTTTTTCAGTTCATTAGGACACAATTTTCAACAGAATGCAATTTCTGAAATCCATCTAATTAAATCACTGTTTAGCTCTTATTTTTCACATTGCCAGATAAGACAAGGTTCTAGAAAGGAGTAATTTACTAAGTGGAATAAAACCAGAGGGGAAAGCCAAGCTAGAAATGAAGGTCAGTGTCTTATTCAGAATATCATATGAGGAATTGTGATACTTTTTGTGTCACAGATTCAGTAATTCATATTTCCATTAAAAATAGCAGAAACCTTAATCATTAAATCATAACTTATTCTTGAGGCGTTTGGGAAGATCAGTTCTTTATTCTTGCAGGCAAAATGGTAAAATAAATGAGACCTCTTGAATTGGAAGTGGATGAGGATGTTTTTGCAGGCAGTGTGTTGTGTTTTCAAGTGCGTGCAGTTCCTCTCAACAAACCTGAAACTCTTTGGAGCAGTCCAGATCCATTGTGATGATGGATGGATTGCCCCATTGCCAGGTAATTCTGGTTTTCCACCTGAACCTTAAGGCTCATTAATCACTCCTGCTCACTGAAGTCAATGGGACTGTAAGTCAGATTTTTGAAAGAGGACTTGAGGAATTATGTACCCTAAGAGAACTGGGCTTGGAATAGCCTTGGACATCTCACTATTACTGGGAAAATCTAAAGTGAAAGTGGAATCTCACTCATCGAATTCTGACTGGGCTCCCATTACAGCCAATTGAAAACTGAAAGGGAGGTTTCGTCCCGTGTGTCTTGGACACCTATTTGAGTCTAGAGTTGCATCAAATCCATTAATGAATTCTGTGAATAACTGCTGCACAAATCTTAAAAAGGGAAGTTCTTTTGGAGAAACACAGCTTGTACTCAGGCAAGGATGTGCATAGCTAGAGGATTTCTGGTTGTGGATTCTTTATATGATAGCAGTAAATAGTGTATAAGGTCTAGATATTGCCTGTAAGGTTATATATATGCTGTTAAGCATTTTGAAATAGTCTATATCCTTGTCTCCCTTGATTACAGTCCTTCATTTCGATATTAGCTGGAATATGTTTTTAATATAATAATCATCACTTGAAGAAGTCAAAATATTGTAGCATTGGGGTATTGTTTTACCCCAATACCCATTTGAGTAGGTTCTTTAAATTAAAACAAGTACAAACTGCCAAGAATATTTCTAGGTGCTTTAAGCCAATATCCATTGTTCACCAAGATGAAAGCCTCCACTTAGGATGACAGGTACTTTCACAAATAAAATAAAATGTAGACAGAGCTTTTAAAACTCCTATGTCAGCCTTTTTCTGGGCAGTGGTGGTATATGGCTTCACCCTGAATATGTGGTATGATATTTTGAGTTTCCATGTACAGGCTGTGGGAATCTTATTCTTATGTTAACTGCATACAATGCAATTAGGGTTTTTATTGAAAATAATGTGAATGTAATATTCACTTCCAAGGGAATTTCACTGTTATTTGGCATCAATTAACTTGACATAAAAATCATTTGTTACAATTCCCATGTAAAGTAGAAATATTTCTCTTATGTGGCAAATTACGCTTAGCTCTTTTGATATTTATGTTGATGTACTTTCATTCCACTGTAACTAATTTAGCATTAATTAATGTCCAGATTAGCATTTCAGTGCTACTACATCAACATTGGGAATTGCTAGGATTTTCCTTTCACACAATTTAGTTGGCATATTTAGTTGGAGTTTGGGGAACACTCTTTCTTATTGGAAAGCTGATGGAAGTTCCTTTCTGTCCTAGTTTGTGTTCTGAATGACAAATGGATGGGCTCCTCCATGGTCCATTGGTGTGCTGAAAAGCAAGCAGGAGTGTCTTCTCCTATTCCTTGAATGAAACTTGAATGGACACAAATGTGTGGTCCTTTGCTAATACCCTTCCAAAACTGAGTATTCACTAAACACATGAGCGCAAGTGCACAGCCAGTCATTCTGTCCTGTTATTGCCACTAAGCCTGGTGATTCTATGTAAAGATTTTTATGCTTGAGGGAAATGCCTCTGTAGTCTTGTTCAATTGAAAAGTAGCCATCTGGGGACTTGTGTTAATGTAGACAGTAGAAAAGTGATAAAGGAAATTATGTATTCTATCAACCTTAAACTCTTTCACCATTTCATTTCTTTTGTGCTATGGACTAAGATATCTAAAATGTAGAAATACACATTCACTTAATTCAGGAAAATTTTATTGGAAGTGTACCCTGATTGTGCATCTTCAAGCAGTGGAATTTGCAATGACTTTGCAAAATCAAACTGGACATAGTACTGATGTGGTCTTAACTGCAAAGAATGTAATTCTCATTTTCTTATATTATGCCAGTTCTGGGCTTATTATTTTCAATTTGCATTTTGTTTCATGATAAAACAAGTGCAGGCCACTACAAAAGGACCTGAGACATTGACCCTGTGGGGTTCTTGTGTCAGTACAGGGAATGTTTTATTTAAACAGTCTCCACACAGACCCTTTGTTGCACAGCTGCTTGAAGAAGCTGTGGTGCCCAGTTGTCTTTGTCCTAGTTGTGAACATACCCTTTGTCTTGACTAAGAATAGCCTGTGAACATGCTGCTCCTTTGGAGGCTGTGTTTGCTGTTCAATAAATTTTTCATGCGGTCACGGGTTTTTTACCTTCAGATTGTTCACTGCTTGTCCAGGGAATGACTTAGGGTATGGATAAATTCCCCTGGAAATTTACTTGTCAGTGATTCAAGGGATAGGCATGAAGAAACCAGTATGCAAGTTCATCTAGTCCTTATTTATAATACAGACCCATAGGTAAGGTCCTAATTTATGAAATAAAAGTTGCTTTCCATTCTTACATGGATGGCTGCCTGAAATAACAGGAAATCTGAGGCTAAATTATCAGAAAGGGGAGGAAATGGCAAAGGGACTCATGTTCCAAAGGAGTAGAAATTTCCTGTTAGTTTCAAGTGTTCACTTCAGGAATATTTCACAACTTTCATAAAAATTTACTCATAGGAATCTCTCTGTAATCTCCATCTGAAGGCCTCTACTATTTTTTTTTCCTACCCTTTCAATTTGAAGCCTTTGTTTTTGTCAGTGATATTCATGCATTGAGTGAGAGTGATTCAGCATGTCCTGGGCACTGCCTGTTCCTGGTGTCATTAGGATACCCCTCTAACTGCAGTCCCATAAAACCAGCCAACAGCTTGGGGGCAATTACACTGAGTTCATGGATGCAGTAGTGCAGAATTCCACTCTACAAACTATGACAGAGTTCCTTGGAAGTGGTTAACCACAGTATCATTTGGTGGGAATTAAATGGGAGTCAGGCCCTGGATGTCTGAGGAAGGAATAGAAAATTAGACCGTCCCAGCAAGGCAAATTACAGCAGCCTGGAACTTACAGAGCAAACAGTGTCTCTGTGCAAAAGGAAGTTTTATGAAGAACAATGCAGAGCAAAAGAGATCGTAAAAGAGGAAAACTTTCTTTGTGAAATCTTTAGAGATTAGCCATTGAAAAAATATTCAGAAGAGGAATGCACATAAGGGATGGCTATCACTCATAACTTGATTTAAACCCAGAAGTTAGTAGTGATACTTCAGTCTGAAACTGGTTCTCCTGAGTAGAAAATGTCACTATCTTAAATAAAATGTATTCCACCTAAGCAGGATCCCAGTACTTGACTCAAATGGGAATTTTACACTCAGCTCTGAATAATACTTTTTTTTTTTTTTTGCATTTCTTACTTAGTATTCCACCTAAACAATCAGAGCAATTTAGAAAAATGTGCTCCTATAAATTACTTTTAAATCTTTTGTTATTAATCCAATGATGGCAAATTTTGAAATGGCCACAGAGACCCAGAATTTGCCATGTAGCAAAGTTTGAAATTAGTGAAATTGGGGCTTTGTTTACATTAGGCATTTAATTGAGGTATTGTAAGTACATGGAGGGAGTTATTGCTGGGACTGTGCATGTCTTTCTTATATGTGATGCAAGCGTTATTCTGGTTGTTGTCACCACTGTCCCACTGTCACCACAGGAACATATGGCTTGAAGGCTCTGAAGGGAAAAGGCATTAGGTGCTAGTCAGCCATATGCTGGGGTGCTTTAAAGGAAAGCTGCTGGTTTAGTCACCTTCAGCAGGATTCTAACTGCATGCACCCAGAGAGCCATGAAAGCTGAGCGTATCACGTGGAGACATTCGGGGAATCTTTTATCTCCTGCGTGTAGGAGACTTTGAGAACTGCAGTGCTTCCCCAGCTCCCTGAGACTGGCACAAGCTGCATATTCCTTCTGCTGGTAATGTTGTGCTGTCAGCCCAGTGCCCAGCTGTGTGTTGGCATTTTCACTGGCACCAGCTGAGGAGCAGCTGAGTTGGTGAGAAGCACCCTTGTGCTTTGCCCTTCTACCAAAAGCTCCCACTTTGTCTCTCAGTGAGGTTTAGTAGAGGTGGCTGTGCCCCACCAGGTACTGCTGGTGACAGACTTGATGGCTGAACAGCTGCATGCCAAAAATCTCTTACAGAATTTTAATCACTGGCATCCAGTGTCTGAGGAAGGAATCCAGCTCTTCACAGCTATGTGCATCCCATGAGTTTGCTCCACTGGGATACAACTCCTGCTACTCAAGGAGTAAATTACTCATTGTTCTCAGCCTTCCTGTCTGGTACTGCACAAGCACTGGAGGAGTCACTCTCCCAGCCTGGAGGTTGCAAAAGGGATTTCCATGACATTTCAAAATCAACCAGTAGCAAAAGGAAGAAATAAATTCCAGACTCTCCCATTTCTGATCGCAGCCTCAATCAATAGCTACTCCATCCAGACCTTCCCTGCAGTGTTATGTGTCTTCTAGTTGTGTTGTAAAGCTGTTACATAAAGATTTTTTGATAGCCAGTTCTTTTGTCAGCCTGCACAGCAGCAGAGCTCTGGGATGCACCCATAGGACTGTTCTGCCTTGGAAGCCATGTTGTGTCATGTGTTAATGATATTTTTGCAGTTGCTAGACACTGTGAGGAAGAAGTAGCTTTGTCTTTGTTCAGGGTAATACACTGTATTAAGAAGTAAACAGCCCATGCAAGCTATCATTCTGTGACAACCAGAAAGCTTTGACCTGCAGCAAGGTAAATTGTATAGCTAACTAAAAGCCAGTCCTGCTAAATGGGCCTTTATTTACCTTGAAATAGGATCTGTTGGAAACACAGGCTCTTCTCAGGTAATAGGCATTTAGCCCTCTGTATGCTTTGGTTTGGCCTTTTTGTACAAAAGGGTTGCATTGTACCATGAGAGATGTGACAGTGAGACTTAGTTTGTGTGATACTGCAAAGAAAAAGCACAAAAACCAGCTTAGATTATTTTAAATAAAATTAATGTAGTGGGACACATTTAAATTACTCTGAAATAAGTAGGACAAGCCAGAAAATGCTAGGGAATTCAACATGAAAATTTGATTCAGATCATGTGGATAATTCATACTTCACATTCCTTTTCTTTCTAGTTCAGGATAAAAGTCATGCTAAAATTCTAATCAGGACTACTATGAATTACCGAATTCTCTTTCCTCGTACTAGAGATAGTTTTGTGTTTCTCTGTACCTTATCCTTTCTGTAACTATTTTTCCACAAGGACATTTTTTAAACTGCTAAAATCTACCTTGTGCCGCTCAACAGTTGTGCTGGTTTTGTGTGTTTGTTTTCAAATTTCTCTTGTTGTTATCTCCCCTTAAAAATACCAGTATGGTAAATTTTTTTCATCCAAGTCTTCTGTCATCCTTGAGGCTTTCCCATCTTCCTTAGTGTTTGGTCCAAAGTGCTTTGAAATCAATGGGAACAATCCCATTTTGCCCACAGCTAGTTTTTGGAAGAGCCTTTAGATTTCAGTACACTTGGTATAACCAGAAAACTCTTGGTTTGCAAGTCTGGTTTCTGTCCTTGAATGCTTATTTTGATTTGAATAAAATGAATTTATTCACTTTATTCAAGTGAACCCTTCTTGAAGTTGAATAATTCACCTCACATCAATGTTTTCCCTCTTCTCCACAGCCATGGCTTGTTTTAGAAAGGAGAAGGATGTGACTTTTACAGAGTGTTGTATATAAATATGTGGCATGGCACAAAAAGTGTGAATTATATGAATTTGACTTGTTAATTATCCTAAAAAAGGTCCTGTAAATCTTTTGTTCTGCCTGTGCAACGGGATGTTCTGTTAATCCACAGAATACCTTTTGTGAAATATCTTGCACAACTACAATCTTAAACAACCAGACAATTTATTTCCTAAATGACATTGTATCTGCAAATATCAGTTCTCCTTCCTCATAATTTCAACGCTGTATACACTGGCATAGTAGACAACTTGTGTGTGGATTTGAAGGCAGTTTCTGCCCTCAAACTCTGCTTCAAACTCAGTCAGTCTTTGAAATAAAATTAATTGTGTAGCCTTATATCATATATTTCTTGTTCAACACCTTCACAAAATACTTAAGCTTAGGAGGAAAGTTCCTTGATGTGTTTAAAATAATAAATAATTCAGCAGAATCGATTTTTCCCCCCATTCTTCTAAGCAAGAAAAAGTGAAGTGAGTCAGACTCAATCCAGAAAATATACAGTACATGCAGTAAAAAGCAGAGTTATCTATAAAAACACTTGGAAAATGAAAATTTGGTTTTAAGTTTTATCATTTCCTTTGCAACACTTCTCCAACGTCACTTTTTGAGTAAATTCCTATTGTGCAGCATGATTTAAAATGTATTCATTATCTCACTTTCCCCAGTCCTTTAGACTAAAGTTTGTTCTGTAGCTGTGCACTATTAAACGAACTCTTCTTTGTTTATTCCTTTCAATTGTGCTTTATCCTCAAGAAGAGATAAAATTTTAGGGCTGCTGATAAATTTTTAATAGACAATATATGATTTCTGTTAGTGCTTATAAAACAGTTTTATAGCCTATACAGTGTTCAGGTTAATGTTGCTTTTTCAGCAGCACAAATAGTTTTAAAACTTCCTTTTAATTTCTCTTATTACATACATCTTTCCGACCTTATGTAAGAAGAAGGTCTTTGGAAAATGTCATTCAAATTCTAGGGTTTCCACAGAAGTTTACTTTGCTGGGACCTGTGATACTAATCTGTGGGGTTGGCTTTGCAGTCAGCCTCTGAGGTGCAGAGCTCTAAACATGAAATCTGTCTTTGAACAAGGCTTGGCAGTGAATGATCAGAATTTGTTATCTGCATGTATGTGTCCAGAGCATTGTGCATTGCTCGCTCAGTTTCCAGAGCACCATCTATCTCCTGTACTTGAAATATTATATATTGATCATGGGATTAACTTCAAGGCAATACCTATTTCTCTCTCAACAATAAGAAGGGAGTGGCAGTTTTCTCTGACAAATTCAATCCCTGCCAAGGTTACCCAAGAGGACTTAAACCAGAGCTTAGTTTCATGGAAAGACCTTTTGAAGACAGGTGGTGCTTAAGTGCCAAAGGACCCTGGAGAGCTGTGTGATGGAGTGAAATCGGTAGAACAGAATGAAACATCTTGTAGTGAACTGCCTGGATTATGTGTGCATTAAAAGCAATTTCTGACATGCACATTCAAACTCAGTGCAAGCTTCAGGCACTGCCCAGTCTTGGAGCTGTCCTTGGAGCTGGAAACTCAGCCCCACAGAGCCTCTCCCTCCCTCCATCCCAGTGGTGTGGTGGAGAGGCTCAGAGGAGCAAAAGGGAGAACTTGTGGGTTGAGATAAAGACAGCTTAGTCAGTAAAGCAAAAGCTGCACCCAGAAGTGAAGCAAATTGAGGTATCCATTCACCCCCTGCCATGGGCAGGCAGGTGTTCAGCCATACCCAGGGAAGCAGGGCTCCACCACACATACTGGTGACTTGGGAAGGTAAGTGCCATTGCTCCTAATGTTCCTCCTTCCTCCAGCTCTGTGCACTGAACATGATGCCATGTGTTGTGGAAGATCCTTTGGGTCAGTTGGGGGCAGCTGTGTCCCCTCCCAATTTGTTGTGCACCCCCAGCTTCTTGCAGTTGGGGCCATGTGAGAGCAGAAAAGACCTTGACTCTGTGTGAGTGCTGCAATAAGTAAAACCACCCGCAAATTATCCAAAACACAGCACCACACCAGAATGAAAAAAATGAACCCTACCTCAGCCAAAACCAGCACTTGAGTCCACCTAAAAAATAGCGTGGTATGTTTTATGGTGACGTACATCAGGTTTGTTTAATGCTGTGAACAAACTCATCTATGAAAAGAAGCACAGCTGAGGAAACAGGAGCAAAACTCCCAAGAACCAAGGAGGTATTCTTGGTTTGGCTTGACGTGTTAGCAAATCCTCCTGTCTGTTTGCTTCTGCTTTAGTAAACTCATTTGAGGAAAGCTCTGACTTGTGTATGATACAAATACTGGGTTAGATGCTGGTGATAACGAGGACAGTTAGCTGTCAGATTTAGTAGTCACTGCTGCTACCTTCATCTCTATTTACTCCTCCATTAGGCTGTTCAGGCTGGCTATCTTTAAAATGTCTTTTTAAATTGTATTTGAAGATGTTTCTTATTTTGTGCACAGAGATCTGTCAAACTGACATGAAAATGAAGGAGGTATTGCCAGAAATTTAGGGGTGTCTCTTGAAAACTATTTACCATCAGAGAGCTATCGCTTCCTGTCAGTAACATACTGGGGTTTTGCATACTAACAGCAAGTCCTTGAAATATTGCTCATATTGTTAAATCGTGACTTCACGCAGTCATTATGATACTGACAGCTGACTTTTGAGAAATCAAACAGTTAAATTGCTGATTCTGTTAATGCCTGTAGAAATTTGTAAGTGAAAACTCTTTCACCTTGGCCCTTTTGTCTTCCCTGTCCTAAAGAGACTGGCTTTTCAAAGAGCTATCAGCAATCATATCACACAAAATTTTACAGAGCAAAAAAAACCTCAACAAAACCAACAAAAAGCCAGCAGCATTTTCAAGGCTAAAGGTGAAAGGCTGTTTGATATTTTATTCCATGTACACCACTCATCTAGGTTTCTTTTTGCTTAAGTCATTGGCTAAGAATTTTCTCTGAATTGTCTGTATCTGTTGCCTTACTAGGGTATTAAAGACGCTCAATGAAGTAATTTTTATTAGTATTTCCCATAAACATCCTGGAAACAGTGATTTCAGTTCTATCAACATGTAAGTCATGAAATAAAAGGTGGGGAAATTATCTGTGCTAGTGCAGGGTTTGATACTTAATTCTTCTCCCATTTGGTTCTTCGCAAGCCTGTGTTCTTCATCTGGGGATGGATAAGTCTTAAAATGATGTGAAGTTTCATGGGTAAAACTCTCCTACATTTCACAGTTAAAGTGTAATTTTAGAGTGAGGCTGGCTTCTCTTCAGATTTCATCCCAAAGTATTTTGCCATTCAGTGGATCTGTTTTATCACCTTCCCATATTTTGAGCCAGAAGCAGAGTTTGAAGCCTATTTTCTCATGTGTCTCCTGCTGGGAAACACATTGAACAGCAGGAGAATATGGTTCTGGTTTCAGGTATTTTTGCCTGTTACTTAGGAGTCGGGCCCCTAGCAAACTTTGGAATATTTGCCACTGTTTGAATATGCCACTTCTCTAAAGCCTTTTAAAAACTCTTAGGCTCACTAACATGTGCATCTGAAGCATCCTACATTTGCATGGAGGCATAGTGAAATGAATATGGATGATTTCAAACTGCAGTGTGCAGCCGTCTTTTCCCCAGGTATACTTCCCAATCCAGAAACTTTATACAGGCAGTACCACGTGTCCATAAATGTTGCCAAAGCCAAGTGCCAACCCTTTGGAGCTGGCAAACTGGCAACAAAGTTCTGCATGGAGTGTCCATTTTATGTAATTGCCTATCATCATTTCAGTGGCAAGCTGCCACTGGGTGAAACTCTTTCTGCACTGTGGTTTCTTCTGTTCCCAGTTGTGTACAGACTTTTACTCCTTTCCAATCAGTTTATTATAGTGTGAGCATTAAAAATAAAAAAAAGAATTCTCACATAACATTTCCTTTTACATGTACAAAGAGCTGCTTACAGCAAGATGCTCAGCAAAAGCAAAAACAGTGTTTTGGATATTTGACCTTTCTGATGCAGTGCTGTGACAGAATGAGCTCTCCCTTTCCATGTAGTTTGGCTAGTCTGAAGTTTCAAGATGGGGAACAGTCAGAAGTTGTCACTGCAATCTGCAGCTGGTGTTGAACATGAGAGATGTAAGAAGTACTTAAATGTTCTGATCAAGGATCACTGATTTCCTTCATCTCTTCAGCATTTAGCACAGTTTGGCCCTGTTTTTGTCCTGGATGCTCTGACAATTTGACTTTGTTTTAGTAGTAAACACATCATGAACTGCAGCTTTCAAACTGGCTAGGAGGAAGATCATCATAGCTAATTGCAGCGATGAATAATTCCTCATTTTGCTTTGCTTGTTGTAAGCATTTAGAGTCTCTGTTCTTTTTAGGCCATTATCTAGACAAGGAAATCCCATTAAGATTCCCCAAATCTGTGCATTCAACTTATGCTGGCAACTCTGAAAGTCACTTAAATAATTTAAATGCCTGTAATCACAGACACTTCTGAATGGCAATGCATTTTCTTTCTTCACAAGTAATTTTCAATAATTTTGAAATTCAAAATGTCCTTAAGTTATGCAGTCCTCGTATTGCTTGATTATTCTATCTGCTGTATTTATAATTGGGCAAGCATCATCATAACTAAGCATAATTCCTCTCCGCAGAGTAGGTAATAGAAGCAGGATTGGCCACAAAGCTGATCAGTCAGAGGAAAGCTGCCAGAGCCAGTGTGGGGTTCAGCATTTCAGCGTTCATTCTGCTTCTCCTCAGCCTGGGCAGGCTTCAATGACAGGTGCTTGTACCTATGATTTGAAATGAGACCCTTCTGTGTTTCCTGCAAGACTGCATTTCTGCTACTTTCTTTATCATTTCTCCAAAATGTAGACAGGTTTCCAGGAAAAACATGAAGTATATTCTTAGCTTTATGTCTTGCAGGTTTCCATCATATAGCAATAAGAAATGAATTTTTATTTCACCTCTAATTTCAGCTACTTGAAATAACTACTTCAGAAATAACCCAGTTTTCCAAATTAAGGTTCAAAAAACCTAATTCTCAAATAGACATTGTACTGTCTTGTGTTTTGTGGCATGACAGTCTTTTGCCAGTTTTTGACATCATTAATCTGCATTTCATAGTGAAATTCGTAACAGGTTTGTGTAGTGCTGGCTAGAGCAGATGACTTGGAAGTGATTCCTCTTTCGTTTTATTATTTCTGGATCAATTGATCTCTATCATATTTCCATGTAAGAATTTGGAAAGTAATAATTTGAGGTACCAGTTCTTAATTTGGAATGGATTTAAAACAGGAAAAGAAGTGATTCTCTCTTCAGCCAGGGTACACACTTCAAATATTATGCAGGTGATAACTTGGTGAAGACATGGTCTCTGAAAGAAAAATGTATGCTAGTTTGATAAATGGTGCCTCTGGAAAACATTAAGTGACCAATGGCCATATGGATTTACTGTGCTATAGCACTAACAGCCCATTTCAAATCAGATGAACATATAAGAGTATATCCTCAATATCAAGCATAGTGGTTTTGAAAGAGTCTTTCTTTTTCTGCTGCTAACCTATGCACAACATATTTCACCAATGAGATATTCTTTTTACTGAAAGGCAGATATTAGAAGCTGCATCTGAGAGTATCAAATCAAACTTCAGATATTACCGGAATGGCACTAAAATTGCGAAACCTAACAACCCTGACTGAACTGTTAAATGAGACTTTCTTATGTCTGGAAAATTATGGGTCTAGTGATGAAATTACAGCATAGGTAATTATTGTTTCTGATTTTCCTGAAGGAACTGAGAGGTTCAGAGTTTAATTTTTCACCTCAATTATAAAATGCCCATGATTATATTAAAATTAGGATCCCTAAAATTAGAATTCTAAACAAAACAAGTAAATTGAATATTGCTGAATGGAGTTATGGATTAACCCTTCATGGAGACTTTCCACAGAGAATAATTAAGATTGGAAAGTCTCTGTGACATTCATCTTGTCAAACTTCAAAACTGGATCAGGTTAGCAGGGCTCTGCTTATCCCTGTTCTGAGTATCTCCAAGGCCACATGTCTCTGGGCAAATACTTATGGGAATAGAGAGAGATCAGTGTGTGACTCTCTAGTTCTATGTAGATTTACCCACCCTACCTGATCCTACGAGCTGCCTGCAAAACATTGTTAGAGAGACCATGACCTATAACATCTTATGAGTCTGAGAGGGGCATTTTGAACCAGGTCACATGTGGATGTTTAATTCCTGACCCTTCACACTGGGATGCCTGGATAGATGTGTACCAGGGTGACTCCATAGTCCTAAAGAGTCACTGCAGACTGCTCGTTTTCCCAGCTGGTATTTTCTTTACCAGGAATCCAAATCTGTGCCAGGGAGCTCAAGGCTGCAAGAGCAGCATTTTTGCTGTATAATACTCAAATTGGGAAGTTTATGCCTCTTTAGGTAATTGTTTGAATTAAAGGTCTCAGTGCTTTAAATGGAAAGAAAAACAAAAATGTGTAGGATGTGGTTTTGGCCTCATTAAAATAAGTTGGAATTCTCTATTAACATGCTTCTAGTGTTTTCTGGGATTTTAGCTCTAATACTGGAGTAAAGCACAATCCTAAGGTGTAAAATCCAGTCTCTAGGTGTTTATCTTTGGAGTAAAGTTAAAAAACAAAGTCAAGGATAATCAAAGGTAGGGCTTTGTTAGTATTAAAAAGGAAGGAGATACTTACTGAGAAGGATGGACCATCATAATCAAAGGCAGGTTCTTTCCATCTCCAGTGAGCTTTAGAGCCAGCCTCCTTTCCAATTTAAAGAGTGCACATTATGTGTAGACAAGGATTTTAGGAATATGCTTTGAATAAAATCCTAAGCCCCCTTTCTCCAAAAAGCATTAAGCACACGGTATTAAGAAGAAAATGCAATTTTAAAATGGAAAAAACCCTTTACAGAAAGGTATCTTTCAAAAGAAAGTCAGTCCATTATGAGCTGGAAAAGGAGTAGCAATTATTTATGGATCTGAAAGTGTTTGTAATGTTGTTATTAGAAATGACTTTGTAGAAAGGAAACTCTTTTGAAATATGATTATGAGAAAGACAAAATTAAAATGCAGGTCAGGTATATTTTTGGGCTTGCACCTGTCATATTTTGAGCCACCCTGCAGCAATATATATATAGAGTAAAATAGTTCAGGAGAGAATGTTTTTGAATTTTAATGACAGCTTCAGGGGTTTCATGACCTATCAGCTCTGGAAATAATACTACTGGTTTGTAAGAATTTTCAGAAAAAATCATATGACAATAAAAATGGTGGGGTTTCTGTAGAAAGAGAAAATTGATTAAAGAATTATGAAATGTTAAGCACTGACCTTGGTGAGACTCAGGCTTCTGGCCCCAAATCAGGGAGATTTGCAGCAATTCAAAGCAATAACTGTTGGACAAATATAGTGTATTTTACAGCTGTAATTTGAAAGCAGCATGTGGCAGACTGGTGTAATTTATGCCAAACTGTATTTTTATTGCTTAACTCATTACTCTTTCCAGTGGGAGCCAAGAATGTAACCTGCACAGGTACTACTGAAAATCCAAATTGTTTGCTAACAATTGCCTTAGGTACATAAATAGCTGTGCAAGTGTAAGCCACTGGAGGCTATTTTCTTGTGACAAGGAAATACTGTTTTCTTTTGGAGCATGAGGGGATATGTGCATGTTAATGACAAAATTCAATGAGAAAGGGTGAGGAGAGAATTTCCTCCCAGAAAAGTTTATGGCAGGCGTTTGGGTGATTTCCAAGTTGTGCGTGGTTTTTCTGGTTGTGGGTGTTATGGGGGGATGTTTCCTATTAGGGAGCCAATGGAATAGAGCTGTCCATTTTGAAAGATGAGATTCGACATGGCAGACAATGATTTTCCCACATTAACTGTTAAGACAGCACTTGTCTCCAGAGAGATAACTGGTGCCAAGAATATTTTGAAGTCAGTCCTAGATCGCCACTGGCGTTAGGTTAAAGAGTGAGACGGAGCAGTTAAACATTGGAATGGGCTGCCCAGGGCAGTGTTGGAGCCGCTGTCTCTGGAGGTGCTCAGGTAATGACTGGAGGTGGCCCTCAGTGCCGTGCTTTAGGTGACAAAGTGGGTGTTCGGTTGGACACTTGATCCTGAAGGTCTTTTCCACCCTTTATGATTCTGTGGATGAACCTGCATTTCTGGATCAATGGCAAAGAGTCAAATGACTACCACACAATGATGTGGGCTCTTTAAAATCATCATCTGACTTCTCTCAGTCTAATTCTCTATTGGACTTTATCAATTCTTCTGAGTTATCCATTAATTTTTTTTGCATAGTGGAAGGAGAATTTGGCTCAACTAAAGTTGGTCTTAAATTGAGCTGAATAGTCAAGATGTTTTCTTTGCCAGTCACTGAAGTTTGTAGGTGGTAGACTAAAAAAACCAGTCTCTCTGGAAAACATAACCTTTCTTAGCAACCAAAGGTGTGAAACAGGACTTTGCTAATCAGACATGTAACAAATTCATAATTTTCTGCTGTCAAGAAGCATCTGCAGCTCATTGCATTGGTGTGTTCATTAATGCTCTGCAACATGTTTTCAAATAAAATCCAGTCAATTACTCTAGATAGACTTATCAAGAATATGTGAAATATTCAACAAAATATTTTCTCTCAGATGAATGAACAGACTTTAATTGACTTGAAAGTGTATTTTTGTCAGCAGAAAAGAATGATCAGAGGTACTTTGCTTATGTAATATTACATATTTAATTTCTTTTGTTACTAATAGAGTCTCTTCGAACATAGCGATTTAAAAATGCTTGAGATATTCAACTGGAACAAACTACAACCCTGATTTTATGACAGCAGTCACTTTTAGAAGTGTAAATTAATATTTCCATGAAAATGGGGCTTAATATGGCACTTTAAAAAGGACTGATAGTAGAAATTCATCTATGTGTATTTTTATCTAGAACAAGTGATTTGATTCGCACATTCAGGAAAATACAGGAAGTTAATGGCACAATTTAGAATTGAACCTAGATTCTGGCTAGTGTATTAATTAATTAGTGACCCACTGTTTTCTCCAATAGGTGACTATAGGAGAAAGTTTCACGAAGGATGTCTGGACTTCAGGCGGCTCTCTTGAAAGCTGTTAATTGCATAGGCAAAGTTACAGCAGCTCAGGGAGTGGGTATCCAGAGCCAGCCCTACAGCTGTCAGCTCCAGCTGTAGGCATCCCTGAAGCCCCTTGCTGTTCAAGTTACAAAGCATTATATACTTTTCTTTGCAGAGTATTTTAACACATAACAACCAATAAGCACCATACACAATACCTTTACATTTGCCTGTAGCCTATCATAGCTACTACCATTACCATGTTATAGTCATTATTATCCAATCACAAGAGTAAGTAAGTTACAATTTAAGCTTACAGTGGAAAATTCTCAGACCTTTCTTCTTCTTGCTACATCAACATTTCTTGTTTGCCTGCCATATCTCTTTTTGGTAAAGACATGTTTTCTATTTACTTGTGCTCTTCTTGAGACTTAATTACTTGGTGAAAAACATGTCTTTGTTTGTAGTCACATACCTTCGTCCTATTCCTAAAAATCTCCTTCCAACTCATCTCCAACCTTTGCCTTCTCAGTTACTCATCGATCACTGTTTCAGCAAAACATCTTTTATTCTATATCAAAATTTGCTTTCATTTCTATCTCATCCCCAGTTTCTACATTCAGAGACCTTTCTGCCAACCCTACATACCTGTGAAACTTTCTTACCAGACTTTCATTCTCCCCAACAGGTGACTAAGTCCCATTTGTTTCTTTTTAAAAGAAGATCCTGTTGTAATACATGTCCGGCTTTTAAAATCTGATCCCTATTCATTTACATGGTAGCTTCTTGAAGCTTCTTTGTGCATTGATCCTGAATTTGGGATGGAAGAGTTTTGATGATGATTCACGGAGTCAGCCCAGTTCCCGTTCCCCAGTCTTGTCACTGTGCTGTAATGAATGTACTCTTCTCCTCTGAGTTCCAGTTGATCAGTGAAACTTTATAGGTGTTTGCATACAATTTGCAAACCCAAAAAAGAGGTGAAGAAAGGAACAGATGAAATAAATGGAAGTGGAAAAAAAAGCTGGCTGTTAGAAGGTAATCAAGTAATTGTTCTTTAGTTGTCTTTCTTCAAATATTCTGAAAATGTGCTTTCCAGTATTTCCTGGTTTTTCTCAAAAAATTTATCAAGTTACATTCTTTAAAGATTCCTTTTCTCTAGTGCACACTTTGCTGTCTAGAATCCAGTGAAATATTCTGGGTTGTTAAAACTTAGTTTTCTCATTTTCTTTCTATAATCATTCACCTTTTCAGGGTGCAAAGGTCTTCCACTGCCATGGCCTTAAGTGCAGTCTAATGAAGGTACTGCATGTGAAAATCTATTGTAATAAGAACTTTTAAAGAAACTGAAGGAATAAACTAGGAAACAAATTTTGAGACGTGGTGTAGTAGATACTGTTTTCTATCACCAGTTAACAGAATGGTTCTGTGGTGCCTGACACTTGCAGGATGCTTATTCATTTTAGTTCTTCCCCCCCGAGGACTTCTAATCAGCTTCTCAGTACAGCAGCCACGGAATCCTGGACCGAAGCACAATTCATGTGGGTTTAAAAAGAGTTCCTAATGGTGAGGTCCCGTGTGCCTTGTTCTCTTCAGGTGCAGGAAGATCAATTAAATATCACCGTGTATAATTCATTCCAGCAGAATGCTTTGATCTACTCCAGAAAGCACATTTTTTCAGTCTCCTCTCTTTTCTGTGCAAGGCCTGTCTAGCTGTAGGCATTTTTCATATCTTTTCAAGGGAATCACATTCATCAATGATGCAAGATCAAGAAATCAATATATCAGTGTACAGCTGGGCTAAATATTGTAAATTATCCATTAAGTTGTACCAACTTGCATTTATTTTAACAAAGACTAAAAGATGTCTTTGAACAAAAGTTCATTTTGTCCAAGTTTCTAACTTTGCATCTTCCGTGAAAAATCAGGCCATAATTAAAGTTTGAAAAGCATTTATCCCAATGATCAGGACAAGGAAGGTAATATTTTTGTCAGAAAACTTTTAATGTTTTGGCTAATATCCAACAATGAAAATGGTTTGAATATTCTATTTCCGATATCTTGGGAAATCTGTACCTGCCCTTTAATGTTTTCATAGTGTGTGACAAAACAAATCTACAGAATTACATTTATATCAGTACATTAAGTATAGGTGTATCTCATACTCTGTATTCCACTCAGTTGTTTGCAACTTACACTGAAAACAGAGACAGTGATTTCACGGACTTTACTGGGAGTTTACCACAAGTAATTAGGCTTAATGTCATTTTAACTAGTGTACCGGTTTGGCCAAATTTAGAAATAGATCCTCTGAGAGAAGGCACAACCACCCCTCCCCCACCAGGTTCGGGAAAAAATAAATTTTCCTCGAAGGAAAGTGAAGAAGATAAAACTATTTATTTAACAAACACATGGGAAAGGAAAATAATGTCAAATGGTAAAATCTTTCGCTGTGGAGGAAAAACCTGGGAAAGCGTTAGAGTCCTCCCTTTGGTCTCCTCGGAGCTGGGGCTTGGCCCAGGGCCAGGCCTCCGTGCCTGGTGGAAAGTCCTCCCGATGTGTTCTGATGTTAAAGCAATCAAGCAGTCCAGTAGAAAAGGGAGAAAATCCGAAATTCCAGAGAAGGAAAAATTCAACTCTCAGTCTCCCTCCGGAGAAAAAAGCAGCTGAACCCCTGGCCAAAAAACTGTTCTGGGCGCAGCAAGCCGGGTCTTCCTCCCTCCCCTGCCACAGTGGGGAAAACCAATTGCTGTCTGTGTGTGACCTTGAACAAGCTGCAAACTGCTTTGCAAAAGTTTTGCTCAGTTTTTTCCTTCCCCCTCTCAGGCTCAGTTTAGAGGCATAGAAAGGCACAGGAATTAATTTCTGGGCATAGGCAGCAATATGGGATACACATCATAAGGTCACCCCAAGACAACTAGTTATCCTGATATTGGCATTTCTGGGAGGTTAGCTCTTCCTGAAGTGATTTAATTATTGGTAAGAAAGATTATGAAAAGATCCCTGCTTTCTAAGTGATCAGCTAAGGTAATCTATTTCTGAGAAGTGCACCGTAAGGATTTTCTAGAGCTCTATCTGTTAGTGCAAGAATTAGGAGATGGCAAACTCAGCAGCTGAACAGGCTTAGAGCAACTTTCTTAAGTAGAAATCAAAACCTCATGCTGATTATAAGGACAAATAATATGCAGAGCATCATAAAAAGGCAATGCAGGACAAGCTGCGACCATGTGGTGATGCGATACTTTTACTGTATTTTCGTATGTTCTCTGCACCCCAATGGTTCATCCCCACCTTCCCCACTCCTATTCCCAGTTGATTTGCCCCAGACCCAAGCCGCTCCCCCGGTGTTCCCTATATGGTTGTTCTCCGCCCCTTGTTCTAGTCGGTTCCCCATCAATCACCCAAACCCCTCCCGTTATTCCCGAAAGTTCTGTGCCTGTCACCAAAGCTCTCCCTAATTACCCTAATATGGTCCCTGTCAATCCCCCGAGATCCTGCCCCCTCAGATACCTCCCCTCTTGGAAATCCCCTAAAGCACGACGCCCCATTGGGGCATGTGACCCCTTTCCCTCCACGCCTCGAGGCTATTGGCCCCTATGAGTGTCTATCCCTGTCCCTATCCCTCCCTTAAGAGATCCTATTGGTTCCCAGTTAAGCCATCCCCATTGTAACGCCTTCCTTTACAAGAAGTTTCCCAGGTCTGTTCTGGGCTTGTCCTCTGTGGATAGTGCCCGATAAGGTTGTATTAGCTGCGGTCGCAAGCCTCCTCGCTACTTTTAAATCCTCTCCCTCGTTGGGGCTGCTGACAGCTGCAGCACCTGGAGCTTCAGCTCCCCTGGGCAGAGCTGAACTCCAAAGGACCAGCTTTAAAGCCGAGAGCCTCCGGCTGCTCCCCGCTCCTGCCGCACACCGCAGGGGCTAGCCGAGCACAGGGGCGAGCGGTCAGTGCCACACGGCCACAACTGGTCTCAAACTCTCTGAGAGCTCTGAAAGCACGGGCGGCTCCTTCCTCCGTTGGCATGGCCGAGTCTCAGCTTTGCAAACAGCGGGATTGGCAAACCCCCCGACACCTGCAGCATCTCCGGCTTGCTCCTTCCCAGCACCTCTTTCCTGCTGCTCCCAAACCCGCTGTGCCCTACATCCTTCCCCGACCATTGCCGCCGGCTCCAGCTCCCTGCATCCCTGGAACCCGCCGTGCCGCGGGTGTTCCCCGACCCTTCCCGCTGGCTCCAGCTCCCGGTCCCGCGGCGCGGCCACCGCCGCCCTCTGACGGACACAGCCCGCGCTGCGGGTGTGTGTGAGCATCCTTTCGCCGCTTGTCTTTTGAATTGTGTGGACAGCAGATGACTGAAACAGTGTTTAAGGTGTTGTTCAGGGTCACGTTGAAGCCAAAATCTCACTGTTCTCCCTCCTGTCCTCAAAGTCAGCCTGTTCTTGCTCCTTTCTGAAAACAGTGATGTTTGGGCCATTGAAATGATAATGCAGGCTTCTGTCCAAGGAGACGTGTTCAGACATTTTGAAATCAATTTCGTATAAACTGATGAGTGTTCTTAATAATATTAATAAATTAACATTGAATATTAATCCTAAGATTATTTTTCATTTTTTTGCAAGTTTTAGGTTTTATCAGGGTCACAGATGTGTACAATAAGGCCCAAAATTTGCCTTCACTTCAAAGCAATTCTGCGGGACATTTGTCCTAAGTCCAGATTGCATTTTCACGAGGAAGCAACCCAGTAAATACATACCAGAACTGCAGCACTTTGTTTTCATCTGTCTATATTATAAACTATGAAGAAATTCTTGTAGAGAAGGAGAGTGAACAGGATGTGTTTGCTTCAGTGGATGCATCCCTCATTGTGAGGTCTCTGTTCTGAATTTCTCACTCGCTCTAGATCATGCACCAAGAAGAGCAAAATAGAGATACCCACTATGCATCAGAAGTTGTTTATTAATTTTCTTTTCAAAGAAAAAGCCTGAATACTTATCAACAGCAATTCTGGGAAGGCTTTGTTGTGGTGTGGTCTCCATCACATTTTTGCAAGGGGATATAGTTTCCTTCTGATTATTAGAAAACGTATTCTGATTTATCAGTTTTGTTTCGAAAGTCCTTTATGTTGTCTTCTTTATGGCTTTGAATATGTATTCTATTTTTCTGATCTTTTTGAATTGGAGAAAAGTAAAAGTGATAAACACTTGCATTAAATGAATTTATTTTTCCTTTTATAATGTGCATGCCAGCTGGTCACTGTATTTCTAAACAGACTGTTTAAGTCAGCAGAAAAGGAAGACAAGCTGTCCTAGAGCTGACAGTATCAAAACCATCAAAACAGAATTTAAATACTTGTCCTGTTCTTAATGCTGAATTCAGAACAGAGCATTACTGCTGCTGGGTTTAAATCACACCCATGGACTGATCTGACCATCTCAGTATCTGTAAATAACATGTCCAGAACAGTAACAGAAATTTGAAGTCTTGAACTGAAGGAGCAAATACCTTCAGTCCCCATAGTGAACTCAATCACCTTCACCAATAATCCAGATATAGTCTGGGTTCACCTGACCTACTGTCATTTTTCATGAGTGCCTTGCCTGTCAGATGATAGGTATGTACTGCTCACGTGCCTCTGCGTCCCCTTGGAGTGGATCCCACTCAGCCCGGTCAGCTCCGGACGCAGTCGGCTGCGGGGGCCAGCCTCCGGGAGACCAGAGGTCTGGCTCGTGGGTCCTTCCACAGGACCGCCAGGATGGAGGCAAGCGGTGGAGGGAGGAGGCAGACTCAGAACTGGGTTAAATCTGGGAAGTTTATGGAGCCTCGGACGCGAGGTCCCACCTCCCACGAATGCCCAGTTCGGAGCGAGCTCCAGAGGCACCTGCGGGAGGTTTTATGGGTGGGCGGTAACACGGGAGGGATTACAGTGATGACCAATCAAAGGAGGGAAGGGGATGGCGAACAGAATGAAGGATGTTTCAGGGAACCAACCATGGGAGAGGAAGGGAGGGATCATTTTCCCTTAGCCAACCACACGACGCACCTGTCAGAACTTTCTAGAAGCCTGGGAGGAGTGCCAGCACAATTGGCAAGGACCAGGGAGGAGACAAAGGTGGGAAATGGGGTAATTGGCAGCAAACTGGGGGGGGATACAAACTGGGTAAATACAAAGGTACAAAACTCGAGGGGAGACCCGGACTGAACCAAAGCAAAACACACTCCCACACTCACAAATGGGATGGGGAAGCATGTCTTCAGGAAAGATCATGGCTGGAAGGCTTTTGATAGCTTCTAAGACAACTAATTCAGCCTTCAGTGTATTTTGTGTCTGGTCCTAACTGTGCGGTAGAGCACCTTTGGGAATGAGCTCTACGAGTCACTGCAGCGCCTGCTGCAATCAGCATTCACATCTCCCAGTGCTGTCCAGAGCTGTGCACTGCCTGAGCCTATTCACAAAGAGCATAATGAAAGGCAGCCTGGTGGCCCAAGGTTTAGGGTCCTGTGTATTTCAGATTGACCAGGCCTTTTCAGGTCTTCCACTGAAATGTGCTTTGGTTACTGGCTCTGTAGATACCAGATGTCTTGAAACTTTCTAAAAACACAAACAAGAGAGTGTTGCAGTCACAGGCATTGAGGCATGGTTTCTTCCAGTGTTATATAATCTCTTCTGAATCTTTCCATGATTTCAGAGAGGGCTATTACTTGCTGGTGGAGATAATAACAAGAACTGTGCCCTTTCCAGCACATCATAATGGCAGGACACTATGCTCCATGCTCCATGTATTTTTTTGCAAAGCCAGTTTACAGGGATCTGATTTCCTCTCTGTCATACATGAAATCCCTAATTAGTTTGGTCTTTGCATGTTAAGTGTTTTAATTAGTTAATTTTGGGTTAAACAATTTTTAATTGAGTGTTAATGTTCACCCATCAGTCCAGGTACAAAAATCAAGTTCTGCTATTAGTGTTTTCACTTGTTCAAAGCAGTTTATCTGCACCAGTTCCAGTTAAAGTTCCCCAGTTAAAAGTGTCCCAGTTAAAAATCCCTTTCCAACTTTAAACCACTTGTACACTGTAAGAGTTGTTTTTCTCATGTTCTCTGTATACTTTTACAAATGTTTTAAGATGTGTTAGATGTATTTTAGTATTTATTTTAAGGGTTTCTACTTTGCACCTTAAGTCTCAGAACCAGCTCCAAACCCAGTTTCTAACAGCCAATAGCTAATTTTAGACCTTTAGCCGTTGGTCTGTAACTAAGCACCATGGCAACCTGAATCTTAATGCGGGCATGTTAGCACCCTTACTCCAGCTGCTGCTACCCCCTGACAACGACGAGCCATTGGTAGACAGAGATGATCTGTCAAAAGGGAAGCACCAATCACTTGGGACCAAAGGGGTGTGCCATGGGCGGGCTGTGGGCGGACTGGGGCGGAGCAAAGGTACTATAAAATAGCGAGTCAGCTTCGGAGCAGGTGCGGAACACTGCAGATTTCAGCTGTAGTGGATGCCAGCGCTGGGCACTTAAGCCTTACTCCTATTTAGGCGCCTTTAATAATTTTTTTCTTTGACTTTTGGACTAGCTAAAAGTCAGCCCAGCACTGCAAGTTATTCCACCAGAGGTCCAGTGCTGTTTAAGCCGAAAGATCTCTCATCCCTGCACTCCTGGGGCATACGTCTTGAGCCACTAGGATCCCAAATTTTTGTATTTTTCTAATTTTTTTTTTTTTGGTAATTTTTTAATTTTTCTGTTTTAATAAATTATTTTAATTTTTCTAAGAGTTGTCTCATTCCTCACACTCTCCATTGCCCTGAGCACAGGGACATAACTAGAGACCTTCAGAAGTCAGCATTCCACAAACTTTCCTCTGTTTTGTATAGAACTCTTAAGTGTTGCAACCCTTTTTGGTACTGAAGGCCCTTAGGCACACTGGCAGTCAGTGGAATTAAGGTTAAGCACACATGCAGTTTTTAAAGTGGGTTTAATGTTGTGGTTTGCACAAACACTTGGTAATGTTATTTGTTAACACATTTTCTAAACACTGGTTTGGAAATAGCTTGCCTTGGTATCTCTAAGCTGTGTTGTAGTGTATGTGTTTGTGTCATTAGAACTTCCTAATACCACACCAGTGATTTTTGAGTTTTTATTCTAAGTTTTGTTTCAGGTATATTGTAGGGTCAATTTAAACAAAATTAAAATGTATGTACAGTAAGTCCAGTCCTTACCTGTCTGATTGACACACCTCCATGAGAGTCAGTGGCTCTTTGCCAACTTCCACTGGGGGGAAGGCAGGGCAAGGCAAGATTAATGAACTGCTCCTGGTGATTGTCCCTTTAATCCTCTTATCTTTCCATTTACTTTGTTGTTACTGGGGTTTTTTGACTCAAGGTATTTATGTTTTATATGCTTATGCAACACCATTTCTCAAAAAATCTACTAGAAGTAATCTAGCTATTTTTACCATCTTTGTTTCCAACAAAATCCTAGTTCAGTCTCTAAAGAACTGCCTTCTGGAGACATGTGTTTATGGAAGCATATACATGTAAACCTTGCAAATTCTTTTACATTTTGCTACTCACCAGCCAAGAAGGAAACAGGAGAAAGCCAACAGTCACCAAGTAGAGAAAAAGCTTTCTTTAGAATGTCACCACAGGTGTAATAATGGACTGTGGTTGCACTGTGAAAGTGATCCTGAAAACGCTTTTTTAAGTGAAGCTCTAGTTGGGGGGAGAATCCATCACCTTGATGACACTGAAAGTACAGGGAAAGTTTACCCAGTTTATCATGAATATGTTTGGAACACATAGGAAAACTGAAGTCTTCACTTTCTGGTTGGTAACAGGTGTACAGCCCAGACTGTGTGCAGAGGCAGTGTAAGTACTGGGTATCTCAACCAGCCAGGCTCACAATCTTAGGCACCTTAATAGAAAGGGAAGAAAATTAATAACAAATGTGACATTTTGATTTTGTTTTTTAATAGACTATTTTCAGAAAAACTAAAATAATAATGATTGAACAGCAGCATTGTACACAGTTTAAATCCTCCTAAAGATGAAGGTCAACACAGAATTCTGAGATAAAAAAGACAGATTAAATATTTTGAACATAAAATGCAGTTGATAATGAAATCTATAAATGGAAACCTTTTCTGTGTTGTATAATGGTAACACATGACATTTTGCTGTCCATATAACCTTTAGCTTTTCTGTCAATATTATTGTGCTGCACAGATTTCAGAAAAGGCATTAAACACTGTCAGAATGAAAGCTACGTTTTAATAATAAAGCAATTATTATCCACTTATGATGTAGGAATATAATTGGATTTTAATGTATTGAATCAAACACTATCTGCTTCAATAACAATGTTGCTAAAACTATCATGTATAATTTATTAGGAATGGAACAAAATTTGACATCAGGAATGTAAACTAAGCCCTGCAACAGACATTTGTTGCAAAGATGCACAGATATTCAGCAAATTATTACTGAAGGGTCCAAGTATTAGCATGAACCTAAGGTTTGATGTGTATTTTATTTTTAAGATGAAAGCAAGCCAAACATTTAGATTTATGAAAAATAATTGGTCAAACAGCAGCAGCAGAAACCACATATGAGTGGTTGCATAAGCATTATTTAAGAGACATTCTGTTCAACAATCTCTGTTCCACTTAGAAAATATATAATGGGATATAATTTCTAAACACAAGGCATGGGTTCTGAATAATTAAACAAAATCTTTTCAAGATTGAGTCATTTTAAACCTTAGCTTCCAGTTTTTAATTTGTATGCCATTTTGTGGAAGGATGTTAAATCTTTTTGAACTTCTAGGCCCAACTTTGCCTAAGCAAATTCTTGTGGCTACACCTTTTAACATTCAGGAGTATATGACTGTTCATGTCTGCAACTGTGTATTGTGTAGGTTGTCTGATAGATTTTGAAAGTTTTACTAAGAAATGTGGTAAACAGTTGAGAAAAAATCATTTCTTGCCATTTTAGATGCCTCTTAAGAAAACTCATTTCTGTGTTGCTGATGCCTCAGTCAAAATATGCAAGTATAATAATACAAGGTGTTAGTACACAAGTATAGTAATACAAGAGACTGACTGCAATGATTAGAGGAGTCAGGAGTTTTGATAGCCGTGTATTTGTACACAGAAAACTTCAGCTTTGCTGTAAAACCAACAATGTGGCATTTTGTGTTAAGCTATTGTGACGCAATAGAATTCTTCTGGAAAATGAAGATCCAGACTCTGCAGTGACATGAATCCCATGTGCTGCAGAAAAACCAGAGCAGTTTTTGCTTCTTCTACCCAGCCTAGTTTTACAAAATGGTAGAATAATAAGGCATTATTTTCAATAAATGCCTATTATGTATTGTTTTCCAGCATTGAGGAATATACTGAACAAATGATCAAGCAGGTTTTAGAGTAACACTCCAAAAGTAAAGAGAAAATCCCAGCAGAAGGCCCTCTGCTGCCAGGTGCTCTCATAGCAAGAGGATGGTGTAAAAAGCAGCGGCAGGAAATCACTCCAAGGGTTTGCACTAACTTTCTACCAGGGATGGTTTGATTACACTGCAGATAAGATACAGTGACCTTGTTAAGTTCCCCTCGCATTCCTGCTGTTTATCTGAACATAAAGGACAGAAATGGAGCTTGCAAAGACACAAGAGTTCAAGTCCTGATTTTGCCATCTAAGCTGTGTAGATACAAGGATGTGCCAGGGCAGATCATCTCCCAGAATGAAGCTCTCTGATAGAACATCTGAGAGTGTTTGCACTGTAATGTACCAGAGAAAAATCTAAGCTAGTGTTAAATGAGTTTCTAATGAGAAATAGTCCAGCTGTGGCAGGATGGTAAATCATCCTCACTCAGAGCTGGGATATTATAAATAGGTTTCTGCTCCGAAACCCAACCATTGATTATCTGCACTGTGCAAAGGGGCAGGAGGCCTCAGTGCTGCACCTGAGCTTGGGTCAGGGACGCAGTGGTAGAACATCTTCTTCTGTTTCCTGATTCAGCACAACCCTGAAGTCCGATTTTCTGAGACAGAGCTTTAGATTTATCTATATTTGGGCACTGTATGAAGTACATATCTTGTTGAAAGCTTAGTCCCTCCTGAGTTTGTTTTGGCTAGGTTTGAAAAGTGTCATTGTTTTGATTCAGCTTTTTAATAAAACTGATGCAACTTGGTGTCTTGTGAAGCAGTTTCGAAGATTAGTAAAGTACTTATGAGAGGTTCTTCCATGCTCATTAAGTTCCAATTATTCATCCTTGTCGTTAACAATCTCTTTGTAGAAAGTGACCTTCCCTGCTTCCAAGCCTTGGTTCCAAGAGCGTTGTGATGCTACCAGCCATGACTGTAATTCATGTACCAATTCAAATGTGTGAAATTCATTTTCAACTTGAACCGGCAGCTGGGGTTCAAATCCACAAAAACAGATACTGCAAGGGCAAAGAAGTAAAAGCTGTTTTCCAGGATCATATAACACTAAATTGGCTAAAAAACATGTATCGTCAATGAGTTGATTTCAGAAAAATCTATCCTTTCTATTATATAATGAGTTATCTTTGGGGAATTTTAGTACAGTCAAATTTAGTAGGTTGGAATCGACTGAGCACTGACTATGCCTTGGGCTGAAAAGATAATAAACCAGATCTTTAATATACAATTACAAATATTAAATGGAAACATTTCAGAAGATACGTGAGTACTGCTTTCATTAACCTGCTATTTACAATGTAAATGGAATTTAACCCCGTGTAACAGCATTGTTGTGCTAATTTCTTTTACTGTTTCTAGAAGGAGGTTTTTGTTTAAATCAGGTGAGAGTATTTGCAATAAAATTCATTTTTGCAAGGTGCTGTGATAGCATCTGCAATAGAACAGTTAGTGCTGGCCTTTAACCTGACCTCATGGGCATCATGAAAGGTACTGTACTACTGTACTACAGGTATTGTGTGCACTCCCTTAAGTGTAGCAAGCACAGCTTGGTCTTAACCTGGACAAATGCTGCTAGGAGTAATCTGCAATAGCCAGCTCAGTTTTATCTCTAGGAACAATTTTTATAATAGTCCCTGATTAATTTATGTACGCCCTGATAAAATGTCTTGCTAATCCATGCAATAGGCCTTTAAAATCTCCAAACTTCCTGTTTTGTAAAGAGAACACTGCCTAGCTCCTTTCTTCTTCTGATTGACTTCTTTGCCTCTGGAACATGTCCTCTAGAAATTTATAAGGCCCTAAACATTCTACTTCCTTCACAAAACACTAAAATATGAAATGTGAAAAAATTCAGGCTTGCAGCCTCCTTAAGAGGCAGCCAGCATAGCTTATGGCATCACAAAGTCCAAGGATTCACAGTAATACCCTTCCTAAACATGAATAGAGGAGATTCATATTCAGATGATTAAATGATTAGAGATGAGGAAAATGTTCCATAGGAGGGGGATTTAAAAGATTGAAAGTGCTTACTTGGAGAAAAAATGCAGAGGATAAAAATATATATAAATAAAAAAAGTAATGCTGCAGAGGAGGTAATTACTTTTGTTACGTACCAGTGATCTGTATTGCCATACTAGAAGAAGGATTTAATGAACTTTAGAGAGAGACATGCTTAAAATGATAAATGCAAATCCTTGTTCTTTTTTTAAAAAAAGGTTTAAGAATAGTTGATTTTAGGATTGTCATGCACTTACTGAGTTCTATGCATAAGTTGGTGTCAAAAAGCCTGCAAGGCTGAAGTAGTTCACAAATGGGTTTGGTTGTTGTTTGGTTTAAACTGGGATATTCGCCCTTGGATTTGAAGATAAAACCATTTGTTGGCACAGGTTTTTTTCCACTGAAGTGTTACCATTGGAGGCAAATCACAGCATGTTGTTTTGTTCTGGAAAAATAATTGTTGTGTTCCAAAGATATCCCTGTGATATCCCTGCCAAGGAATAATTTCTCTGTGGTATGCAGCTTGGTCAGAGAGCACATGAGAGCAAAGTTTCAAAGGTCATATTGCAGACCCTTTTCATCTTAAAATTTTCTCTTGCTCAAGTCCTTATGATTCAGGCAGCCTGAGCAATTTTTGTCTTTTCTTGCTAATCGCAATGTACCTCAGACCAGAGCACATGCACAATAAATCACTCCAGATGTTACTGGAAGGTCAGCTGAAGGTGGGACTGCACATCGTAGGAGTTTTGGAGGTAGCACCTGAGTGGCAAAGTCTTACATCTGTAACACAGTCAAATTAAAAGCAATATATGTCAGAAAAAAACCCCAAAACTATTTCCAAGTGACAACTACTGCAATGGTAAACTTTAGCTTTAAATTTTGAGCTGTTTCAGTTGTAGCACTGTTAAAAAAACAAAACAAAAAAAAAAAAGCAAAAAAAAAAAAAAAAACCAACCCTCAGCAGCTAGAACATTATTATAAAAGCATACATTTTTCCCAGCGCTAATGCATGTTTATTTTTGGTGAAACCAATTACGTATTCACTTTCAGGCTCATACTGATCACAGAAAATACCATGCCTTTTATTTAAAAGCTGAGGGAAAACAAAATAAAAATAGTTCTGTAATCTCAACTATAGTGTTTGCTGTTGCTGCTTGTATATTTAGATACAGACCTTTGCGTGAAACAGAGCAATCTGGTTAACAAAAGGAAACATATTAGTAAGGACTTAAATGACTTAGGCTTTAAAATAAGTGGATATAGTCAAAAGATGAAATTTAATTAAAGCTGATATTATTGCTAGCTGCTCTAATTCCATTTGTTAGCAGGAAAACATTAAGGAACCCCATACAGCTAGATTGAGAAGATGTTTTATATAATTATGCCACATGTTTAGTTAATAGGTATAATCAGGATTTACATTAGACATTGGAATGTTTTATCCTATATCTGGGGACAAGTGAAGCAAGACAAGAGAGCTCTTTTCTGCTTCAGAGCCAAAACTGGGCATCTTGCAGAGGTGCCAGTTACTGCAGATACTCAGGATATGCCCAAGAAGGAGCATGTACCTGGGGAACACACTCTGCTCTCCCCAGTGCCTGGGAGCCAATAACTCGAGATTCCTTACTCTTCCTTCTCTTCCCCTTGTGGGCAAATCTCTGCTTGATCAATCATTTTCTCCTCTGCCATTAAAGTAGTGTTTAAAAAGAAAAAAAAGTTAGGCTTGAAATATCTCTGATAAGCCTGCCCGGATGCACTAGTGAATGGCCACTGGAATAAAAAATGCATTCAGTACCTAATTTTAGGCTTTTTGCAGCCTAAAACAAACAAAAAATGGTTGCTACATCTGTTCCCTGAAAAGCTGACATTTTGAAGTGTTTTGTTTCCAGAACTACCAATTCTCTTTTCTCCAAAATTTCACTTTTGAAGGAAATAAATTTTAAGGGTTTTTAAATTCTCAAAAGTAACTGAATTTAGGAGTCCAAATTGTAAGGTTCCTGGCTCAGCCATAAAGAACAGCCTCAGATCTTGCAGACTGATAAAGCCAGCAAGATTTTATAGTCATGGCTGGACAGAAAGATTAATAGCTTGGGAAGATTCTCAGATGCAATTCTGTAAAGCCAAGAACAAATCCTGTGAATCCCTGGAATAGATGAGACTGTGGGAGCTAATGAGTTCACACCTGCACAGCAGGGCTGCTGAGTGGTAGGAATTCCCTCCATGCTTTTCAGCTCTAAATCGTTGAGTAAAGTTTCCAGGGCTTCCAGGAAGTGTGAAAGTTTTGAAGGTCTGTCAACTACGTTGGGATAGACAGGAGAGAGATTTTGTGCCATGGATCTCTGGAGAAGTGCTGTCCCCAACTCAAATTCTGTATATTTTTTTCCTCATTCCTCATTCCTCTCTCTGTGTAGGAGCATGAGGGACCAAACTGACTGAGCATTCCATGGCAGGGTAGTCCAAATGCTGCTGCCTGTTAATCAGTCACACTTTCTTTACCATATCAGTCCTTGATGCACTTGCACTTGTTTTATGAGTTTTTAAACGGGTGTGTTTTGACATAGAAATTTGAAATGGTACCATCGTGCTTCCAAGGCTAACAGGTTAGTGACATTCCATCAGAGCAAATATATAAAACTTGATTTAATTTTCTCTTAGAAGTTTAAATGCCAGGCTTCACAGCTTGCTAGAGAAACTGTTTAGCCTCTGAAATCCTTGATGCAATGCTGGTTTTTAATCAGGTAATAAGATGAACTTCAAGGCTAGATGAACTGAAAACTCTATAAAAGTCCTTAAAAGTTAGTATTATTTGTAAAATCAATTGTGGTACAATAACTCTTACAGGTCTCATTTGAATATCTTTGAAGCTGATGGGATTTGCATATAAATCTATATTCTTAAAGTAATGTGGGGGCTGATTTTAGAACTCCAAGCAGACTTCATGATAAAACTTTGTTCAAGTTTGGAAATTTAAATGGTAATCCTGTCCACACAATCCACTTAATCCCCACCACAGAGACCACTAGAGGCACTCCCTGAACCTGTAATTACTTCAGGGTTGTGAAACAGAGTCTTAAGATCAATATAAAAATGTTCTAATCTTCTTAGTAAATGTCCCAAACAGTGTAATTTAGTGTTGTAAATGGCTTTATTCTGGCACACCCCTTTCTCCCTGGAGCCACTGAACGTGGCAGCACTAAATGGGGCTGGGAGCACCAGCAGGGTCAGCTTTCCTCCCAGGGCAGCTGCAATGCTCTCCTCAGCAGAATTCCCCCATTTCTCCTTGTCCAAGACTTTCTCCTGGAGCCTCACACCTCTCTGCAGATAAACCTCTGCTGCCCAGAGCCTGCAGCACCCAGAAGACAATACCATCAACACCATTTTCTGCTCCGTGTGGCTCCTTAGAAAGTGTTTGTTAATACTGCAGTAATCTGGTTTGAGTCACTTTGCTCAGTGTCTTAGATCTTGACTGTATTTTTCTATTTATAGCTGAATTCCCTCAAGGTTTCTAAAGACCTTTTTCATTCTAACACCATTCATACATTTTAAAGAAATACATTTTTCTTTGTATTTCTGTTTGAAAAGGGTTCCATGCTAAAATACAGAACCAAGAATGTTAAAAAGTATTCTGATGACTGTTTTTCTAAATTGAAAATCCAGTTGATACAAGATTTTACATTTTTCTTTCTGTTTTCTAGCCATGTTCTTTTAGATGCAAGTTTATAAAATCTCCAGGGACTCCTCAGGAGTTGGGCCTTTACCTGTTTTCCTGCCATTATTAACTCCTACATCCTGGCAGCTCTTGCTTGAGAAGTTATCACTAACATTCACTGTCATCGTTAGGAGACAACTTTAAACTGATTGGAGTATTTATCAAAAGGTGTTGTTGGCACTCTCAGCTGAACTCTAAATCATCCTCACTGACTCATGCTTTGTCACTCTCTGAAGCCTGACCCTTATTTTATTAATCCACAGGAGAAAATACATTAGAGAGGAGTGTATTGGAAGAACAATAAATTAGCTGAATGGTCTTTAATAGACATAGCTGTCTGCAGAGGACTAGGTAAATCTCAACAGTAGAAAAATCAGAGAAGTTTTGCATGTGGAAGCTAACGGAATAATTCTTTCAAGTTATAATGTCTGGTTTCATAAGTTATATTATTTAATCTACATAATTGAGTAAAGTTGACTCAGGTTGTCCCTCCCAGTAATCAATCTGACCATATTCACAAATATACAAATTGGTTTTATGCCATTAGTTTTTTCACTGCAAGTAGGAAGATAGATTTGCATTCTTCCCCTGACTCTGTGCTCCTACTTAAAATGCTATTCCACATAAATACTGAATTTTTGCCAGAAAATGTGCAAAAACCTAGGGAAGGCCACTGGCAGAAATCTCTGGTCCCAGAATGAGAATTCAAGTAAGAAAACTTCGCAACCTTTCCTGTGTCTTTTTAAGACACCTTAAATACATCCTCAGTTCCTAAAACACAAAAGAAACTTCATGGAAGTGATGGGTGGCTGTAGTTGCAATTCTAAAGTTTCATGGACTAGCAACAGTAAGTAATATACAAGCCATCAGTTGGTTTGCTCTGTTCAGTCATTCCATTGGAAAAAAAATGGACATTGAAATGAAGGGAATTCAGGTTTCATCTTCCTAATATCCTCCAGTGAAATACCTCCTAAACCCAACACTAAAGTGACACAAGGGCAGAAAACTGGCATTTGTTTCAGTGTATGGCTCTGTATGACAAAACCCCCCCAACTCAGTCTGTAATGAACAATTGAACAAGAAAATGTGAAATGTTCTTAGCTGCAGAACTGTGTTCCTGGAATATAAAACAAAAAAAAAAGCTAAAAAATATTTTGTGGGATTATTCTCCTAAGTGGAATTGTGCCAGGCAGTGAAGTATAAAGCAATTATTCTGCCTGACGTGCCTCCACCCAGGTGTAAGTGCTCAAGCTGGCTGGTTAAGAAGGCAGTGCCTGTAAATGACAACTACTAAGGGTCACTGTTGCCCAGCAGACAGGAGGTGTCACTGAGGTCATTGGCTAGGGAATGGCAGAGGGATAGGGAATGGGAGAGGGAGGAGTCGGTAAGCATGCCTGCTGGTAGGAGAAATGGGAGTGTGGATGCAGGCTGGAAATTTAAACTTGCACCTTTTAATTAAGTTAGTTGGTTTCAATTGAGTTAGAAACACACACAATCTGTTAGAACATCTCTGGTGAGAGCATAATATCATAAAGTGCAGTAATTTGATCTTTTGCGGTCATCTGAACAGCACTAAGTTTATCCCTTGGGCAATTCCATTGACTTCCCTGGAACTACTCCAGGGAGCAGTTGAGTCCTGTGCTCAGGGAGGTAACAAACGCCTCATTACGCATGTTTGCTTACACTGTGTTGGTAGCAGAGCAGCTTTAGTGTTGAAAAAACCATATTCTAAATATCTTCATCCAGGTAATTTTCAGCTATTTACTTACCTGCTGATTTCAGAGGCAGAACTGGAATACGGCTTGGAGTTCATGTATTGCAAGGTTACAAACAGGTGAAACAGCAGCTTCAGAAAATGCCCATGTGTTCAGCTATAGACAAGATTTCTTATGTCTTATGTTCTTTTGTGTTTAACTGGGCTTAATTAACTTTCTCATGCTGGATGAAAACAATGATTTATAATAATTACTGTTGCCGTCTGATAAAGGTTTCCTTTCGCCTGCAAATCATTTGTGTAGACGAGGCCAGTTTTGGAGAAGTGAGGGACTGCCCTAAATCGTGCTGTGGGAGAGGCAGCTGGGGGATGGAGCTGGGATGGCAGGGAGGGCGGTGCAGCAGGAGCCACGTTCCTCAGCAGCATGGGGGAGCCTGGAGACCATCAGAGGACACCACAGCGGGGTACAACTGAGAGTAAACACATCCACTCTGAGGTTTGCAAGCAGGTTTCTAATGAACTAATTAACTAATTAACCCCAAATCCCTTAAAAGATTATGACATGAATTACTCTTTTGTAGTGCAGGTATTTTAACCTGTCCCATCCAGTCATGTTTTGACTGAGATAAGCAAGAGTCTCTTCAGACTTCTAAACTGCTGCCAAATTAAGAACATGGTTCTTTTGTAGTAATAAGAACTTTATCATAGGTAATAGGCAATGAGGCTGAACTTAAGATATAGCTACACCAAAACCTACAAAACTCTAACAACGTAGCTGAGATTTTAATTAAAAAATGAGTAAAAACTGACACAAAGTGCCCTGAGAGAAGGGTATGAAAGTACAATTTAACAGAGTAGGTGTGAACAGTTAAACTGAGTCTTTCAACCACCTGTATAAAATATTTTGGGCAGATAGGCCGGCAGCTAATGCGGCATTTCTAGGGAACAGCTTTTGGAATCCGCTTCATTTCATCTAATTTAGCAGATAAAACTTTTGATGTAGAAATAGCAAAAAGTTTATGTTCTCCTAAAGGAATGAAATTTTCCTTTGGGGAATATGGTATAAATACTGGATAGATGGAATTGAGTTTGGTCAGTGCCCAGAACACCTGTTGGTGCAAACCTGGTGAGATGTTGGACTGCAGCTAAACAATTATTCAACACATCAAACAACACTGATGCAAAGGAGCTGAAACAGCAGCCTCACTGCTTCAGGAAAGTGGCACCTCACAAAAATTCAGCAAGCAGCCTTTGATAGGCTGTGTCAAGGCAAATTTTGTTCAACTTCTTAAAAATAATTCATAGAATCTAGCAATAGTTAAGATCCCCCTTATACTCCCAAGATGAAGTCAGACAGCAGTTTATCAACATGAAGATACTGTTTATAATGAAACATAAAATCAGGGTTTGAAAAGCCAAGTCCATGTACAGAGCTTGATGCTGCTATCAGTGCTAGAGTCCTCTTTGCCTTGAATTTCTGCTAACTTCAATGGGAAAGCTGTAGTTCACACAGAGGAATGACAGATTGTACTGGAAATAGGGCTACATTTTTCTAAGAAGCTGATTGTAGTAATCAGCCAGGCAAAGTTTCCATGGCACATGGAGAAAATGGGAACCTGTGACTGTGCAATTTGTTCAGTTCAGAATTTGGTTCTGTTACATCCAGCTAAACTGCATAACTGTGGAAAGGAATTAAGTTTTGGAACTGATTAAGGCAATTCCAGTTCTTGGTTACTGTACAGCAGGAAGGATTCTACCAGTGAGATTTGAAAGATAAGGTGCACACAGATGCTTCAGCAGTTGCAGCCTGCTAAGTGTGTGTTAAAGACATCCTTTGTATTCATGAAAACACGAAATTGTTAAGTAGAGCAAAAGCAAGTACTGCTGCATCTACTGAGATCACCTTCCCAGCTGGTTCTGCTAAGACATAAATATGGAAGGGAGCAGTTACCATGTTCAAAACAGAGAAGTTAAATGTTCTTATGCCTAAAAAAGAATTTGTTTGGTTTGTTCCTAAGGGAGCCAAGCATATTACAGGCTTGACATGAACATACAATAAATAGAAAAAAGAGATCAGTAAAGCTGAAGATTAGTAATCCACTAAAGGTCATTGTGGCATACCTGAGCAACTAAAAATAATCATTTGCAGAATGGAACCTAGAACTTCTGTAACGCAACTGGGGGCTTGTTACCACAAGCCCCGGCGTGCCCTCGGGCAGAGGGGACGCAGCGTTGGCCTCCACAGCGTCCTCGCTGCACGGCTCTGTGGAATCGGCGTGGGATGGGTGCGTGCCTGGCTCCTCCTCAGAGGAAGCACATCGGGCAGCTGATGAGCAGGCTGGTGTTTGCCCGCAGGCAAAGAAGGCAGGAGGGGCTTCTGGTGTGGGTTCCAACAGGCTTATTTGCAGGAGGGACCAGGGACCAGAGAAAAGCCTCGAGAAGAAGCGGGCTCACCCCTTTATGGGGGGGTGGAGCAAGGCAGGGAGAGGGAAAACAACCAATGGGGTACAAGCAGAGGGGAGGATACAATTTTTCAGAACAAATGGGGAAAACAGGGAGGCAGGAGTCGTAATAGGGAACCAATTAATAACTACAAAAGGGAGAACTTTCTGGAACAGGGGGAGGTAATTTAGGATTGGGAGCCACCCACAGGGAGGTAACCTAGATCTCTTCTGGTCCGCCTTCCCATCCACTGTCCTGGGTGGGGAAATCCACCCAGTGGATGGCCCTGGTTTGACTGACATTTGATGGTTTCAGCCCGAGAGCAGGCTGAGCCACCCCAACACTTCTATACAGAGTACACCTCTAGACAGCACCACAGCTACAAGGAACTAATATGCAGCTCTCTGTTGGATTAGACAGCAAAGCTGCTGTAAGAGCTACTTGAGAAAGCAAAATTAACCTGATTCCTGGTCCTGCATTGCAGTAGTTGCCCATGCAGTAGCTCGGTGGATGTAAGGCAGAGTAGAGCTGGACTGAGACTCTGTTTGGGTCTGCAAGATAAATAACTCGACAGAAGGGAGGGAAATGTGTACTGATCCTCAGGCAGGTCCAGAGCGTTTCCCAGAGACATCCCTCCAAAAAAGCCAGTTGTAGGGGCTCTGACAGGGGCAGCTATAAAAAACCCATTACCCAGCAGCTGTGAAGTGAAAAAGCAGCACAACTGCTCTGCTCAGTTTGCTGCTCTTGTCTTCATAAGCTTTACTCTTAGAATATTACTGATTTCTTTTTAATGCAGCAAGCAATAAATGGTGGAATTTTTATTTGATACATTGATGAGCAGCAACACATTCAGCGTCTCCTGATGGAAGCTGCTGAGCAAGTTTTAATTCTGGTCCCTTTGGATCTTCTCGTCACTGATGTACCAAATGCAGAAGCTTTGCTTTTTCACTCTCTGGTCCTTGAATCAGCCAGGCTTTTCTTGAAATATCAGTGAAATACCACCAAATACTTCCCAGTAGAAGGAAAAGTCATTTACAAGTGTAGCGGGTTGAGTTCGAAACACCAATTAAGGGTAGTGGTTTTGGTTCAAAATATTCATTACTTACTTACTTTCCTTCTGTGAGATAAGAATTAGGAGAAAGCAAAGCAGGCACAAACCTTAAACAGTTGCAGTACAATGAAAGAGTTTTATGACTAATAGAATTAAAAGTAAAGAGAAATAACAAGAAATTAAAGCAACCCCCCCCCTCCCTTTCCAGCACTTCTCTCCTTTTACCTAGCTCACACAAAGGATAACAGAACATGGGATGTTAGTCAGTGTTCCAGCTCCTGAAAAGTCTCTCTCTTATGCTTAAGGAAAAAAGGGTTTTCTTCAGTTGCACGTGGTTCCCAAACTGCCACCAACAGCAGACCCGCCCGGAAACAAACAATCTGCTGGGTGTAGAACATCTCTCCCATGAAAAATCTCACAGTTCCTTCACACTGCAAAACATGGGCCATCACATGGGGTTATTCATCTTTTTAAGGGTAAGTTATTTTGGCCTGCATACAAAGGCTTTCTTCACCACAAGTCTCTAACAGCCTCTTACTACTATATAGCCTGGCATCGGCATTCTTCACAATCTTCACAGGCCACACGTGGATTCTCCATCCCCCCATGTACTTCAAATGGATTAAAGAGACAAACAGTTTGTGGTATTACAGTTTCTTACCACGGCATGCAAGAAGGTTTCTTTTAAGCTGCCCGCCAGAATCGCGGCACCGCCCTCTTTTCTCCCGTCGCTATTTCCAGCTCCGTCCCACGGGACTCACTTCTCTTTCTCTCTGACTGACACCGCCATGCTGAAGGGTGTTCTTGTTCGGCCTTTACGGTGGGGAAAGCCTCGCTCCCTTTGTGCTGCTGGCTGCGTGGTGTCTTCTTCAGTTCAGCACGAAGTGTGCTGGCTGCAGACAGGAGGCTCCGCCGGCTCCCGTTGACTCCGCCGGCTCCGCATGGAGAGGAGAGGGACCCGCCGGTCCCCAGAAGCCGCGCTGGATGGGTTTAGCTGTGAGCAGTCCATGGCTGGGTTTAGCTGTGTGGCAGTCCATGGCTGGTTTTAGCTGTGAGCCCTCCATGGCTGGTTTTAGCTGTGAGCCCTCCATGGCTGGTTTAGCTGTGAGCACTCCATGGCTGGGTTTAGCTGCCTGTGGCTCTGGGACAGTCCCCCCGCAGCGACCCAGGGTCCGTGCCGCAGTGATGGGAAAGGGGCAGTGGCCCCGGCCCGGCCCAGCGGGGCCGGGAGGCTCGGAGCCCCCCCCACCTTCCAGCAAGGGAGCTCCGACAAAAGGGGAAGTCCCGCCTTTCTGTGCGGTTTAAATATGTAAATTGTGAGAAGCGTAATTGGTCTTAAAGACTGTCCATCAACTCAGGTTCAACCCACTACAACAAGAATGCATGTGGCAGCTTCCTAGATCCCAGTTTTCTACTAATCCTATTGGTGGGAGTTCTGAGAAGCTCCATGTTCCTAAATGGCATTCTTAAATAGTGGGAAGTGTTTGATATTTGCCTTTTGGTATCCACACAAAGAGCAAACACCAGAAGCTTCACAGAAAGCACACGAAACAAAGCTTGAAGAAAGACTAGAGAAAGATAAGTTTCAAATACGTGGTTTATTCATTTGAAATATAATTTCTTCATTTATCACAGAATACTTTTTATGTAGAAAAACAACCTGTTTTAAACATTTTCTCATCATTCTTCTAATTGCTGTAGGTCTTGAAGCCTAATAGTGGGAAAATATAACCACTTTTAAACTTCTGCCTTTAGAAAAATTAATTTGTACATCCACATTTCCTCCAAAATGCTTTTCAGATGACTTAAATGAAGTTCAGAGAGTCTCAGACATGTGAATAATTATAATAAGACCTCATAGGGATTACAACTGGAACATGGAGTAAAACAAGTATTGGTCAATTCTCTGCATTGTGGTGGTTGGGGCCGATCTCGCTGAGCTGTATGTAGTTAAACTGCTTCAATTATCAAGCTATAGGAAATTCTATGGATTGGGAGAAATCTTTTTGCCAAGGTTCAACCCAGGCTGACTTCAAACTAGAGTGGTTAAATCGCTTCCCTGAGCAAGGGGAAACTGGATTTTCATTCTGTTGCCAGTGAATATTGATGCAAAGTGGAACAGAATCTCCAGGAGTAAATGTAATACCTTTAATTTAGGGATATTTGTGTGAGAGAGTGTGTGTGTGTGTGTGTGTGTGTGTGTGTGTGTTTTCAGACAAGTATGTTCCTATAGCATCCAAAGGGGGAAGATGAAAAGTGCAGGGCTGCAGAGGATCCAAGCTTTGCCTCGCACACCGAGTGACAAGCACACATCTCTCTTAGTGAATCTAAAATCAAGGATTTGGAAATTGATGTCTCAGGTTTCTAGCTCGAGAACTTAAATGCCCAAATCCTGCTTACCTGAAAAGAAAATTAGGATCTCAGGAGATGAGGTGTCCTGAAAATGGTACTTAGATGTGTAAGTTACCTTATATTTGCAGAGTACTCTATTTGCATGATAATTTACCTTAAAGTAAATTTATTGTCTAAGCATGAGATTAGAAAAGATTCAAAGATGGTAACTTAGAAGTCTTGAGAACTGCCATATATTTAAACCATTTTAAACTAAGCTATATATGTCCTGAACTTAGATTTGCTCAACATTTATTCACAATTACAAATCACTGCTGGAGGACATTGAATCTCTTCTATCAGTACTAAATCCCATAAAACATACAATAAATTGTGAGTGCCTAGGTATTTATTTAGAAACATTTTTCTTGATATCATGCTAAGAAAGCCTGTAAGGAATGAAATAGAAGGCAGGCACACACACCTAGGGGTTCAACAGGCAGTGCTACTGGCTGTAAAGGAAGAGAAAGTGAAATGTTGTGATTTCTCATGAAATATTATCACCACTTCCAGTGAAGGAACTACACTGATTCAGCAGTTCAGGAATTCAGCCACCAAGTGGGACATGTGTGAGTGGGGTTCAGTGGGCACTCCAGATGGTAAAGGAAAAGGTGAAAAGTTGTTTTCAGTGGTGTTTCAGACTGCTGTTTGTACCTTGCTCTTTTCCCTTTCAAAGATCAGCAGCTTCACAGCATCTGGAGTAGTAGCACTATAGACTGCACTACTATGAAATAAATAAATGAAATCATATGGGAATTTTTCACTGCATATGGTTTGCCAGAGGAAATTGTCTCAGTCAATGACCCACAGTTTATTTCAGAAGAATTTGACATGTTGTTAGGTCTAAATGCCAGTGAAGTATGACAAAGTTGCTTCATTTCATGAAGCATCAAATGGAGCACTGGAACTTTTTTTTTCAAGCCATTAACCAGACAATCTCACTAACAATACATTATCAGGAAACTGCAGTCATTTTTGTTCTGTTTGTTTGTTTTCATTTGGTAGTATTTTTTCCTTTTTTCTTTTTTTCCTTTCTTTTTGTTTCGTACAAAACCAATCCTTTGTATGTCACAACAAAGGAAACATTTAGTTTTTAGTTTTGAAATATACTGAGAAGTCCTAAGGCTTGTGCTGTTCCCTTAACACAGTGCTGGGGGCTATTGCAGCTGTGTGAACGCTGCATGTGCTGAGGTACCAGAGCCTTTCTGGCTGGAGTCACAAAAAGCTGCCCTTCTTAAAGCTCAGCCCTTTGCCTGGAGGAGAAGAGGTGGTTTCTTCCCTTTGTCCTCTCATCCAGATCAGAAAATTCTCAAGAATTTTAAATTGTGAGTAAAGCAAAGAGGAAGCCGAGCTGAGAGCAACAAGTGTAATGAGCAGCCGAGTCAGACAAGTTGTTTCTTACAAGGCTCTTACAAGGAAAGGTTTGTTGTCCTGCTTTTTCACTCTGATCTGGGGAAGTTCATGGCATTGCCGGTCAAAGTTACCACAGAGACTAAAAGGAATGAGGAATAATGATTCATATTGAAATCGGTGGGGTTTTGGTGTCCTATAGGAATTAATTGCTCAGCTGACAATCAAGTTATCAATACTTGACTGACTTCTCTACCACTGATTTATTATGGAGCCATTTCTATTAGACATACAACAAATATTTTGGTGTTTCTTATAATTGGACTATTTAATTAAATAGAATGGCAGCAAACATTGGTTCTTACTGTTTGCCCATGCAGTGTACAGTACTGTGGCCTCACAAAAAGATCCTACTAATAGAGTATATAAAAGAAATTAATGCTCTGTCCAAACAGGCAAGGTGTGAGGGAATTTTAATCAACTCACTTAGGACTTTGTAAATTGTAAATTTGCTTGGGAAAAGTCTTGAGTGAATCTAGCAGAGCTGAGAAACTTCTGAAAATTAGAAAGTAGGCCTCACGGTGTGAATGATAATCAATGACGTATGAATATTTCAGAGGTAGAATTTAAAATGTGAGGGTTTATTTTATTTTCAGGGAGCATTTTCATTGGTTTTTAATCTTACTCTTTTGGATTTTACTTGTGATTTTTCTTCTTGTATTTTGGAATTGCTTATGACTTGCATGACTCAGCAGTGAAAGGAAAAAGCCCGGTAATCACTTTTAGAACGTTGCCAGTGAGACACTCTTATCTCGTTTAGTTCATCACAACCACACTGAAGTGAGCTTACCTGAAATTACCTTTGCAACACAGGGGTAGGTCTCAGTACAAGTTATGTGTTCCTGTGTATTAAGAGGTGGATCTCAGGGGGGGTTTCATAGAGACCAGGGCCAACCCCTTCTCCCTTTCTCCCAGGTGGGCGCATCTGTTCCCCATCACACAGTGTAGCTCCACAGCTCTGCACAAACTCCTCCTCTGCCTCCATTCCTGTTATTCACACTGTGGCTGCATCTGTCTGTGCATGGAAATCACTAAAAAGCTCAGGGTATTTTTAACAGCTTTTTGCCAAATGGTGGTTTTGTAGATCATCTCGGTCTATCAGTATTTTGACAACAGACAGCTCGGTCAAAGAACAGAGTCTGAGCTCTCACTGTCAGGTTCAGTGCCGGTGCTCAGGGCACGAGGAGAGGGTGTGAAATGACAGTGTCATGAACTTGCCAACTGATTCTTGCCAGCTTGCTGGGGGTCTGGCCAAAGCCTTCAGCGTGATGGACAGCACAAGGGCAGAGGGAGCCTTTGCCCTGTGGCAGCTAAAGGATGGCTGATGATGAATAGAAATGACTCCCAACGCAGTGGCATACATTAGATCTTATAAACACAGCTGAGCGGTCTCCAAATTACTTGTGGGCCTGAATGACTTTCCTCTAAATAGATGTTCCTAACATTAACATGCATACCATCACTGGTTGGTTGGTTTGGGGTTTTTCCCCACTGCCTCTTACTCCCCAGATATGGAGATTCTGTGTTTGCTTTGCTTTGTGGATTGTTGCTGTTGAGGTTTTGTTTCCATACTCATTACCTCATTCTCTTCGGCACCTTCATGTTTTAGTTCGATGGGATTTTCTGTTTTCACAGTAAGTGATTTTTCACACATTTTTTTCTCTCTGTATTTTGCATAGAGAAAAAAATCAAGTTTACAGAGGCCATTTCAGGATACACTTACTCAGGACAAACATTTCTAAAATTGAATCACAACATTTCAAAGGAAATCTTATTCTCCATTTTTGAAGAAGTCCGGGTAAATAACCTCAGAAGAGTACAGGCTACAGAATAACATTTCGGAATTTGTAGAGTGATAACTTTATAGTGCATTTTGAACTCTGTTTAATTGGAGTAATCCTTTGAGGAAAATGATGGACATTCATACTCCAGAGATTTCTCTATACAGAAAATAATTTAATACAATGCTGAGATTAAAGCTATCTCTCTCTTAATCTAGGCATGTAATTTTTGTTAATATTAAATTATGTGTGCAGGAGCTGAGGATTCCTGTATCCCATAAAGCATAATTGCTGTATTCAGAGTCATTCTTCTTGCAAAGGATTTAATATTAGGATTGTTCAGATTTATAGATGGCTTGAGTTTAGCAAATAATGCTAGATATCAATTGGACATTATTTAGAAAAGGAAATTTACAAGAAGAGGTTGAATAAATAAAAGACCGTCACATTTGTGGGATCCCTATTAGTTTCCTTTCTTGAGATATTCTCTAAATTTACATTAAATGGAAGAATCAGATTATCCATCTTTTTTCTATTTTTTCAGTAATTAGATTTTTAGTGTCCTCTTATTACTCTCCAATACTGAAAAGTCAGCTGATAATTCAGGTCAGAAAGGGCATTTAGAGGTCTCTTGTCCAAGCCCTTGCTCGAAGCAGGGTCAGCTTTGGGCTCAGACTCGTATTCCTGGGACTTTATCCAGACACATTTAGAACATTTCCGAGGATGGATGCTGTGACAGCGTACACGGAACTGTCCCCGTGACAGGAACTGCAGTTTGATAAACGGATGCTCTGATTGCTCCAGACTCCTCGGCTGAGCTGCACCCTTGGAGCTGCACCCTGGAAGATGTTGGAGAGTGGATAATCAGTCCTTATCTCCCAGGGTGCTACAAGTAATGTGGGCGATGTGAACCACTGGCCACTTAGCTGGGTCCTCTGAGCTAATGGCCAGGGATGTGGCTATGCAGAAATGAGAGGAATTAGACCTCTCACTTCCCCCTGAAGTGCAGGTCAATTAGCATGAGCATGGGCTGTTCAGTCATGAGCTACGTGCAATTTAGCAAAGTGCCAAGTGGTTGAATTGATTGGGTTTGGCACTTAAGCTGCCAGGAGGAAGAGATGATTTTCTTCTGTGCCTGATGAGGGCATATTATACTTGACAAGCAAATGTCAATACTATTAGAACTACCAAAACAATCCTTATGCAGAAGATGTTTATAAAATATATTTACATTAGTGCCAATAACAGTAAAAATGAGGAGAGTGATGAACACAAACTCCATCTGTAGCTGTGGAGGAGTAGCTGTATAGATTGGCATTAGTTCAGCTATCTTCAGAAATTTTAGTCCTTTCATTAAGGATACCAAAAGCAGACTCAATCGAAATACTTACATTTTTATTTCAGAGCAAGATAGCCTCACTTTGAAGCTGCTTTTGTTCTCACTGAAGCGTGAGGATCAGCAGAAGTTATTTAAACTTGTTCATTTCTAGAAATTAAATACTTGATTATATTGGAGATATTTTAAGCTCTTATTAGGATTGGTTCCAATGCGAAACATTCCAGTACTGAGTTCTGGAAATTTTTGTCTATATTTTCATTCTTTTAATGCTTAACTTGATAGAGAGCTGAGTCAAACATTTGTCTCATTTACAGTAATGGAGTTCACAACTGTTTGCTTTATAGGAAACTAGCAAAGCCCTGGTATAGCATCCAAAATGCAAGTTAAATAGCCAGGAATAACACCAAAGGAAAACACCTGCTCTGTGCTGCACTGCAAAGATACAGAGCAGTGCTGTAGGGTTCTGACTGGATTATGAACAGCAGGCATTACAGCACATTGTTACACTGCCCTTTGCAGCAACCAGGGATTTTTCAAGCTCTGTTTATTTTGCTTTTGTTTTATGAAAACTGCAGCCCACTTGAAAGTAAATAAAATTGTGAAATAGATTTTCTGTGAGGAGAAGAAAGCGGGGAATGCAGTCAGCAGTACCCGAAACACACGCCCTCTGTGTTTCTCAGCGGATGTGTTACTGAATAGAATGGCCAGGCATTAGCATTTTTAATGTCCTCTAACAGCATGTGACACATGTGTCATGAATAATTAGATATTACTAACTACTGAGCAGTGCTTAATTCACTTACCTGCCACTACATTTGCCCTTTCTATCTGACAGCTCAAGTTGAATAAATGCTATCTCTGGCTCCGAACCACCAGCTGTACGGGGCATAAAGGTCAGCCTTTCACATCACAGAGTGAAAGCTTTTACACTGAATAGTGATGCAGCTCCCAAGCCTGAGCTATTTGAACGAGACTGCTGGTGATAGAGCTGGTACTGGACCTTGCTCCCTGATTACCTGGTGTGTTAGCACATTGTTCTAATGCTGCTCAGGCAGGAATTAATGTCAATCAGCTAAGAAAATAGTACCTAGGGATTACACATCCATATCTATTACTGCATGCCAGGAAACCTCCTCCTACCCAGTAACCAGTGCAATGGCCAGGTCCTCACATAATGAGAATTCCATTTCATGGAAGGAACCCATTGACTTACTGGACAGCATTGTTTGGATGAGTGTACTGATCTTCAGATCTGTAGCTGTACATGACTCTACAAACTATCTTAAAAATATTGATGGGAATATAGTGGGTGAATGCAGTTTTGAAGATTTTGCTGCATTAGTTTTAAGTTTGTAAGGCCAGGTTTGTAATACTGTAGAGGTTAGAATATTCTTCATACAGATCTGTAGGGCTACACTAGCCCATAAAATCAAATTTACAGCTGGAATAAAATTTGTTGCCTTTGCCAGTGTTGTCAACAATTTACCTTTTAGGCAGAAAATAAGGTCACACTAAGGGGCAAGGCCCTGCTGCAAATGCCACTGAAATCAGTGGAAACTTTCACACTGACTGCAGAGTACTTGAAGGTCAGGCTCTGAAGTCCAGATTCTCCTGCTGGAAGTCTGCCCAGCACTGGGGGTTGGCCACTGAACCAACAGGCGTAGAAAGAAACCCACCTCCTGTAACAGGCAGCAGTTCCACTGTAAGGTTTAAAAGGAGGCAGGCAAGGAGGCAGTGGGAAAAAAGACAGGGAAAGGTTTTTGTTAAAAAAAATACAGAGATTAATGCCATTTAAAAAACCTCCCAATGATACAGCATGCTTGCTGTGATTAAACAGAAAACTGGAAAAAAACCTTTTAGGAAAAATACAGCCTGTATGACTTAGTCTGCGGAAAGTCTGATTGTGGAATTCAAACTATGCTGAATTCCGTGAATGAAAATAATGTTGCTAAATAGGAGGAAGAGTAAAAGATAAAGTGAGATGGCAGAGTCCTCCACACGAAGATCATGACGGAGTTTTTGTGATGACCTTTTGCATCTTCCACATCTGTGAGAAAGCAATTCTCAGTCATTCCTAAAGTTAAACCTAACTGGACATGCAGTGGAGTTCAGGCAGTGTTGGAAGGTTCCATGTGCTTTATGAAGATCTGACAGACTTGCCTCTCTCAGCAAGTGCTGTCTCATCTCTTTCATTGCTGCTGAGTAGAAATGCTCAGTGCATGTGCTTGAGAGATGCATTTTCACAATGAGATGGGATGGGAGCTTTTGCATCTAAACTGAGGAAATGGGAATTAAACTGCATTGAAATGGGCTCTGAGCTTCCTTCCTGCTGCTGAGATGCCATGCAGCTGTTTCTCTTCAGGGGAGCAGAGCCATAGGAGGAGAAACAGTGTCTTTGCTGATTGCTCTTTTTCTAATTGATATGAATGCACTTAGCACGCACATATATTTATGTAGATATTTAAGTTACACAGCACAATTTGGGTTGTGTTGGTCTTGATCCATGAAAAAGAAATCCTGGGGTTTTCTTCCCATCCATTTGGTATTGATAGTCTCAGGAGTACTTAAAAAACGGAAAAAAAATCTTATTTTTACTTATTTTCTGAAGTCTGTGGGAGCCATCTACCCCTAGGATTACATGGTACATATATTTTTGTTTGTTTGATCTTAAGTGAGAAATTGGGAGATAGTGTATTTATATTATGTGTGCGTGAAATACAGAGATCAAGTGTAGAAGGTATTCCATATCTTTTTGTATCTAAAAAATCACTACAAAATTGTCATTTACTATCTCACAGGGTATATTAGTTCATAAGATGGTCTTAAAATTGCCTGTTGTGAGTTTGTCTATGCATATGATGACTTATTCATTATAAAGCTTTTTAACCAGTTCTCTAATTGGAAGGTGTGTCCTGGGGCTAAGTGGAATTTAGGAACAAACATAGGAAGTTTCAGCATCCCTCACATGCCTATTGGATTGGTGAACTCCTCAAGATTGGACTTAATACCCATCTGTTCAGTCCGTGCTTTTCAGTGCTAAATGATATTTCTACAGTTAGTTAATTCATTATTCTATTTCTGAAAATGTTTCCAGGCATCTGATCCCAGCTGTGGTTGCTCAGCAATTTCGTTATGGCTGTTATCCGGAACATAACTTTTGACACGTGTTTTAACAACACTTGACTCAAAGAGTGTGAAGTCCATCCAGTGACCATCACACTGGGTAGTTTCTGTGCATTCCTTGAGTCTGTTGGACATGGTACCAGCTGGGCTAATGTGGGTGTGATCCTTTCCTCTGGATGCTTCCTGGTGACACTGCATGTGCAGGCTCCTATCAGTTGAAGCTTAAGATCTATGCCTGAGCTACTTATGGAAATTACAGCTGGAAACACCTCTTGTTTCCTTCCAAACAGCTGCTGCTCTTTTCTGCTCAGGTGTGTGTCTTCTGGTCAACTTGCTGTGTTGATTTTCATATCCCTCAAGATTTTGTAGGGTTTCATTGTCATTAGGATTTCCAGAGTCCTCTCTATTTTCCACAAGAAGTTAACAGCATTAATATTTTCTCTGCGCTGTGTAAAGATAGTGTTCCTTTTTTGGAAGTGTGAAATGATAAAAGGGCTTTCAGACAGTCTGTATATTCATAAATTATTTAAACATGTTTGTCTGTTATTTTACCAGGCAGATACTGGGTTCTTACCATATATATCATTATATTTTTCAAAATTCTCTGACATATATTGTAGTATCATTAAAACTTTTCAGCAGCATTGAAGAAAGTCATGCCTTTAGCTAAATGAAAAAGTAATATAGTCATTTCTTTGCATTCACAATAGATTTCTATGCTGTTCACCCCCAGGCTCTTAGTATTGAGTGAAATGCACTCCTTAATCAGACATGAGACCTCATTGTAATTGTAGATGTGCAGTGGAAAAAGGCCTGCAGAGCACTTGCAATATAACTGTAATGTGTTCCAAGCTGAACAGTTACAGCTCAGTGTTTAGATTAGCATGGACTGGAGAGGTTTGATCCTTACCTGAAGAATTCAGAAGCTCAAACTTGGCAATTGGAATGGGAATATTACTGTGGATTAGTTCTTACAAGTCCTGAAACTAAGCCTTTCCTCTGCTTACATACGCATTACACACCGTTTAAGGTGGCTGTCTCCTAAATGTGTGGGATAAAATACATGGTTTAGGCCTCCAAATTTAAAGGTCCGATTATTGAGAAGTTTGGCCAATGAAGTGATCAAGTCACTAAGATTTCTCAGGCAAACAATCTCTTCTGTAACATGGTCTGTGGAAGTGTGAGGAGTGTTTGGAGTTGGGATGAGATGAGTTTTCAGAAAGGATGGCTGGCTAACTGCTAGGAAAATGTTTGTCATCTTTTTGTGTTTGAGCACTGCACAAGATGGTCTCTTAGCACTCTTCACTGCTGCATGTGCAGAATATATTTTTGAAAATCAGATGAAGATTTATTAGTAATTGTTGCATTGTTCTAGTAGGAATGTTAAAGTTATCAATACCTTGTTGTCTGAGAATAACCCAGATTAAAACTACACCCTCAGAGCACAGGAACTGCAGTTGAAGTCAGGCTGTGGAACACAGAATTACACTGTAACATAAATTCAAATGAGGCAACTCCTCATTATGTGCCCCATTTTATTCAGCATAGTTACTAGCCTCTGTGCAAAGGGAACATGAGCTATGCACAAAGCAAGAACGAGAAAAAATGGTGCCATTGCACAACTAATCTGTTTTTCACACAGAAAAAATTAGTATCATGACAAAATCTGGGCCTGAAGGAAGCAAGGAGGTTTCATCTCTCAGATTTCTATTCCAGGTTAAAATACCTTAAAATCACAGACACCCAGATGTTCACCAAATTCATATTCCTTATTCATTTGCATTAATTACAAGGAACACAGAGGTTTTGACTAGCCAGGTATTTAGGTGGTGGTAACTGTATGTGATTTTACCAATGACTTAAATACAAGTATTCAGTACCTATGAAAAGTAAGAAAATGGTTTTGAACCCAGTACTAATTTTCTGTAACTTTACCAACTGTCAGAGTTCTCCATACATATTTATTTTGAGGAAAGCCAAAATTCACAAGAACCATTCTGGTTTATAGTCTTCTTCCATCTCAGACTTCAGTTTTAGAATGAGCAGTCTCCAACTGAATAGAAGGACCGGTATCCCTTGAGAAAGCAGGCAGAGGAAGGGAATAGGAAAATGTAATCAAAGGGAAATTGCCAGTGATGGGGAGAAGCTCTTGATGAGAGCTAGCAAAAAATAAGAGGAAAATGAGAAGAAATAATTTCCCAAATCTTAGCTTGTGATATTTCTGAACCAAAGGATATTGCCGAAATACATCTCCCTTGATTAGAAAGACTGAACTAAGATAAGGAGCATTTAGGGCCATAGTTGGTGCTGCTGATTTTGCTGACTAAATCTTTTTCTCCCAAGGATAAGAACAGTAGACACTGATGGTTTCCAAGAACTTGAAAAACAACCTTTTGTTTAATTAAATGGAGCTCAGTCCTCAGTGAAGCTTCCTTGGTTGAGCTGAGCTTTGCTGCAGTAGAACTGACTGTTCAAATTCCTGTCATTATTCATAACTGGGAACAATGGTGACCTACACAATCTTCAGCTCTCTGTGATCAGGCAAGTCTGAAAACTCTGGAAGTTTCTAACTCACTGTTTCTAATTTTTTTGGTTTATATTTTATTCTTAGCCCTTTTTCTTCTTTTGTGACTGTATTTCAAATTTCCAAATTATGACAAAAAGGTGGTGTACCTGTAATGATTGCCTACAAGTGCAGTAGTTTTAAATTGTTTTATAGAGGAGCATGAACTGACACCATGTGGTCTAAAATAATTGAAATTAATTGTCTGTATTTCTTGCAAAGCAGTTCTTCCCTGCTTTTCCAGAGGCACCTGCAGAAAGCAATGATGCATTCCTGAGATTGCACTACACTGCTGTGGGAAATGAAGTGGGCCTGGGTAATGGGGGCACTCCCAATGAAACCCTGATCCGCTGCTTCCTGACCTGTGTCCTGCACCCCTCTCTTACCTGGAGCCCTGCAGCAGTTACTGTGGGGCTCTGGGTGAGTTTATAGTGGCCTCTCTAACACCTGTAGTGGTCAGGCTCTGGCTTCACAGTCTCAACTCCCTGATTTTCCTTTTTACTCTTTGAAAGATCAGTGGGACCATACTCTTCATGCTTTTCTTCTGTGCTCTGTAATCCCTGCATTTACAATAAGCCAACAAAAACATTAACTGCACAAGCACATAGTTCCCTCTGTCAATTATTGTGTATTTTATATTTACTGATGCCAGCTAAAATTTTGGACTAATATTTAAAATGTACAAAATAGGTGTATCAAGATAAGGGAGCAGGTTGTGGCTGGCCTGTGAAGATGTATATATATTGCAGTGAATATCACTCAAAGAAACTCTTAAATCTCTCTTGCGAGGACTAACAACAGTGAAAACCAAAGCCCTTAAATTCAAAAAGTGCTAATCTCACTGATCTTGAGGCACAGTGGGACACAGTCATTCATCAAGTGTTCTAAATACTGGTAAAAGTGTTCGAGAAAGGAAAATTTCCTTATTTTACAGCAAAAACTGCCCTAAAGTAGTGTGGGTTAGAGGCAAAGAATAGTTTGTGGAGCAAAAATAAATTCTAATTTTGTAGAATCCCAAACATTTGTGCTATCTCTGCAGATCTACAGCAGTAGGGATGTATGTGCCCTACGGGATCACAAGCTTAGGGGGCTGCCAAAGACTGCACGGTGACCAAAATCTGTGGTAACATAATTAATTAAGTTGATATGAAGCTTTTAAGGGAATTCCAGACCCCATGTTTGTAGTAATCATAGTCCCGTTCTACCACGAGGAGCTCTAATCTCTCATTGTTGTTGTGCTTTCACTTTATTACTGTTACAGGACAAATCAATCCAGTTAACAGTCCACATATGAGCACACATGAAGAATACACCGTGTCTAAGCACATTAGCTAGAACTAGAATTTAGAGATAAAATTTGGCTCTGTTAAATGTATTTCAGTATGCATGTTCTGTGTTTTTATCCCACGCACATTGTGGTGGGTGTTACTTCATGCAGACATAAAAATAGACTGTGCATGCATTGCAGCATTAAGGTCTGAGGAATTATCTGTAGATTTGACAGCTTTTCAAGACTTAAGACAGCATAATTCAAATTTTAATTGGCTTGCGATGAAGCAGTTGTTTTGAAATCTTCCTTCTTAGTAAATCTGTAGCACAGCTCTCAGAGGCTTAAGGAAAAGTACTTGGCCTTTTCCTTATCCCCAGAATCTTCATGCATAGATGTACATCTGCACCAATTGTCTCATCTCCAGACTAATTATCTCATTTACATTTTTCCTGCTTTCTGCTTAAAATGCTCCATGGACAGCCAAGATTTAAATCGTGTGCTGTCAGACACAACTGGCAGAGGGGGACACACACGCACATGTGTGCATTTTATTTTATTAATATTATTCTGAATGGCACATTTAGTATTAAATGTAGTAGTGCTTCACATAAAATATTATGTTAAAGATGAAGCTCCCATAGCTTAAAACATTCTAAAATTAAGGATTTTGTGTAATTTTCCCTGATCACTTCTTCCACCCTCTGGTATTACTCCCCCTGCGCTTTGAGTCTATTGAGCGGGTAAACTCTTTCCTTTTTTTTCTATTTAATTTAAGGGAATAAAAAGATTCTCATACAGTTACACTTTGTAGCTGCCATGCCACACAACTAAAAGTTGCTCACAGTAGGATGGCACTTAGCTGATAAGACAGTGACCTACTGATGAGTGCAAATCCAGCAAGTTCTCTGCTGTAGGTCAGTCTCACCTAATTAAAGATGTAATTGGGCCCTTTCATGGTCTGATGCTTAATAAGACAGTGTAGTTGGGGACTGCCTCAATATATAAATTGCAGGGTGAATTGGGACCCTAGCACCACCTATCTGCCTAGTACAAGTCTTGTCTTAAAAGAATGGTGATCTCTTGAGGTCACCAGCTAAGGCAGAACATTGTTACTGTAGTCCCATAAGATTCAGCCTCTTAGGACCATGCGTTGCTTTCCCTCAGGTTTCCTCAGGGAATCAGGTACTCCTAAACGTATGGCAGGTGGAAACCTTGGTGTTCTGCTTGGTGCAGGCTGGGACTGCTCCACATTGTGCTCCACAGGCTTCTGTGGAGTGAGTTACTTCCCATGCAGGGTACAGAAATGTCACGGGTCACTGGCTGAGGTGACAGTCAGTCACACTTCACAGAGGTGAAGTGCTAGACCACTTCCCTGCATAGCAAGATTAAGTTGCTACAGAATGAGCCAAATCAGCACCTTTGACAGGCAGGATGTGTGTGCTTTCAGCAGCCGAAACCAACAGTTACCCAGTTAGTGCTGACCTTTCAGTTCTACTGACAGGCAGCTTGGTATTGCTCCTTCATTTGAGGGTGGGTATTGCTACTCTTCCTCTCCTAAGCAGGAATGAAAAATAGCAGAACATGGCCTGCAATGAAGTGTATACCTCCACAGAGGTGGCACGAGAATCTTTGGGGTCCTTTTCTTCCCTGTACCATCAGTCATTTTATATTTGAGTTCTTTGTGCTTTACCATTGACCATAAAAAGTAGTGTGATGATAAATGAGCAGAGAAATTTCTAAAGAGCACCTGTCTGCAGGTATCATGCATGGATTACTGTCCCTAAAAAGAAAACCTCATCTGAACAGCTTCTAACCAGGAAATCCCAGATTAGAACCGAAGGTTGAGATCTAGATGTACAGCTCTGAAATCAATAGGCAGTCCCTGAAACCACTGCCCATAAGAGACATATAATGTAGTGCATATTTGCCTGCAGCTCTGGAAAAGGAATTCTGCTCAAAATGGCATCTGTCTGTCCAAACAATTGAGGTGATGAAAAAAAGCCCAAAACCAAAACAAGCAAACCCCCCCCCTCCACACCCCCAAAACAAAATCGGAAAATATCTTGTAGCAGGTAGCTCATCCAAATGTTGAGAACTATTTTGTTTTACACTTGTTATCACTGTCTGTTGCTTTATACTGCTTGTGAGAACAAAGAGGGCACTCAACTGCCTTTAGATTCAAGGTGTGTGCAACTTTAAGTATTTCCTAGTGCTCATTTCTGGTACCTTCACATACAGCAGCTTTTTCACACACAGCCCCCCAAGCAAACCACAATTGAAAAAACACCCAACTACAAAAAATCCCAGTGCAGAAACACAACACTTTAAGTATTTCACAGCCATAAAATTAGAATCAGCAAGTTAGTAAAATCACAAAATTGTATGTAATAGCTGAGCTATTGAAATCAGTATGTTCACTCCCTTCCATGTGCAGAAGAGCTTATGCTGTGCTCATCCCCAACCAGCTGAAACTATAAATACATTAAACACAAACCCAGCTAATTATAATCTAGGGTGTATTTTCTTTTAACATATATAGGGCCTTAATAGCTACAACATGGTTGACTTTTGGTGTTCACTGTATTTCAGTGATTCTGTTTTCTCCATCCACATTTTAACCTCGCCATTGCCTTGTTCAGACTCCTTCTGTGTTCAGGAATTTCTGTCAAGAAAGAAACAAAGCTTGCCAGAGCCTAATGGTTTTAATTTTAAGTGTCCTGTTTAATTACAGTTTCCCAGACATTTACACTCTTCCATATGTATATCTGGCAGTTCAAAGGAAAAAGAGTTAATCTGTAATGGCAATGAAAGGGTATCTATTTTATGCCTAATTTTGGGGATTCCAGCATTTGGACCTGTGAAAAGCTCTCTGTGTTCTGAGAAATTCCCATCTCTACATTTTAGTAGTTATTTTTCAGTTATAATAATTTGCTCTCCACAGGGCATTTTATCCTTGAGGAGGGAGGATGTGCCTAATAGATAAGGTATTTTAGACATAATTATGTTCAAATCTTAAATACAAATATAAGTATTTTTAAAATTATCTGGCATTTCTTTGGACGCTTAGTGAAACAAGCTAAGATTTCCCTCTGTAGTCCTAGGTGGACTGGAAATTACATTCCTGACACTGAAGGCTTCTAAACAACAAAGCAATTCCTTTGCTTCAGCCAGGGAGTCAAAGTCCTGGATCCTTAATCAATTAATTGATTATATTCAGGTACAGTTTTCATTAAATACATAAAAACTAAGTTTAGGTAAGGGTGTTGAAATTTGGCCAAACACTATCTGCCCTTCTCTTGAAGGAGTCAAACAATAAATTAATATTTTTTTTCTGAAAAGGCAAATGCAAAATTATTTACCACTAGTTTAGTTCTGTATTCTTACAAGTCAGTAGTTAATTTTGTACTGATTTTAATGGGAATAATTAGGTCAGTTCTGAAATCTGAGAATCTTGAGTGCCCAGCCTCTGTAATGCCCCTTTGTATCTTCCAAAATAAAAACAAAATGCATTTGCAATTGTTCCAACTGCAGTGATTCTTGAGGCTGAATCCAGCCAGCTCTGGTCAAAGTTCAGCAATCCACAACTTTGTAATTGGTGCAAACTTGGAGTTCTCTGAAGTGAATGTTGAGAATTTGGGTTTAGATTAGTTCCTGAGCTGCTGTGCTCTGCTAGTTTGGAAGCAAATTATAATCATTCCTATTTTAAAAGTCCATATTCTTGTCATTCTGAGCGACTGAGTAAAATTACACTGCCTATAAGAAAAGCTGTCTAAAATAGGTGCTGGATACCACAGTAATAATCAGCTTAATAAAAATGCTTTGAGTGAATGTCATCTCACAAAAGCAAAATGTGGCACATGGCTAATTTGTAAAACCGCCTCGCTAACTGAAATTATTTGTGGCTTGTCAAATATGAAATTGCTCAAATTGGTTCTTTGTAATTGAATTTCAAGGAAATTAACAGTCTGTTGTAATAATGAATCTAATAGATTGTGTATTTGGTGTATTTTCCCCAAATTAAAATTAAGTAAATGTGTTACTAAGACAAAATCATAAAGTTGACTTTCTTTTGCTGCATTACACTCAAAATTAATGTCAAGCTTAAGTTAGCTTGAGAAAACCAGAATCATTAGAGATGAATTTTGTAGGATGATGTGTATTGTCCTATTAATTTTGAAAATTAAATTACTCTGACAATAGTTTTTGGCTATTTTCTGAGTTTAAGTTGTATTTACTCTATCTTTCCAGCCTTAAATGAATCAACATGTTTATTTTTTCCATGCATATAGAATTTTTATAATAGAAAGAACTCCCAATTTTATCACAGTCCTGGAAGAAAATGTTCAGTAAATTTCTTATATCTGTACAGCAAAAGTGGTGGCTGCTCATGGGCTCCTGTACAATGAAGATTTGCCTGTGTAGTGCAGAGGGATTTTTTCCACGTGTAATAAGTAGTTACCCTATATAAGATAACTGTGTTGTAGTAACATGGGTTTTGTTAGCAATAATAAGAATAATAATATCAGATATAATGCCTGTTACTACGTGATTTATTATGTAACAAGGGGCTTTAGTTCTAAAATCTAGTCTTGTTCAAGTGTGACTATGTACAGACTGCTACCAATACCACTAGACAGGAAAAAACTCCCCATGCCCATCTCTAAATGGATGATTCATGTGAAAGAAGGAAAGACAAAAGGTGATTGAAGTGGATGTTTATTGGTCTGGGAGCTGAAGTGGAACAAGTTCCTGTTCAGTGCTATCACTGAGAGGACGCCCAGGCTGGGGTTATCCAACCATCCAGCGCACACGGGGCACTCTGAGCTCCTTCCCAGAGTCTCCAGTGCTGCAGCAGGAACCACCAGGACACTGCTCTGGCCATAATTGCATCATGGGCAACATTTGTGGTCTGGGAGTTTTAAAAAAACGCTTTATTTTGTGTGTCTGTAAGTTTAAATCACCCCGGGAAGATCAATAGTACTGTTTTTGCAACAGACAGTTCAAATCTTTACAGGGGAACAATGTGGTTTAGGGTTGAGTTTTGGTTAATTGTGGTTGATGTTCTATCCAGTGGATACAATTTGGTTGCTCACCCAGTTGCAGCATTGTCAAGTAGTTAGTTAAATGCAACATTGTCAGGCTTTTGAAGCATTTGATAAAAGCTCTAGCCCCATATTTTGTGGCAATATCTAACTGTACTCTTGGATAAGTATTCACAAAAGTTGCAAATACCTGTGACTGTTCCTGCCAGTCAATAAAATGGGCATGAATAATATCTCTGAGCAGTAGAGGGGTGAAAAAGCTCTTTGTTTCATAACCTACAGTGCACAAGCAAAACTATCTTTGTTGCTATGTACAACTGCTTAGTCAAAATATGGGACTTTTCTGCACTGTAAGAAAAAATTGAGCATTTGTGATGTTTATTCCCAAGTGGTGAAGTGCAAGTGACTCCTGTAAGAATCAGCAAGAAGGGAGGGCAGGGGTCTGGAGTCCTCAGACAACAAAACAAAGCAAATGAGAAAGCTTTGCTAAAACAAAAACATTCACTGCTGCTCTGAGCCTGTTTGGAAAAACTTTACTGTCAATGAGAGTAACAAATGATATGAACAATGACATTCCTAAAGGGAGAAACTAAGTGTTTTATAGCTTCATTTGTTTGAGATGAAAATTCTGGAAGAGAAAGTGTCACACTGCAAATTGAAAAATTATTATCAGGCTAGGAACTGATACTAAATGAAGTAATTTGGTTTGCCCCCTTTTTTTTTTTCCTGTGGAAAAAGTAATCTGGAATGTACGACTTGAAGACAGCTATTAAGCAATTTCACTTACATTACAGAATGTCTCATCTCCAATTCAGAAGAACCCAAATGCATTTACTTACTGCAAATGTAATATAATAGAAAATAGTGTTTAAAGGCATTAAGTGCTAATGTATGGTCATTAAGATTTATGAAAACTGAAGGAGATGGCTTCTGATTAGACAAGAGTTCTCACCCATAAAATGCTTCTTACGCTTATTTTTACTGCGGTAATTCAGCTGCTCTGTCAGGGCTCTGCAGTCTGAGGGAAGAATGCACAGATGGGGCTGCAGTCCTGAGTTTCACCCCAATGAGACTGAGGTTTGGTAGTGCCAAAGTGTTCAAGAAATCTTAAAAACCCCTTGAAGCTGCTGACTACTAGTGGCCTTCATTTCTGACTCCCCTTGTTAAATTGTCCTTGAAAAAATAACCATTGGGAATTTGTCATAGTTGGTCACAGGGAAACAATTAAGGATTACAGTAAAACACGGAAAAACCCCATACTCATCATACCAACACCATGTGTTTATCAGCATCCTGCTAAAGAGTTGCAGACAGTTAAAGCTATCAAGTTTTACTGAATGATGTTTGATCATTGAGCTAAATTCAGTCAAATCAGTGGGATAAATTTTCTGTCAAGAATATACATGATTCTGTTCTGGTCAAGTTTTTAAAAAGCATGCCCTCTTTTTCAAATGCTTTAGTTAGTGACAGTAACTAGTGATGAATTTGGCTGTGTTCATTAGTACAAATACACAGTTATTCCACTTTTAAGCTAATGAAGCACAGCATTAGAAGTGAAGCAATAATTTCTATAGATTTCAAAGTACTAAATTACAAAATGCTGGTCTATGAAATTCTGGCAGCAGAAAATAAATTGATAAACATGCAAATAGATGGAAGAAAATTTCAAGTCTACTTCAGGATCAAGTACCATGGAATTCCTGAAACAAACAGTTCTATGAAATAGTGAGTCCTGATCAATGTGCAGTAAGAAGTCAGACTTTTAAAAAAATAATTTTTCAATATTTTAAATAATTCTTATTTCTGGCTTGGGAACAGAAGTTTTAACGGGCAACTGAAAGGTGATTCTTGACATCTTGAGTTAGTTCTGAACCTGGATGGTGGTCTTTTACCTGCAGAAAATAATGCACCTCCACAGGAGAGAACTAGAATTGGTTTATATTCACCCACTTTACTTCCTCAATGGCAAATTGAGGTCTTGAGGTGGAAAAGCCTGCAGAGTGTTTCATGGCCAGCATCTAACAAGCACCTCTATCACTAATAATTCCAGTAATCACTTGTATATGTGAAGGTGAATTACAATTATTTTTGTGATCGTATTTATTAGCAAAGATGTGTTATTCTCAGCATTACTGTCAAGGTACCTGGCACTTTGGAACAGTGGGAATGAATTAAATTTCCTGTATATTAAACAAGAATTATAAGATACTTTAGACAAATGAGAATAATAAAATATGAAGTAGAACTATTCATTCCTATGTGCTCTGAAAAGTTAATTGTGAAGCCTGCAAGTTATGACTTCTGTATTTTATTCCTTGCTTTGCTATGAAATTGATACATGGTGTCAATAGCTGTAAAGTCTAATTCCAGAAAATGCCTTAAAGCATTTCTGCATTTAATGCCACACTAAAGCATAGTGCTATGCTGAAGTGAAACCCGAAACTTTTATGTCTGCTAGACAGGTTTTGCCTGTTCATGTTTGCTAAGAATGGTGCCTTGAAAGCACAGAGTCTGAGATGATGGAAGAAGCTGGGGATTTGCTTTTCTAAAACTTATGCAAATTCCATAAGGAAGGGATGTCTCTTCCTACTCAGCACCAAAGCTTATTTCAAATTATAAACATAGTAATTACACAGCATGAAGAACTGGGAAAACCTTCAAATTGGGACAAAAATAATTAAAAACCCATTTGTACAACTTCACTTTTATCTGGTGACTTCCTCACTTAACCTGGGAGATGTTCAGTGTGGTACAGCCAAGAAAAAGTTGCAAAAAGGCATATGGAAATTTTGTGGAGTTTCAGTGCAGCAGGCGAAAAGCACAGGATCATTCCTGCTTTCTGCCAGAGGGGCAGTGCCTTATCAAAGCAGAAGATCTGGCACTGCCATAGGAACAGTTATCAGGTAAACGTCTGCAGGCCAGCTATGATTTATATGGCCCACTGGCTATTTGACAAAATAAGAGATAATCTCCTGTCCAGGAGAAACATCTTTCTCCAAAAGTAACTGCTCTTGGCCTTAGTGAGATTAGGTAAATCAAAGAGGAAATATTCCTCCACTTCAAAATACTGAAGTCTCAAGAGAAAACCAAAGTGTGATGAGCACTTAATTTTTTTTATTTGTAAAGGTATTTATTTCTGTCATCCAGCTTGGGGAACAGATTGCATTTTCAAGATCAAGCACCTTCTTTATTGGCTATTTGTAACTCAGGAACAGAAACAGTTGAAATATAATTCACCTTCCAAATCAAATAATGAATCCTTTTCTTGTAGTTTAATGCTTTTGTGTTCCGAGATTTCAGCTTTGGTGCCCAGGATGTCAGTCTGGGTAAACAAGGTTTGTCAGGACAGCCTCTTTCAGCAGGAGACAACACAGAGCATGGAAGATAGGACTGTTTTCATTGTGATTTTCTTTAGTGTATTATTCCATGTAACCCTTTCCATTCTTCTTACCATTGAAATCACCACAGATCTCCTTAATACCTCCAAAATCTTCAGTTACAAAAAATATTTCAGCCCTTAAAGATAACAATACCTGTTTAAGGTGAAGAGGAAAGAAACGAAGCTTTCATCAGTCTATGGAGCCTCCCCTATGGCTGCAAACCGTTTGCACAAGAAATGGAGGTAGTCAAATGCTGGTACCTAGAACAGCAACCTGATCCTGCAGCTCAGCTTGTTTGGCTTGGGGAAGGTTCCTTAGAAATTCAGACCTTGTAATTGTGTGATCTTTAGCATACAAGACAACTCCAGTCAGGTGGGGAGAGAATTTGATGTGCAGCCTTAGCAGGTCATACTTACTAAGAGCTTCTCACTTAAGAAAAACTTAATTATATAGTTTTAACTTTTCATGCTTGCAAACATATTTTGGTAATATACTCTTAGGCCTAAAGGTAAATGACAAAGAAATATTACGAGTGCTATCTTAAAAGCAAGCTCATGATAAATGTATTTGCAGCTTTGGAAAGCTTGAGGGAAACTGTCACTTTTGGCTCTCCCATCTCGCAAACCTCCGAGTGCACCCTGTGACTTTCCTTGCTGTGAACGCTTAGCACAGCTCACCAGTAGAAGTGAAACTCTTATTTACAGCTCAGTGCAGGATGTCTGAGAAGGGAGAAGAAAATCTTAATATCACAGGAATTTATTCAGGAGATTTTTACAGGAAACTAAGCTTTTCACTAAAGGGTCCAGCTGCCTCGTCACTTGTGCTTAAGTCTAATTGAGATGTTAACTAAGCAGCCAAGCATCCTGGACATGTCCTAAGTATAAAGTCGATGAGGTCTTTTACTTGTGACTGTTTCCTGTAAACTGTGTTTGTAATAGACTCCATGCTTTATTTAGTGAAATGTAGCTTCAATCAGCCAGTATGATGGTCTTCAAAATGAACTGCTATGAGACCCCATAGTACATGCAATCCAGTTTATTAGAACTGGAAGAAAATGTTACTCTTTATCTGGGGAGCGTTAAGTATCCCACTATCCAGTTACTACATGGGTATGATAGTGTGTCCTCAAATTTTGCCTGTTTTAAAGAAGGATATTGAAGGTTAATTAAAAAAAAAAAATCCTAAGGATACATTCCAGCATCATTTCAATCATAACAGAGTGCCTAATATAGAAAATCTGTGATTAAGTGCAAAACAGTAGCAGGATTAGGTGCAAACAGTTACAGGTAAAGAAATTCCCAATGCATGGTGTTTGTAAGACAGATGGTAGCAAAAGCTCTATATCTGTATTTCTACCTGCTGATGTATCCATTCACTGGGAATCAAAACAGTGTTGCAGTTCGTGCTGCATTAGCAGTTACAGCTTGGTTCTTGGATTGAATATTTTCCTTTCTTTCAGCCATTTTTAAAACAAGTGATTTTAAGTTACTTGAATAAAGAACACAAAACACTTTACAAATTAAGCAAAACAAATGAGAAAAATTACCGATACCAGGTAATCACAAAATTGTTTTGATGTGAAATGTTATTATTTAAAATAGTACTTGATCAGCTGTCTTTCAGCATGCACTTGGAGCTTTTAGAAATGAAATTATTTTAAATTAGTAAAGATATTTCATTAACTGCATTGCAGGCATGGAAGTGAGGCATCATGTTTTTTTTCTCAAAACACACATATTTTCGGCTCTTCAGAATCCTACTGCTGATAGGATGTGTTAAAATCCTTTTACCTTCATTTTATTATCTTGTAGAAACATTGAATTGAAACATCCAGTCATAATCATTTTTCATTCAAATTGATCACAGCTTTGAAACTGGTGCTATGAAAGTAATCACATCATAAGAAAGAAAGACAAAAATTTAGGTCATTTGAATAAAAGGGAAATTATCGTACAACTAGAACACAGTCATATCTCTGCTTGCATGCAGCCTTTCAGGCAAACTTGCACATATAGCATTTTTGTAGTCACTTGAATGTTTTAAGTTTTAATGAATTATGAATGATATTATAGCTGCTATTGCCTTACACAGCATTTTGAAAAATGTTTCTAATTACAATGACCTGTGACAGTTCTCATTAGTTTGTCACTCTGAGTACTCTCTTGAAATTAGAAGTGTGACAGGGTTCAAATAAATATTAGTAATCCATAATAAAAGGTATTTGTTGTCATAGTGGCATAAAATAATATTTTCTAAGTGAATAATGTATGTCTGATACAAGCCCAGGAAGATGGCTCTTCTGAAAATGACATTTCAAAGATTATGACATTGGAAAGCAGGGATCTAAGGATAGAAATGCTTAGGTAGGATCAGCCTGTGCCTAGAGCAACCCTGGCAGGGGTGCAGACAGAAGGAGCGGTGCCAACAGGAACGGCATCCCTTACCCTGGGGGAGGCTTCTGCTCCCAGCTGGCACACGGGGGCTCCTCTGGACAGCCCCAGTTATGTCATGGGGGACATCCCTGCAGCCTGGTCCTCCACTAAAATCAGATGGCAAGATAAAGCCAAAAGTAAAAGTGCAGAGCAATTTATGTCTATCAAGACATGACAAGAGTAGCAGTTTTAGTCTGAGAGGTTTCAAGACTATACTTTTTGCCAGGTAATTATGCAACATAAAGAATAAATATAATTATAAGCCATTTTGTTGCAGTGTCTCACTGTGCAGCATCCTTAGCTCATGTGCACTGTATTTCTGCAGGCTTGATGCCCTTTGGTGTTGATGCTCTGAAAAATTGGTGCTAACTTTTGACAGCTCCCCATCAAAACAAGCAGTTTTTCTCCTGCAACAAGTTATATTAAGGCTCTCAAAACCTCATATACACATTTAACGTGAATGCCCAAATACTTTAAAAAATAATGGTTTAAAGGTAGCCAGCTAAAGAGAAAAAACAAATCCACACAAAAGAAAAATTAAATCCAAACCACCAGCCCAAGCCCTGTCCCATATCCTCAGCTGTAACTGCTTTTCTGTAGTTTAACTGTGAGGGGCAAATCCAGCAAAATTATAATTTGCAAAAATCTTTCTTTCAAAGATTTACCTGCGAATACATTTTAAGGAGAAAGATTGTCCACAGCAGAAGGAAGAGTCCAGTTATTTGTTCTTTCATTCATTGGATACCTATGATGAAAGGATTGTTTTCACTCTCTCTTGTTAGTAAACAATCACTGTGAGCAGTGCTTTTCTTTAGGAACAAAGATGCTTCCCTTGGGTTATTTAATACAGTGTCTTGGGGTTACTTTATGATGTGTATCCCACATCGCTGCCCTATGCCCAGGAATTAATTTTATGCCTTTCTATGCCTTATATTTCTAAATTTGGCTAAACAGACACATATAGCTACAATGAGCTCATTTACTAAGCACTGCAGTTTACAGTTGAGCTCAAACAAATTTTGATGGTCCCCAGGAAGTTTGAGGGCTTATCAGTAATACTTTCCTGCATTCTGATAAAAGAGGCTTGGCTCTTTTTATTTCTGCTTAGTAAGGGCTCTTTAACATTATTGCGAATTTTGAGTACCACATTTTATACTGAACATTTGGAATTAATCCAGGGAGAAGAACGGGAACTGTCATTGAAAACATGATTTCTGAGGAAAGACTTTGAGAATAAGGTTTTGAGGAGGAGGAAAGCACTGAACGGTGACTGATAACCTGAGAGTTTATTATAACATTTATTGTAACATTGTTGACAATGTTTAACATTGTTAAAATATTTTACTTGGCATAGGTTTATTGTACTTGCCTGAGAATTAACTCTTCAAACTGAAGATAGCCACCAAGATCTTGAGTATTTACAGCCCTTTTTTGAGACTTGAGGGATGCAAAGAGCAAATGAAGTAGTGAATGAAGTGTTGAGTAAAAAATGACCAAACTGTTACAAAGGACAAGAGCAAAGTAAATGCCCTGGAACCCTGACTGCTCCTGAAGCTGGTAAGATCATTTCCTGGCTGCAACAAAAGTTGCTGGCGTTCCCAAAACTCTGCTTCTACTGTATTTATTGTGGTTTTGCATTTTAGCAGCTCTCCTGTAAAAGAAGTTGTGCCTGTGCTGGCCAATAAAATGGGCTGGGAAGCAGTCACTGGCTCTAGGATCAGGGACATCCCCACATCCATCTGGCCCCCAGCCAGCTTCTTCTCCTGAATATTTCCCTTTGCTCCGACTGGAATATGCCCAGATGGGCGGTGCCAGCAGTTCAGCAGTGCCACTGATAAGAGGCCCAGACCCCGGACTTCTTTACTGGCCTTCTTTTATTTGGAGATGTGCTTGTGGGCTTAGTTACACTTTACCTTCCAGAGTAGCTCGTATTTCTACCAAAAAGCACTTGAGAATGTCTTAGCCATGTCTGCTTTCCTTTCCACCAAATACAAACCCCTTTCTGGAAGAGAGCTCTGCCCAGAGCAGGACTATTTCCCAGGAAGACATGTCATTTTCTAGGGTCAAAAAAATGCTGAAAAGGATTTTTCACACTCAATTTGTGAGTCCAAAATTTTGGGGTCTTTTTTAAAATTTTTCCTGTTTTATGTAGACGAACTTCTCATCATTAAACAGGCTAATAAAGTGCAGTGGTAAGAATTGGTCCTATTGATGTGTAATATTTACCCAAAAATTTAAAATAATAAGATGTTTATCTGTCCATATTCGATTTCAAATTTTTACTATAAGAATATTTTATTCCTGCAGATCTTACAACGACCTTGCGTTTCTTACATTCCTGCAAAACAGAAGCCTAATGGTATTATTCCATCCATCAGTGCTGCCAAAATACACAAATTAAAAACTTTCCTGCTTGTCTCCATGACAGTGCCAGCTCAAGATGATAAAAATCAGACAGAAAAATATGCCCTGCTCTCATCAGCATTTGAAGCAAGACTGCCACCAGGATTGGATTGTTTGTCCCATTTCCTACCTCAGAATCTGAGGAATATTAAGTGTATAGTACTTCGTGGAAAATGCTTAATGCCACATTGCTTTACACAACATACTTTTACTTCAGAATGTGTAAAAATTCTGCTGCATTTAGATATGGCAGAACAGGGCCTCTGCTGCACTAAAGAGCCACAGACTCCTGTCTTGCTGCCCCTGTGCTATTCCCAGAAATGGGAAAATCCTTGCAACGTGGGAGCATGCAGGGAGATCTCATTCTGAATGTATTTCCACTATATAAATCATGTGCAATTTGACTTTTGTGAGTTTAGCCACTGATAGAATGATATCCTCTTATTTTTCAGTCTTCCACTTCAAGAAATGAAATTACAAAGAGACCAAATGCATATGATTCCTGGTTTCCTCATCATTCTTCCTTTCAAATCCCAAAAGCTGTTTCATCTTGCTTCCAGAACAAAAGGAAAATAGATCTATTTTACTTAATCCCTGTTGTATCTAAAGTGGCCATGAGGAATTTGCCTGAAAATTTATGAATGGGCTGTACATATTAGAACAGCAGCCTTCATGGGTGTAAGGGGATCTTACCTGACTTCTTGCTGAGGTTGGCTTGTAGATCACAAGCCTGCAGCTGCAGGTGAAAAAAAAAATAGCCTGTTCTGAAATATTTTTTACTTGGCCAGTAATGATGATTGCTTTTTGCAGCTCCAGCCTGAGGGCTTGTAAACCAGAAAATGGGAACAGAAATTCTGTGTAAGACCAGGAAGATTTTTGCAGATTGTTCTTACAATTAATAAATGATAACCTTTCTTTTATTGTCCCATCTCTTGCACTTTAGATGGGGTGTGCAGAAGTCCCTCTTGGCAAACCTTAAGTGCAAAGATCTGAAGCTCAAGCACAGCACCTTTTGCTAGGAGCCTTTTGGAAATAACATAAAAAGTAAAATAGAAAAAAAATTAACTGAGAAGAGCATCTCTCATCTAGAAATGTAATTAAAATCAGATGCCTGATATGGAGTCAATGTCATGGATTTTCCACTAAACAGATGGTGAATATGCTTTTCCTAGCTGGAGACACTTTTGTTTAGCCTCACAGGAGAAATAAAATATTTCTTAATAAATACAAGATTTAGCATAATAGAAAGACAGAAAAATTCTTCCTGTTTAATAATGAAAGAAGATTGCTAATTTGAAAAAATATTTGCAGAAATCTCCTAGTTGAATATGTGTGTATTCTGTGGCAGAGAATACACACAGAGAATAGCTTCCTGCTGTGTTTTCTGCTTGCAGGGTGTCTGTTACTGTATACTCATTATTCCTGTTCTTTCAGCAATAAATTAAATTTCTATTCATTCTCCATCCTTATCAGGAGGTTTATGTGTGTGTAGGGTGGAATTAATTTTTTCCTCTGCTCGATCTAGAACGTCTCTTGCACATAAACCACTGTCTTTGCAAATGTGTGTGCTGAGAGGGTAGTGTCGGAAGTGTGGGCTCACAATGGGTTAGGGAAAGGCAAACTACTCTCACCAATTACTGTACAAGATCAAGATCCTGATGTCCTCCAGCTCCTTGATATTGTTTCTCTGCTCAAAATTGCTCATCTGACAGCTGAATTAGTAGAAAAAAAAATATGAGGATTGTCCATCTACCCCAGTGTAAAGTGGGACAGCTTAATCCACCAACAAACATTATTTAAGGTTTTCCACCTCTGTGTGTGAAGGAATTAGTAAGGCACTAGGAAGTGTCACTGTTGCACTTCTAACGGGAATAAAAGATGACTAAAATAAAAGCCGGTGCTCTGTGTTAAGAGCTGGTTTTGTTACTTTTTATGCCCAGTTTTATGTGGTAACATTTCAGAGGTTTTGGATGCATAACTATTTTAAGCAACCAAATGATCAATTTCCAGGTCACTGGCAGGTGATTCGAGTTTGCTTTTTGAACATTGCATGGTCAAGGATTAACATGTGTGACTGGAAGTACGTTTTCTGAAGTGTATTCAACGATCCTCAACTTTGTCTTCAAATCAGAAGCCCTGTGCAAAGTCCAAACACTGTGTGTGGAAGTGGAAGTGCTGGTTAGCCTCTGCATTCTGTGAATTTGATAAAAAACCACAAATCAGTAAGAATGCATAAAATCAATTAACCAAACAAACCATGCATGGCACTCCAAAGATGTAACTCAGAGTGCTGCAAATGTATTCATCTGCAGCTCCACTTATGCTTACCAAGATAAGGAAAGTTATTTGTACGTTTTAACATGCAAGGTATTTGCCAAAGAGTAAATGTGAGTTTCTGCTGAAATTAATGAGGGAATTCTGGTTCATAATCACTCATGTATGTTTTGATTAGTGAGAAGTCCAACATTTCCTGGTACTTACATCTCGAGTAACGCATAGTTCAAAGTTTGCAATGCAATTAGAGAAATTTAATTAGGGAAAAAAGTATAGCATGAGTTGAATTTTGTGGATGTTATCTGGTTTCCATTAATAGAAATGGTAAAACTGTCTGCTCAAGGAGCATTTTAATTTTTTGCATACCTTCAATAGCAATATCTCTTCAAAACCAATACAAATGTAGGGAAAGAAAAGCAAAGCATAGCGAGACTAAGAAAGCAGCACATACTTCACTGTGGGGCTTTTTGTTAGTTGGAAAAAACAGGCAGGAGGTGTTGATTTCAAAGCATGATACCCCCTCACTGTACCCAGTGGCATTCTTTGGTCTTGATTCACCTCTCTCCTGCTTCTTAAATGAAAATCTGTGGAGCAACTTCTTGTAAGTAGTACTTTACATTTGTTTAACACTAACATGACATTAAACAAACTGGTTTAACACAGATTGCAAATTTAAAAATTCCGAACTCCTTCCAAGAAAATAATAATTACAAAAATAAGGACTTCTAGAATCTTTCATGTCTTTTCCATTTGACTATTTTCTGCCTGTCCAGAGAACTGGGCATAAATTGTTGCTATAAAGCACAGCTTTATGTTTTAGGTGTTAAAAGTATGCAAGAGTGTAATGGCAAGGAAAATTCTATTAATTAGGTGATTCGGTGTATTTTAGCAAGAGCTCATTGCCAATATCATTTTCAGACAGTCTTTTCATACATTTCAGTATAGTTCATTTTATTCCAAATGGGTTTTACTTAAATTTATGTCAAAAGTTTCTGTAGGTTGAGTTGTCAGAAATTACTCATTTATGTTTCTAAATCTTCTTTCAGAATCAAACCTCTAACATTGTAATAGGCTTCTTGTGCTGGCAAGGCTGTTTACAGGTGCTGTGCACCCTCTCTGAATGGCTGAGAAATGGTCAGAATGACCATTTAATTAGGAAGGGGACCCAGTGTATTTCCAAACTAATAGCTATATAAATATTCAAACTTCTGGTGGCACAGAAATCTATGTGTCAATGTAATCTTAATTTCCCCAGACATCAGGATTTAAAATAATTTAGAGCCTACAGTAAAAATCAATTTTGAAAATTACCTTAGAATCCTACTTGCACACATTCAAACCAATAATTTTTTGATTGAAACTTTTATTTGCAGGCACCCTGAAGAATTCTTTATGTTTCTAAAAATGCTATGTTTTAGTGGTAATAAAGATAGGTCATATAAATATAAAATGAAGAAATCTTACTGTGTACAGTGCAAATAACTTATGCTAAAATGTGTCAACACAGAGCCATAGGAGTGAATACTTGACTTTTTTTTTTAAAAAGTCACAAGTCTACCTTACAGGGGTAGTTACAGTTAATAGGTTTTAAGATTAGAAATGCATATTATCTTCTCACACTCCCCAGTACTGATCTAGATCAATTTTCTTGTTCACATACTTGACAATCCTCCTATATGTATGTGGTTGTTTTTTTCTTTTAAATTAGAATCATGCACATAATAGACTAATAATGGAGGAGAATAAGGTATAAGAAAATAGTAATTCATGGATTTGTTTTGGGTTTGGGGATTTTTGACTAATAAATCTGCAGTAAACTAGGGCCTAGCATTGGCATTATGATTTCTTTGCTGTTTTGACTTGAATCTGAAAATCCAAATAAGGGAGCATTTTAATCTGTATAGTAGCCTATAAATAAAGTAATTACTATTATTGTTGTTAGCCTTCATTCTAGCCCTGGTGACAGAGCAGGGAAGGCCTGTGGCACAAAAAGTGATGTCAGCATTTTGGCAGTTGGGTATTAGAAATAACCTTTCAATAACTGCTGAGGTATCAGTGCCAGGAAAATCTTCGAGAAAAATACTTTTTTTTTGTCATGATGAGTGGAGTGTTAAATGTTTACCTCGCTTTTCTATTGCTTGTGCTTGTTCATATATGTTTGAGAAGGAAGTTAGCAAAGTGTGCCACGAGTACTTTCTCAAGGAGTATTGAAAAACCCATTTCTAATACATGTAGGACATTTTGCTGCACTTTGAGGGGAGTGAGTTTAAAAGAGGGGCTGTGGAATGTCTGGAAGGGGGTGTTTCACATAGTGACATTTCTCTTTAAAAGCGTTATAACTTGAGTCACTAGGCATTTTTCCTTAATGAAAGTGATTTTGAACATGCTACACAATTTTTAATTTTTTCTTCCCAGTGAGTAGTGTGTGCCTCCTAGTGAAAAAAAACGCATTAAAAGAAAAATCAAAGTCAACCAATGAATATATAGGTATATATGAATATATAGGAAAGAATCATGCCTTTTTTTTTCCTGGTCAGTATTGTTTGAAAAGATGCACTCATATCTTCCTATGGGTCCATTTTACCTTACTTTGAATAAATTTAACCATATGCATGGATGAAAAGTATGATAACAACACTTGTTTCCTGTGTTGGTTTATGTGGACTTACACTTTTTGAAAGCTATTTAAAACATTTACTTGAAATGTTGATTTTTTCTGTATCAGACACCATTCTCAATTTCCAATAAATAATTGCATGACAGAACGCAGTGTAAAGCTCATCCAGTTTGATCAGGCACTGGAGTTCTCTCCTCTGCTGCCCCACATCTACAACCCCGTGTGCTATTGGCATTAATCAGCCATACAGTTGATCATTCTTTAATAAATAGCTCCATCTCAGTAAATAATGGCCTCAGTTGGAAAGAGCTGAATCACTTAAGGTTTTTTCATGCATTTATTTAAGAAAACCCAATTTGCTGAGTGTTTCATTATTACCGCACCAAATATTACCGCAGGCCTGGGTCCTAGGGTATATCACCGTGTCCCGCAGCCATAGGGAGGAGGAGGAGAGAAGATCCAGCAGGCAGGAATTGTGCAGCAAGATTGATTTATTTAATTATTTTACAAACTCTTTTACAGACTTTTTTTCCTCATAGTCTAATTGGACAAAGGATCAGCCACCCCTTGGGGGTGATTGGCTAAAATCCTAAAACATCCATTGTCAAAATATTTTTCTACTATACCATAAACAAGACTTCTCCAGGTTGCAGGTGGCTTGGTTGTTTACAGAACTCTGCTGCCTCTTCTGTGAGAGAGAAAAGTCTCTCACGGACTTAGAAAATAGCAAGAAAATCCTCGCTAACAGCATTTTTGTATCTACATTTCATAAATGGAAACTTTCTTGAGCAAGCTTGCTTAATTACAGAAGGTAGGTGTTTAGGTGGCTATATCAAAAGCACTGTAAATGTCAGGTGTATTATCCATAATCTTTGGGGTTAGTCCTCATAGTTCTGGAATCTCATTAAAGTCTGGGTCTTGAAAAGACCCCAGTCAGACAGGCTACTTGTGTCTCCCAAATCTGAGCAAGACATTTAACAGGTTTTTCCATGAAATGTGGGTTATTTGGCAGACCTCAAGGCCCTTGGTGAAACCTTCTCAACTCTTCCTTATGCTCTTATGCACAGGGCATGAGAGACACCAGGGAGTTTGGATCCCCTTTCTGTGCAACTGCAGATAAGACAGAATGCTTTTGAACAGAGTGAATCTTTTCCTTCTCACAGTAATTTAGTAGAAAGTCACTGTTGAAGCTCTTATGTATTAAAATTGCTCTTTTGTAGTCAATCACCTGGTTCAGGAGAAGTCCTTTGACCACGAGGCTCTCTCAGAGGTGTGATGGAGGTGTGCTGAGAAGGTAACAGCAGTGTCACTAAGCACTGCTCACCCCACACTTGTTCCAGCTTGCTGTGTGTAACCTTGTTATTTCTGGAATCCATGCAGGAAGCTGATAAAGAATGCAGGGGACAATTCTGTCTTCATATTAAAGGAAGGATAAAATCCACTGGTTGCCTCTTGCCCTCTGTTTAAGAGGTCTGAAGCCGTCCTTCCTGATGACTCAGCAGTGCCGCTAATGCCAGCAGGAATTGTTATTCTGTCTCTCATAAATATCATGATTACAGGACACAGCAATGATCATAATGTGCAAGCAGTAACAATCCAGTTAAGGCAGATATGCTTTATGAATGTGCTGCATTTTACAATCAGTAAATCTCCTTGTATCCCTTTTTCTCCATCACCATTATGTGTTAAAAAATTATCTGTCCTACTCTTTCAAGCTGTAATCATTAGGAAATAATTTGCCTGGATAATGCATGAACTTATTATCTGTAAATGCTCAAAGATACAGCAGGCATAGTTACATTTTCCTGAAATATGTTTAACTTAAGGCTTATAGGGAAATTATGTTGCCTGTGTTGTTTCGATTCTGGAGTCAAAAATTCATTTATTATTGAGCTTTGTTTGACATTCCTTGAGGTTCAAACTTCTTGGGATTCTGAATATAATCACAGCAGATACATGTGCATCTCTTACTGCTTGGCTGAGCACAGAACATTCAGAAGCAGCCCTAGAGGAAAAAATCCACTCCCTTGATGAATTCTTTAAAATCATTAATGCTTTCTGGCTGCAGCATGGAAGCGGGTGGTGCCAACAGAGCAATGTAATTAACCTTCCTTATAAATTAAATGTGCAAATGTGTTATGTAGTGCACAGAATTTGGATAGAATTATTTCTACTTCAATGTAGGTTTAGCTGGGAAAAAATAATTTTCTAACAGCTGCTCTGTGGCTTGGGAATTTGAAACAGCTTTTACTCTCCTTAAACCAGCTATCAAATAACTGGGGCTAAGAATGGCAAAATGTGAAATGTAGTCATATATTATTATATACAGGATCAATATTTCAAAAGGCCATTCTAAGCTCTCTGGGAAAAGAGGGGTTTGCCATTTATTCTGCAAACCACAAAAGATGCATAGCTCGAAAAACTTATTTTTCTCATCACTTAGAGTTTAGCAGACAGGTTTCTTTTTAATGAAAAGATTCAAAAAGAATAAATAAATGATTCATCATTAATTGGGAAGGCCCTTTAACAGTTGCAAAACGGTAAAAAAACCCTTGCATAATCCATAAAGGTAAAATATATGAGAAAAAACTAAATGAAATTAACAATTATATGAAAGGAGAAAGTTTGCTTGCCACTTCTATATAAATTTGTGAAAATCATTCCCCTTTTTTTCCTTCCGCTAAGGACAAGGGGGAGCACAATCCATATCTTTTGGAGAAAAAAAGCATTATTTCCTTTATTAAATGTGGGGCTGTTCCTTCACCTATTTAAAACAGAGAAACAGGATGAAATACAGCAGATTGAAATTTCAGGAGTTTTTATTTAATTTGAGGAGTTTGTGGCAGAGTCAGAAGTACGGCTGGAGGCGTGGCAACAAAAAGAGTTGTTAATCAGCAAGTGCTGGCCGAGTAGGGAATCAATACAGCTGTTGGTATGGAAATTCATATGGCAGCGTTCTGACTGAATTCTGGAGAAATCAGTGATGTGGCATGAAAGATTATTCATCATTGCTTCTATTATAATGGGAAATAAACACTTTTTAGAACAAAAATTCCCTCCACCAGGCTTGTTTAATTTAAAATTTAAATAAAAATTGTTGCAGGCTTTATAAAAGAAACAAGTGCACACTGGAAGAGAAATCAGAGTATTTCCATCATTGAATGCAGAGGTAAAAGTTTCCCCTAAAAGGGTCATACAGTAATTTTTTGCTCTGTGGAGCATGCTAGAATCTGGGGGAGTTTAGTAGAATAGAAAGTACTAACCATGTTGTTTTAAGATCAGTTTGAATTTTTCTTTCCCTGTTACTAGACATTTTTAAATTTCCTTATTTTTTCCTTTCTTTTTCCTTTTTTCCTCTTACTTCCAATTCATTTGTTCTTCGATGTGTGTTGGCTTTTTATAAGTCAGTGATTTTTCTTATCTATATTCACTTATATTTTATATACCTTATGGGACATGGAATTTATTGTTTCTTCAATTTATAACTGATATCAGAAAACATGTACAGCTTGCTGAAATTAGAGAATGAATAACAAGCTGTGTTATGAAGTGAAACTTAATAGATACTGACAACAAGTTGGGGAATAAATACTCAGGTTTGTTATTCTTATACAACAACAACCTTAGAATTTTTTGAAAGATTGAATTAACTGAAAACCACTTCTTAAGAACTCCAGTTAGCTTGTGACACTTTTAAAATGAATCCTATCCCCACACTAATCTGTATTGACACATTGTTCCTTATAGAATTTGTCACTTGTTCTGAAATGAAGAAATGAGTGAAAAGTAGAAAACCTCATCTCTTGTGTCCTTATGGATCAGTAAATTGGTGGTTTGGAATGAATCATTTTGTAAGAATCCAACATAGAGTACTACTCTCAAAATTTAGAAGTTGCCTATTTTATGTTAGGAAACCTCATTCATGATCGAGGATGTGAATTACAGCTGGTGGGGGGGAGTCAGCAGCTCTGACCCAGGAAAAGGTGACCGGTCTGGAGAGAGGGTCCCAAAAGGAATCGCCTTCCCAGGGCCCGGTGTCTTCCCTCAGCTGCTGGCAGGAGGGCCCTTGCAGAGGCTGTCAGCTCTTTAGTGATATCAGCTCGTGATTCCAGCTCAGCTCTGCAGGGCAGCCTCCAGGCCAAGCCAGACCAGAGAGACAAGAGGCTCATGTGGCTGGTTCCGCACAGAGGCAGCTTTATTGTGGGTCCCCTCCGGCGAAGGGGAAAGCCAGGGACGAGAACTCTCTCTCTGACCCCCACAGGGACAGAGGGCTTGCTTTTATAGGGATACAGGGGATGGGTGAGGACCAATGGGTTACAGAGGATCTGGGATGGGTGAGGACCAATGGGTTACAAAGGATCTGCATAGGGTCTCCTAAAGGATTGTGGGTCTGTCTTTTCTCGCCATGACCAAAGAAGTGGTTGCCTTTCCAGGGAGTCCTGCTGGGCGATTGCGAAATCTCTTATCTCAGCAGGGATCCCTCCAGGGCAGGGGCTGGGCATACCCCACAGATGTGGAGTGTGGAATGCTTCATGTGGAAGCACAACTTTTATTTATATGTTGTGTATATAATCATTCATGGAGGGCATGGCATTGGCATTTACATGCCTGAGTTGTGATCCTGCATATATAAGACAACTTAAGCGCAATTAAGTGTTTTCAATGGAAAATATCATTCTCCCCAGCTGCTCAGGCAAACTCTTTTCTTTCAAACTAGATCTGACACTTTAGTCAGGATGTGTTAACTGTGTGAAGCCTGGACAACACAGATGGCACCTGATTATTCAGGCAGGAGAATGAAAAGGGGTTGAGTCCAATGGTGAGCATTTTCTACAGGAACTGGCTTCCTTAAAAGTCAGCCTACTGTCCCAATAAGGATTTTCACTGCATGATGAACAGCATAGCAAAATAAAGAAAGATATGCTGGTCACTGTATGTGTGTGCAAGCAGGATGGTATCATTGTTGGAAGTTACAGGCATAAGATAGATCAAGAAAAATCGAGGGCCTGCATTCCTATTGCTTTATCCTCGTGGGGAAGCAAGTCATAGCTAATAAAAGATACTTAATTTCTTAGAAGGGTTGCTTAGCACAGCAGAACACCTGTGTCTACTGCAGCTGCCATGTCTGACATGTATATCTGTATTCATCTACCTGCATTTGTGCAGCTTTGATAGTGCTGAGCTACCCCCAGCATCCTGAACAACACTCCTGCATCCCATCGGGAGAGGAAACGCACCCAGCCTAACCGCGTTTGAGATGCATCAATATTTGGATGATAAACGTCGTAGGAATTGCAAATGATTGCCCCCTGATGTATTCATCTACTGTCTCAGCATGACTTCAGGGAGCTCTGAGCCTCTGTTTGTGCTGCCTTTTGGATCAGCTAGTCTATATCAATTCCAGAGGTCTGCATCAGCTGTGATCCCATGGTACCTTTTGTAAATAGGATCACTAACCCCAATATGCTGCCCAGACACAAGTTCTACTAACAGTCAGTCAAGCCAAATTCCCCTGTACTCCAGTGTTGCATATAACATTCTTCACTGCCTCCCGTGCTGTTTTCCTCTTAAACATCATGAAAATGAAAGCATTCAGAACTCTAAGAAATCAAACCTTATTTCAAGCACAGTTTGTCCTTTTCTCTTCCAAAAGATGTTGCAAAAGCTAAGTTGAAACTCACTGCAGACTGATTTGGGATATGCCTAGGTTGAGATTTCAAGCTCATTAAGTTACTTAGCCCTCTTATCCATCACAATTAGAGTTAGACACCCAAACATCTTCATGTCTAGACATATTGATGGAAGATAGAGTCTCTATTCTCTCGAGGAAGATTATAGTTAATAATTAGGACTAAGGCATTGGCATGCATATTAGAAGTTGCTGCAGCCAGAGAACCCCTTTATCTTCTCAATCTGCAGTAAATGCAGAGACAAGTCATCAGGGGCTGTTTGTTCCTACAGACTGCTTCGTGTAGCACACAGCAGCTAATAACAAATGTCACTCTGAGCACGGCAGCAGAGATCCCTTCCAGTTCTGGCTGTAAAGGTGGAAAAGCAGCTGAAAGCAATACCTCAGCCAGGCTGAAAGGAAAATAAGCAGGTCCAGTTCTGACTTTTGAGCATATCTGTATGTTACAGTACCAGTTTTGCATTTATGTGTCAGTATGTGCATTAACATAACTGTCTCTCCTTCCCAGACTCTCAGATGGAATACTTTTCTTCTCTGTTCCTCTGTGATGGCTTTGCATCATAGATTTGAATAAAATCACACAGTTTAAGGGCCAAGATCCAGATCAGATCCTGTTCACTTGGCAAGCAGGTAGACTGAGACCCTTTAGAAATCTGTCACAGGAAAAATAGCTTTCTTTGAAAAGCAGTGATTGAGACTTAACTTCCTGAGCTCCTCTGGAGGCAGAAAATCTGTGAGGGAGTTCACAAGAAAGAATACGGCAGTTTAGATGTTGCAGGGCTTCCATCACTTCACAGACTCTTCAGAAGAGCCCAAAGACTGGAAGAAAGGACAAGAGAAGGCTGAGGAAAGCAGCCAGTGGTGTTAATAGATTAAGAGTCACCTTGTAGACACCAACAAACTGTGAGGATGAACATGGCTCCTGACTGAAAAATGTGAGCTAAGAAATTATCCTGTGCACGTGTGACATGGAGCAGGCCATGGGGTAATTCCAAAGGTAATCAGATCTTGTAAGCAAGAGTGAAGAGCACTTTGGAAAAGGAAAACCATTTTCAGCAAGTTTTAAAAATTTTCAGTGTTCTTAATGGTTTTAAAAGTATGTTTCAATTACAGCATGCTTTATTGTCAATATCTTGTAGGAATTTTCTTGAGTACTCTACTCCTCCTTGAAATTAATATATATTAAATTTTCAGTGTTCTGTTGTTTGATGCTAGTCTATGATGCAACAGCCACTTTGAAAGGTATGATTGCCATATATACAATCTGATCCAAGAGCAGTATAAGGAATTTCTTTTTTTTTTTTTAAATCTTTCTGATGTTGGCAGGAATTTCTTAGTCTTTCCAGCCAGAATTTTAGTACATCTGGCCAAGTGTTTCTGCATGTACTGCTCTCGTACTCTAATTCATTCCTGGGTGAATTACTTTAAGTATTCATAGAGCTTCGTGATTTACTTCCTCATTTTTTTCAGGATGTCACATTCTTGTTTTGTTTTGCCTGGGTCTCATCTTTGAGAGTGATGTGATTCTAAATTAGTTTCTGGCCCAATTTAGATGTATTTCTTTCTGAGTTATTCAGCTTTTACTTAATGCATGCTGTATGAAATACTGAACCATAATATGGATAGTATAATGGCATTTTACTGTCTTTTCTCAAACCTTACACAGTTACGCTCCAAACTGCATAAGTGGTGTCATTGTGACAGAACAATGATAAAAGCACCAAGCAGCACTCTGTTCTTGGCTCTGAGTTTATTCTGTTACCAAGTGTAGCTATCTGTAAAAGGCTTAAATCAGAATGACACCCTAGAGACTTTTGTTACTCTCCCATGCCCTCCTAAGAAGAGGTTTTATTCCTCTCATATACCACCCCCAATTTTAACTGAACGCCATTTATTCCAAAAGATGTTCAAGCATAATAGAGGCAAAATAAAATTTAATTGAAGGGTATAGTATGAACACAAATAATGAAAATAAAAAGAGCTTTGTTTATATTTGAGCACCTTGAGATATTAATTTATTTATTTTTTATATATATATAACTTTTAAAAATGTGACAGGGGTCATTTAAGGGGAAAAATATCTTGGGATCATTAGCTATTCTTGAAATAAAAAGTATTCTCTTAGGTGCACAATTCATTTCAATGAGTGCCTTGAAACCAGGGGTAGGTGAGCATATTTATTAGGGTAACAATGAAACTCCTGTTTCCTCAGGTGCTTTGAAGAGCTGGCAAGCAGCATGGTAACAGGGAGTACAGAGATTCCTCTTGATGCTTGCTCTCAGCTGTAACTCTTTGGTGAGATATAATGAAGTACAATAAAAAGGAAAACAACTGCTGATACTTTAATAACCTGTCCTGTAGGACAGCTGGAATTTCAGAGGTTTAGGTCTGTGTGTTATGCAAAGTGTAAAGTTTATGACGAATCTGTCTTTCTGCCCTATTCTTTTATTCCTGTTTCTTTTGTTCCCCCCCACCCCCCCCACTTTATTATCTTCCTATAGCTTTCCTACCAGGCACTTGAAAGATTGAAAATTATTCTCCCTCTCTTAAATTGAATATTATATAATATAATATGCTGTCCTTTGCTTCGATTGTCATCTACAGAGGTTTGTGTAGCTTTTGAAGTTCTCTTAGATCTGGAAATGCTTCACATATTCTGAATACTAAAGGTAAAAGCAGGGGTTTTCCACTCCCATCTCAGCATTTAGTATCATTCATACTTGCAAAATAAATGTCTCCAAAAACTCCCCGGCAGGCTGTAGCTGCAGGCATGTCAGTCAAAAACAAGAAATAAAAACTGTAATAGAAAAAGCTTGTTTGACTATATTGGTGTTCCCTTGATACTCTTGAAAACCTTCAATTTGTGGTCAAATTAGTATCAACAGAAGTGGCTCTGGAGTGCATTCTGCAATTTCTTTGTGCTTGTGATAAGGATGTCATTTGACATGTGAACTCAGAATAGTGAAACAATTCCATTTTCTTGTATTTCTGTAAGAAGTAAAATCAGTCTAATGGAAAATGAAAACCAAAGGAATCATTACAAGCAGGTTATTTGGAGTTGACCTTTAAAACAAGGATTGGGAAAGGAGATGGGCACAAAAGCACAAGCTTTATTCCCAAATATAATCTTTGGGGTAGTCTTTTACTGTAAAGAGATGCCTCACTTGATAACACAAGTCTTGCTTATGGCAGCCAGTTTGCTTCTAGAAAGCTCCTCAGTGCACACAGCTGCAAGGGACAGTGCCATAGAAAGCCAAGTGTGAAAAAAGAATAAAAAAAAGGTGAAATGAGAAAAAACCCCATGAAATTTCTTACCTGGGACTGCCAGGTAAGATTGACCTGGACACACCATTTGACAACACAGCCCCCAACAACCAAATTCCACAGCTTCACCTCAGCTCAACAAAGCTCTCAGAGCACAGAGTTACCAATGTTATCATTCTCAACATCTACAGTCAACCCATTCCATGAATATTAAGGATTCATTCTGGTTTTGATGTCAAGCACACATCCAGGGAATTCAGAGTGCACTAGTGAGTCCTTGGAATATTGAAGCAAATTTTACAGGAGAAAAGAAAGCTTTTAAAAGAAATGTGAGGCAAAGAGGAATCAAACCTTTAAATTTCATCTGATTTCATTTTGCATCTGCAGAGTGAGGTTATAATCACACTGCAATACATTAGTGAATGAGATCACATTAAAGACACAAAGAGAAATCCCATGCAGATTCCATCCTCTAGGGCAGAACAGTGCAGGTAGGACCAGTGTAATTAGAAGTGACTGGAAAGCTCCAGTAAGGGTTTACATCTGACAAATATGAATGTAACAAAATAAGGAAAAGGAGAAGACTCGAGGGAGTTGTAGTCAGATGTATGGAAAGCTGCCGAAAAGGTTGATAGAAAAGTCTGGTTTGGCTTTTCAGAGATTTAGTTTATTCAATAAAATAAATAATATGGTGCAATTCCACCCAGAAAATTACCAGGATGTAGCTGTGTATTTACAGCAGCACAGAGAGAGCTATCTAAGGGACAAAGCAGTAGAAGTTTCAGGAGCTGTATAATAAAAATTGATACATTCTAGTCGCAGTCCTGAAATTCTCTTGCCTCTTCAAATTCCGGCAGAGATAGCAACTGTAAGAAAATTTGAGAATAAGCTCATTCTTCCACACAGATGACATTATTTTTCCACAATAAATATGTATTTACTAAACATGTTAATTTTAAAATTAATAAGAGATGATGTTGCAGATATAGCCCTTAGTACAATAAACAGAGGTTGAATGATTTGCTGAGAATCTAAAACTGCTCTGGGGACAATTTCTGTCCTTTATACTGCACACACAAAGAATAGTTGGCAGAATGTAATGGAGATATTTTTCATTTTGTAAACAACAGGGTAGATAGTGTGTCATTTAAGAAAAAATACATTGTAAAGTAATGCTGTAAATATTGCATGGCATTATTCTGATCTGCTATGACTGTGTAGGTGTTATGAAAAAGAACAAGAAAAAATGCCTTTTTAAGCACTATTAATCTGCCTGCTTTTGAAATTTTTAATATTTAAAGCAACATAAAGCCATTTCTTCAGCTTTTAATCAACTTTCTAGCTTGAATATCTCTTGGGTTTTTTCCAGATTTACACTTCTGCTATTTATTTACTATTATTTTAGGTTGTCACTGATTCTGCTGCTACTTATGCAATAATAGAAAAGAGCTTTTCTTCTTACTAGGAAAAATAAAAGCCTTCATTTGGCTCTGAGATTGCCTCTTTCTGTGGTATTTCATTTCTTCTGCTCTCATGAGCATCCATTCAGATGGATTACAGAAAATGCCTTGCTGCAGTATTAAGACTTTTTATAGTGTAGGTAATTGTATTCATGACAAGATGAGAAAGATTCTCTTTAATATGACTAAATTTCTTTGTTCAAAGATCAGGTTTAAAATATCTGTAGGATTCAACCTCTCTCTAAGCTTAGAAATCTATATCAGTCTTTTTATCTTCATGAATAATTTTTCTATTTATTTGTACCAGAAAAATTCAACAAGCAGTTTTGAATTCCAGTGTTGGTTTATAAATGTTGAGGCTCTGGTTCCCTACTAAGAATGAAGTGATAAGGGAGTGGCTCCTGCTCCCTTTTGTGTCTCACATTTCTGCAGACCCTTCCATGCACAGGTATGGGCTCCTTTACAATAAGGTGTCTTTTTTTAGTACTTTGCTAAGGTGCATTTGATTTGGAAATACAAGGTGATATAAACATTTCTTATTTAATTTTGTTTCTATTCTTCACCACACAGTCACCTGAACGTTGTGTGCACCTTTTATTTTCTCTCAAGGAATTAGATAACATATCGTTGTTTTGAAGTTGTGCTTGGGATATGGAATCATCCAAGAAATAGTAGTCCACTACTCTGTGTTAAGTCATTAATGCTATTATCATTACATCTACAATTGTTCTGTTTTTAACAGCAGATATTTGAGTGCACTTGGGTATTTTTTCATTTTAATTCCTGATTTTTTCCTGAGTTAATGACATGCTTTGCATGCAGTCTTTCAATTTAACAAAATAATCTACTCATACAGTAGTTTAATAGATACATCTTTTTAGAGTTTACCAAGTCTTTCATAATACAATCAAGGTAATGTATAAATCTCTCACATAAAAATGTGTACAGCATTTTATTTTTATACCTAAAAAATATTTTACATGCCCTCTACCAGCTATTTTAGTTCTTTTCATGTTTCTTAACACCCAGTTTTATTGCAGATTGAGAGAATACCTCTAATCAGTTTTGTATATAACCAGGCACTCTTTCTGTTGTGTTATGTATATCATACAGGTGGATTTAAATCCCAGTCAAGAGCAGCATCATGTGCTACCGATCCTGCTCATCCTTTGGTTATCACTGTGCTCTCAGAGACAAAGGAGCAAGAGCTGGTTGAGTTTCTGGTATTGACTCCTTTAATTGGAAAACTGGAAAAGTAGCTTAGAGTTCACATTTTTTCTCTGTATAAAATAGCTTTAAATTGTCTTCATAAAATGTCAAATGATCCTGAACCTCTTCTTGTTTCCATGACAACCTGAGTGTGGTGTAGTCATAGGCTGGAGGTTCCCTGAAGCCGATAGTGACTTTATTAAATATTTTTGGTTTAAGAAGGGAGAATGTCAGTGGTTTCTACCAGGTGAGCTCTCAGACCATTTTTTAGTCTTTGGTTTTAAATATGTTGCTTTGTAGCACCTTGCCTATTTCTGTATCAACAGCAAGGAAGATACAGAATTGATGAGGCTCAGCTCAGATACTGTATGAATAGAAAAAGTAGTATTTTCAACTGGTTTTAACTAACAGAAAATCAGTGTCTCAGATATTAATAGTTATGCATTTCTTCCCATTACCAAATATTTATGTAAAAGGTACAGCTCCATTTATTGGTGCATTTCTGAGGCCTAGTAGTAATAGTATATCCTCTTCCATGACACACGCAGAGAGGGAATTGGATCCACAGTAGGTGAAAAATGAGAAAACTTTATTGCATTTACAGCTGAGTGTTCCCAGGACATACAACCTGCAAAGTAGCAAATTTTCCCTAATTGTGCTCCTTTCCCAGGAACAGAAGAATATTGATATTTAGCTTTTTGTTTTGCTCACCTCTCCAAACTGAGCTGTGTTTTTGCTAGATTGGCTTGATCAGTCTGTACTCATGCCAGATCGTTACAAACTGCACCTCATTTTGGTAAAATGAAAATGAAATGATTGGAAACTACTGGAGATTCCTGTCACCATTTCAGCAGATCTGGTTGTGATTAAGAGCATTTTATTTTAGAAGGTAGATTAAAGTCTTAGCTCTAAACATGACACTTATGCACGTTCTGGTGATTAAAATGTACCCAATTTTGCTGTTAGGACTATCCCATGAAGGCTGTAGGGTTATAATCTAGCATGGAGGCTACTCCAATCATCAGAGGTTGCATTGGTGTTATTGTGTCTGTTCATTTCCTTGAATGCAGCCGCTCAATAACGTTTTTGTTGTCCTGCATTGATCAAATTATGCCTGCAGTTAAATTGGTGAAGTGTGCAAATAAATGTTTGTATTAGTAAGGGTGGGGGTCTCCATTTTCAGTCTCTCACTCCACTGAGATAAGGTAGTTTTAACAATGGCAAATTTGGAGTGCTCCAAATTCAATCTATAATTCACCCTGACTTACGGAATCAGAGACAAGGAAATAACATTTTGTTAAGACAATAAATATGGACAGTGGCAGAAATTAAATATTAAATCTCTGGCCTAGTCCCAAACAACATCTCCATGTTTCTAATGGCTAGCTCGTTCAGGGTTCTGTCTGCACTGCCAAAGAATGACAATTGAAGAGAAAATTAAAACAGAAACAAGCTCATCCACTTAGGTAAAGATGACTTGGCAAAGAATGGCCAAATAGGTGTGTTTTCCTCCTAGAAATATGAATAAATGTGTCTGACAAAGAACCTCCATAAAATCTATGTAATGTCAAGAAACTGGAATTAAATAATTCGAACTGTGGATCTCTAAAATCTAACAATATTTCAGATTAATCAGAAATCTATAGAATCAGAGGCCCAAATTTCTACACAAAGCTTTCATTTTCACTCTCCAGCCCAGTCCTACCTTCTCTAACTTCACAGACACATCAAGAAGCTCTCAAGGGCTGAAGGAACCAGAGCAGTAACATTCCTCCAGACAGAGTGTTCATCGCTGACTGGGAGCAGCTTCCAGGGTTGGAGAGATGCTCTTCTCTAAGAGGGGTAGAGCAGCTTGGTTCCCTTGGGGTGCAGCCTCAGCATATTTGTGTATTGGCTTCACTTACTGTCAGTAAAAAAAAGGTCTCAGAGCAGTGTACAGGCCAATACAAAATTCCCTGTTTTCAGGGGAGAGTTTGCCTCTGGAATTAATTAATCAGATATTGCTTAAGTAGAAAAATGTCTTCCTTCCCAAATTGTTGATCTTTTATTAAAGAAATGCTGGCAGCGATCTCTTCTAGAAACAGGAACTCAGATGTTAAGGAAAATAACTTGATTTGCGTTAAATAGTGCTGCCTTTGGAAACATATCACAGCAAAATAAACTATTGTGATTGTTGATAATGCAGAGCAGCTTCAGGGAAAACATGTGGAAGGCTACAGTAAAAATGTTAACCACAATGATGAAAGAAAGGTTACTCAGTTGTCCATTCTGCAAAACCTGTAAGCTTCAAAATCTGCACAGGGAGCTCTGCAGACTTGAACATCTTCAGGCTTGGGACCTGCCCAGGGTGACTCAAGGCAGTTGGGTATTTTCAGGTTATAAGTGTAATTCACCATCTGGTGAACCACGGAGTTGACAGAGTAAAACACACCTTTATTACTTGGGAAACAAATTCGGTTGACAAAAATAATAATAAAATATTTTCCATAGGACTTTCAAATATAACCAGCATGTTGCTGCATATTTTTATGTACTTGGATGAAGTCAAAAGTTGGAAGGGGAAAAAAAGAGTCTCAAAGGATACCATTCCTCTAATTCTTCTTGATGTTCCAAATAATTTAGATCAAGTACTCTTATCATAATCAAGACAAACAACTTTTTCCAAACTGAATCCTCTATAAGCTAAGCTTCTTCTATAAGCTTAGGCATATAAAAAGAAATTTTCCTGTGACTTCTAACATTCTAAACAACTCATACAGTAAAGTTTGTCACAGCCTAAAACAATGATGATAAAACTGGGGAAAAGAGAGATAAGGAAAGAAGAAATACAAGAAATAGTGCAGGAACTAGTAACGAAAATGGGCATGCATAAAATTGTTCAGGGATCAACTTGGATTCGCAGAACTGGGAATAGCTGTTTTGGAGATTGTAACTCTTTTTTTGGGAGAGTAACATTTTTGTTTATATCTTAATAAGCAGGTCACTCTGCAGTAAGGTCTCTGAGGACTTTGTTGTCTGGCTCTCCTGACATCAAAGATAATGCCAAAAGTTTAAATTTCATGAACAGTGCACAGGGAAAGCAGTTTGTAGACTATCCATCATGGTAGGCAAAGGTGAATTTTGGAAACGTTTTAGGTGAAACTTGGCTTCTGAAGTGAATAGTAGAGTTTCCAGTGCTTTCAGCTAAAGCACAACTTCACCTTTGACTTTTCCACAGCTTTCACAAAAAAAAGAGTCCATTGTCATTTTTTTTGCCTCCTAAAAAAGCCAGCAGAAATACTAATTTCTTTCCTGTGTTTTCTCAAGAGGCAGAATGGAAAATTTAGTTATACTTGAAAAGCTTTATTTTTTTTCCAGGGATGAGAAAGAAGGGATAAATAATTTTCCAAGAGCAGTGAGGAGTAATGGATTATCAAACCTCAAAACACTGAATAAAATTGGGGGAAAACTTTGTTTTGTTTGTGGATTTGAGTGTTGTGGGGGGTTGTGTTTTGTTGGGTTTTTTTTAATTTGGATTTTTTTTAAGATCATATTTTCATCAGAATCAGAGAGAAAAAACATAATAGAACTTTATTAACAGAATAAAAACAGGTACAAAAAATTGAGTTTTAAATTGTCATTTAAAGCATAGAACAGATGAGACTAAGATTCTGTGGTTGTGATGAAAATGACTTTATTTATTGTCTAAAATGATAAGATAGGAATTGCTGAAACTGAAAATAAAATATATATTTTCCTCCAGATATGATCACAGCTAATTTCTGCCCACTTTTTTTATGATCAATTTTTCTTGCAGAATAACTCAGTCATTTTGGAAACACTGAAATGCTTGTTAATCTAAACCATCTGAATGTTGTTTTGCTGGGTGGGGGGTTCTGAGCGTGCAAGTACCATCTTTGAGTGGGAGGCAGTGCAGTCTTTGAGCTTATGCAGTCATGTTACTGCTGCTAAAATTCCCATTTTCCATTGCGAGGAAAGCAGTGTTTTTGTGTGATATGGACATTATCTCAGGAGTGGAGCTCTGCATCGGGAGGAAACTGCTGTTGGGTGGCCTTTACTTCCAGTTCTTTTGTTGTTATTTATTGGTCTGGATTTGTAACAGGGCCCTAAAAGTGTTAGACTATGTCAAGTGGAGTTTTAGAGCTCTCAGCACGGTAAGAAAAGCTGCAATAAGAATTATAACAACAGATATTGTCAGAGGGTTACACTGTAAGTGCTGCTCTGCCTCTCATTGCTCCTCACACCCTGGGCGGCAGCTCCACGCCCAGCTGTGTGTGAGGCTGTGCAAACCAGACAAAGCTGCAAGAGGGCACTGCCCCTGGGAGAGGACATAATCACAGTGGGACAGGGCCAGAGCTCTCTTTATTGGGACATTTTTCCTGCCTGGCTTTTCTGTTCCAAAAGCCTGTTCCTGCCATAACGATCATGCAGCGTCCAAGAACTGCTAACACTCTGTGCTGGCATAGAGTGAATAAAAGAGGAGTGGTACTAGTACACAAATACTCTTAACAATGTATTTTTATAACCACCCTATAACATCTTATGTTCTTAGGATCACATCATTTCAGGAAGTGTGCATGTATTAGTAATTTCTAAGACGGCTTCATGATTTGGGGAGTTTAAGTCATTATTACTGTCACGTGGGAGTGCACAAGGGTGGCTGAGCTGAGTTACAGGTGCTTCTACCAGCCAGGGAGCTCAGTTAGGAACGGGAGTGCAGTATCTTTTTCACAGGTATATTAAAGTGCAGGTGGGCAGCTTGGTGAAAAGCAGTAAAGAAGGTGGTACCAGTCCAGCTTCAGGCTGGCGCCTTGGGGTGCTGGGTTTTGCCTAAAGGTTGTATGGGATGGATGGAGTTGCCTTTCCTGCTGGCTAAAGGAATGTTGGCATGAGTGTGACTTCTCCCCCCATCTTTCTTCTGTGACTACAGCTCAAGTTAAAAGAACTTGTTTACAGTTCCAGCAAGGCAAAACTCAAACATGCAGTACCATAAAAGAAGGAAATTGAATCCTGTGAAGAATAAGAATAAATGGAAGGAATTTTGCAGGTTAGGTGCAAGGAGTAATACCTGTCATTACAGACCAGCAAACATTTTATTTTAGTTTTACTCCACCTGTTCATTTGGCATTTACTCTGGTTTCACTTTCACTTACTACTGGCCACATCTGGGCTCACTGTGCTAAGGCTGCATTTTGCTTCATTTTATCAAATGAGCCAATTGCAAGGTTTCTTTTCATGCCTTTTAAACTTCTCTTATCAAAGGAAAAAAAAAATCCCAACAGATGAGATGGATTCTCACTGCAAGCAAGCCATCACCCAACAAACCAAATAAAATAACCAAGGAATATCCTTTAAAAAAATCTTTTGAACAGGCTGTTTACAAAAAATGTTCGTATTATAAAGTGAAACTTCTTGAGCCCCTGTTCAACAAAAGAAAATCAGCATTGTGATCACACTTAGAGTCAGTTAGAATACAACAATATGACATGAAATATTTAATAGAAGGCTTGGGCAATGATCTTGTGAACACTTTACAGGCATTCTTGGATTTAGGGAAATGAGTGATCCAATTGATTTCCAAATGTCATGAAACTGTACCTCCAGAGCTTGATATAGGGTGTTTTGAAGTCAATATAAGGGAAAAATGGCCAAGAAGGGGCAATGCAACTTTCAGAGAAGGCACAGAATCAAACCTTTAATTTTTCCCTTTTTTTTTGTTAACATATAAAAATAAATTATAAAGTTGATGGATTTTTCTTCCAGGCAGCTACTGACAAACCATATCTCCAAGTCTGGTCTACAGTCAGTATCATCTCTATATTACTTAGGTCTGGTAGGGATCTCTGTCCCCAGTAGCACATAGCTAATAGGGAATATTTTTTTCACCTGTAATTCTTATTTATACATATACCTATGTGTAGCATGTTTTATTTTAAAATGTGCATTACCTGAATATTTTTACTCATTAAAGAGTAGGGGCATTTTACCAGCAGCATTATCCTTTCTGGCCTCTGCTGACTCTCCAGAGAATTTTGTAATATTCACAGCTGTCAGGTTTTTCAGGCTATCTGGTATTTTACAGTGTGTGATCACCATTTAACACATCCTTGAAGACAACAGTGTTTGCTCTCAGTTAAACAGAAAATTGAATTTTCAACCGATATGAGCCATTATCTCCTGAATTGCAGGGAAAAGCACCTGTATTATTTTAGGATCATAGAATGGTTTGATTTGGAAGGAATCTCAAAGACCATCTGATTCCAGCCCCCCTGCCGTGGGCAGAGACAGCTTCCACTGGACCAGATTGCTCATGGCACGTTAAACGGGAAAATAGATTGCAAAGGGAGTTTAAATGGTGCCCTCTCCAAAGAAATGCCTTTTACCTCACACATTTTACACAAAATAATCATGTAAGATTTCTGACACCAAGGCAAGGCTTAACTTCAAAATGGAAATCTCCAAAGTTCAGTGTGAAGCATTCCTGCTATTTATTCCAAAGAAAGCTGTCTTAGCAGAGCAAGGTAAAGCAAAACATGTGAATTGCTTCCTTTTTTGATACCACACATAATTCCTATTTGAACAGATTGCTGAACAACATAATTGAATTGAAGAGCTCTGGAGGATTCATAAAAGAAATGCATGAGAACTTCCACAGTTCCATTAGATATATAACATTTGCATAAACCCGTACACTCAAGACCATGAGCTGCTTGAAATTCAGAATATCTTTCTGCTAAGCTGGTTATTTCACAGCTGATAGTTCAGAAGTAAAAATATGGTTTGTCTTCAAGAGCTGACTTTTCAAATGTCCTCAAGTAATTGGTTAACTGATATAACCTAGTACAGTACTCCCTATTATTCACCAAAATAATAAGCTCCTACAGACTAAGATGGAGGGATGGCCTTGAAACTGAAAACTGTGAAGCTGAAAATCCTCGTCCTGGATCTGAATACAACAGCTGGTGAAATTCTGATTCCTCGACACAATATCCCGAATCCTTTTACTTCAGTAGCAGCAGGTGATTTTCATGAAATCTGTGATCTGGTTCATAATTTTGCAGATCATTTCAATTCTTATATCTTTATTATAGTATTTGTATAACAATACAAGTACTAGAAAAACCAAACTCCTGACCCTTTAACTGAGGCTCGAGGTTGTAATGAATTTAGGTTAGAATTGTAAGCAAGTTTCCCCTCCAAAAAACTTCAAAATACTGGCACATGGGCATGTTGTGTGTGAAGCTAGGGCTTTATGAAACTCTAGTAATTTTTAAGAACAGCCTACTCTATTGATTTAAAACAGGGGAGAATGGAGTTTTTCCATTCAAACAGGGATTAAGCCAGCCTATTTTCCTCTGTAAGAAATGCAGTGTGCTTTTAAAAATAGCTGGTTTAAATAACAGTATCAAATCCTATAAAACAAATGGTTCAAAGAAAATTTCTGTATATGAGCAGCTTCATGTAATACCACCTCCTATATTATGTTCATACATTAGCATTCTATAACTTTATGCAGTTTATTATTAGCTGCTTTAGCATGTAAAACCAAAATCTAAACACTGCTCAGCATTCCTTCTGCCACAATTAAGCCTTTATGAGCTGAACTTCTGCATTTGCTGTTGTATTTTCAGTTTAAAGGTTATTATTTCTTTGGTAATTGAGTTTTACTGGTTTTGCATAATCTGCATTAATTACAGTAATTAATGGTAATATTACTTTGGCTCTGTTGTGTACCCAAAATCTGAGCCTGTGACAATTCATTGCGAGTATTGGAAAGGACAGATAATATAATGTGAATAGCTTATAAAAACTAGTCTTAAGTTTGTCAGTGATAAATTTTAATGGGGACAAATAATTAGAGCTATTATTGCAGAAAAAAGGGCTTTAAAATTCCATTTGCTTCTGCCTTTCACATTGAAAAATAATTTAATTTTTCCATAAACCATAATACTTTGACTGCACAAGATCTGTAGTAGATACTGGTAGACAGAGATAGAATTGGAGAGACCTAAAGTGTTTCCCATGTATTTTTTTCTCGGTGGTGTATTTCAGAAAATAATTGGTACTGCAGGTAAAAGCATGATTTTACCCAACATCTTGCTGGATTAGCATGTAGCAATAAAGGTTTCATGTATGCAGTGACCTGTCTTTATCCTTATTTACATGCACAAAACCTACCAGACCTAAATATTTTCAAGGTAATAAATCCTCTGACAGCACAGTCTTATCAAAATGCTCTTGTATGCGGTCAGAAGGAAGTTATTTCTTAAAACCCAGCAAACTTTTTGATCATATCCACGCAGCAAATTTGCCTCTTCAGTGGTATATAAAGTCATAGTTGTATCTTGGTAGCTATGTTTCATTTTCTTGATTTTTTTATGGGTTCTTTCTGCTGCTTTCCAATATTTAAAAGAAACATCATGCCTTGGAAATATTGTATGTGATTGTTTCATTCCTTTCAGGAGAAAAACTGCTGCATGTAAAAATGCTGTGATTCTGGCAGTGGCAGCTGGAGCCAGCTATGCTGGGAGCAGGTGCTCCACAAGCCTTTCTCCACAGCTCTGCCAGCAGAGCTCTCTCCACTCCAGCCAAGCTCTTGTCATCTCGGTACTGGCTGTCTCCTGGGCAGCCTAGCACTTGGGCCAGCTTTCTTTTGTGTTGATAAAGAGCAAATTGGACTAGATTGCAATTACTTAATTCATTTCACTTCTGAAACACATGCACCTGGGTATTCTCATGGCCCCAAGGGCAGCTGCAGGCTTTAAATGCCCTGAGCAGCCTACCCTGCTTCCCACCTCCTGTTTCTTTCAATTTGAGCTTAGTCTGCAGCCCTGCTCTGTGCCATAGTTGTGCCAGGCTGTTCCTTGTATCCATCCCCCTGCCTATTCTCCCTGCTCAGGCTCTGTAAGGTGGTGCCAGCTGGCAAGGGCACAGCCGGTGCTGCTCACCTTTGGCTCCTGCTCGTCTTCCTTCATGGAGCTGCCTCTGATGCTCCTGGAGAGGTGTTTTTACAGGGAATCCAGCATTTTGCAGTTCTATACAGAAAGCTCAGAATACTAGACAGCTTATACAGTCACCAGAGAAGTGGAAGAAACTTTCTACAGATAGGTAACTGCAGCTTTTTATTTACTTTGCAATCCCTTGGGTAATTTTGAATACATCAGTTTAAGTGACCAACTCAGGATCGTGAAAGAGCCATGTGGCTCAGGGCAGAAATTCAATCCTAATCCCCTTGTTCCACATCTGCTCAATTTGTGAAGTGGCTTCATGTGAGAAAAGAGGCAATTAAAAGCTGTTAGTGTTGATTTTATGGATGGTACTGAGAACTCAAGCAATATCTGTCTAGTTCAAGTTTTCTGTATTCACATCTACTCAGAAAATAGACATTGTAATGCAGGAAGGAAAAGCATTTATATCCTACTCAGTCATGTGTTTTAGTGCCTTCCCTATAAAATAAATGCACCCAGTCTTTTCTCCTCAAACCCTTGAAATTCTAAAAACAGAAAAGCCACTATTAGAAGAAAACTGTCTTGAGTACTTGCCATTGAGATAAGCTTGCATTTGTCTTTTGGTTGCAAAAGGACACGGGCTTTTGCTGATGCACATTTGTACTCTGTCTCCTCTTTCCCCAGCAATGCTGGCTTCCTGCAGCATAGTTCCTTTACACTCAGCCTGCCCATTAATTATACTCTCAAGACATTAAAGCCTTGCAATATAAATATGCAGTTTTTGCTCAGTCCTAAACAGGTCTATGTGCTCAAGGGAATCAAAAGGCAGTACTCCCAGCCAATAGTTCTGGTACAGCTATGTATGTCCTGGGAGCCTCACCTTTTGGTATGAAACAAAAAGAAAATGGCAAAATAAAACTCAGCTCCATGTTTATGTGGCCTTCCTCTATCCCTTCTTACAGCATCACTGGTAAGATTGGAGCTTTGTAAACTGAATTCACTCAAATTCCCTGAAAGTTTTTGTTATTTGTTCAACAAAACCCAACCAGAAATCTCAAATGGTAACAATTTCACACCTGCTCCCCCAGACCAAGGTTTGTTAATCAGCACAAAGGCAACATTTCCAAACTGAAGTGTTCAGAAGTGCCCTGTCAGAGTCTCTGGCAGGTGTTCGTCACAGGAGGTGCCTCAATGATGTTTCTTAACCAGGTTCTTTTAAACTATTCGATTTTGAAATCTCTTACCATTATTCATTTAATTTCTGGCACTGTAGTTTACTGCATTTCACATGAACCTGTGCCAAAAGAGACGTAAATGCACTCAATTCTTTGTGTTTTAATTTCCTCAAGAAGATTAATTTTTAATCAAAACTATCCTTCGTAAACTTCATCTGCCCTCTGTTTCTTCCCCAGAGGGCTCATCTGAGGTCCTCTGAACTCAGAGGGAATTATCTCAGTGTATTGTAAAGGCTTTCAATGAGCCTTCAAATGCTGCCTTCCATGTGGAAAAACAAGTAAACATCAGTACCTTTTCCTTTTTTCTTTTTGATAGGTTAACACTTTGAATATCTGCATTCACTGAGACTGTAAATGCGTTAATTTAGAACTTTTCAGGTGCTTTATAGCATTTTCTATTTGCAAATCTTTTCGGTTTGCTCAGAAGTACTTACCTCTCTCTCAAGATTAATTTTTACAAATATATTTTCTCCTTTATTTGTAAACTGTTTGCTTTAACAAATAACTAATCATGTTCACTGCTGGGATCATGGGATATTGATTTTGCTTTAGGAGTGGTTTACTCAGGTTTTTTTCAATACTAGAAGAATGTTTAATCTCTGATAACTTGTCATAAAATAATTTCCTTAAATGACTGATTGAAAATAATAACAACAACAAAAAACCTCCACAGTGTTTTGGACAGCTGTTGTGGCTGTCAACACTGCTGAAGTGCACAGTATGAAGAATATGGACAATATGGAATCACCTGTGCCTGTAGACACTGGCGAGGACCACCAGTGCCTTCAGATCCACCTTCTGGTTTAATCAAAGTTAACTTGGACAAATGCCATGGGAAGAAAAAAGCCATCCCCACAGTTGACCTTTGTGGAATTTCATTTCACCATGACTTTTTATTCTTTCAGTTCTAAGTATGCAATTAACAGAAAAAGAGGTAAAGGGCAATTGGTTTCCTGTCAGTAACCCAGGGGTCAGAATTTGAGGTAAATTAGATAATTAACAAAGTCCCTAAAGAAGGTCCACAGTGGAAATGGAATTTAAGAACTAATAAAAGACATTTATAAAATTATGCACAGGAACTGGAGGTGCTTTGGAAAAACCAGCAGGCTTTCAGTTAAAGGGACTGACACTATTGGAACTCATAAATGACAAAGCAAGCCCATCTTCAGAGAAACAAAGTCTGAAGTCTGGGGTTGAAACAGGCCCATTTCTTCCAACTTCTGATTTCCACACATGTGGTTTTAAAATTTAGGTAGTAAAATCACAGTTAAAGATCAAGAAAGGAGTATTTTTGTAACAAATAACAATTAATGTTGTCCTCCATAGAATCAAGGTGGATATTATTGAGCTCTGTGGCTTGCAGATACAAGCTGTATTCATGGGATAATGTCCTTACATAGGGTCAACAGAGATAAACACAATTGTGGGGTCCTAGGAAAGAATGGCCTCAGCTTTAAGTTATACAGTGTGGCAAGGGATAAATGAAGGTTAAATACCAATATATTTATTACCTGAGGTCTTTTGGGTATGTGGTGTTTTGGTTTTTTGGGTTTTTGTTTTTTGGGGGGAGAGTGGTGAGGTTCATGTGTTTATTTTTTCAGAATATATTCCCTGTTTTTGTGATTACCAGGGTTTACATTGCAAGCAGTAGCTGGTGGCAAACTTGTTAAGTGAAAGTAAACTGACAGCAGACAAGGGATGTAGGAGAATGCATTTATATGGCCATGACAAGACAATCTTCATGATCAAGTTCTCAGGACAAATGAAAGAGAACAGCTCTGTTGCTTCAATGAAAAATGAGAGTTTACTGTCTGACTTGATTTTTGTAGCTCCAAAATATGACCACAAGGGTGTAAGTTTGATTTTTAGGGATGTTTCAGAAAATGTGTAATGTAGAAAATGGCTAATATTTTGTTTACATAACCATCAACGATTCTATTTATTAAAGGATCAGAATTAGGAGAATTTATTAGGAGGATCAGAATAGCATTTGTTTGCAGAATAATGGTCTAATGAATGACCTGGTACAAGCTGGTATAAGTCTATTCAATTCTGCTTTTCCACCAGCAGAGGAGATAGCACTGGAAGGAGGAGAGTTTTGGCATAATTATGTGACAGGACACTGCTATAAGATAAAGTTCAAACACACCGCCGGGGATGAGTCTGATTATCCGAGCCCTAAATAATTTCATTTAGATTCAGTTCAAAGTCATGCTGTCAGACTTCGAACAAATGGCAGGATGGGAGGTTTTTATCAAGTGCCTGACACCTGAAGGTCAGCTGTGGTCCTTCTGGTTTATGGGATGTGAAATATTGTCCAGGATGTTGCCATAATCCCAAGTGAAGAAAAGTCATGCCTGGGCCTAATCTCAGGTCCTACTGTGAAGAAGGGGCCAGGTGGGAGGGAGAGAAACACCCCTCTGCTGTCCTAAGCCATAAAGTGTTACTTGGTCTTTGCCCTCTGTGCCCCACTTCGTGACAGCTGCACTTCTGGAACACTGCAGTAACACCTGCACTTGCTGCCTGAGCTGGGCTCCATGCACTGTGGGAACTCACAGAACTTAATCAGCAATCAAGGTGTACACCAAATATGGGGAAAGCAATTACATTGTAATAATGCAATGTAATAAATTAAGGTCATATTGACTACAATCAATCTGAATAATTTAATACCACTGAAAACCAGTATCACACACCTATTGAAACATTCATTACAATAATTGTTTAGGCTGTATAAAAAGCCTATAATTCAATATGAATATTAACAGCCTCTATTTCCCAGGCAGCTAGAAAATTATTAGTACTGATGATTTTGTATGTAATATGGAAATTATGTTCTTAATGGCAGTGAATGTTTTATTGCAGTGAAGATATAGAAACCAGATTTGTACTGGCAATTATGAATTACAATAAGGTATTGTGTACTGAATAGTTTCTTCCTAAGTCAATATTGTTAACAAAGATGGGTTCGGGGTTGTTTTTTTTTTTAATTTGTGGAGTAGCAATGGGCTTTATAGCCTTTTTCTGTTTGTTTTGCTTTAAAAGTAAATAAATAAATAAAAGCCTCACAGTTGGCTGTAAGACAAACGCAAGACTGAGCAGTGGCAATATGGTTAACCTAAAGAGGTTTGTATTCAGTTGAGGTCTTTGATGAAAGTTCTATTTCCAAGGGTCTTGCTGTGTTTGGGCCCCAGGCCCTCATCTGTAAAAAGGGTACAATGTGTTGTCTGTGTGGTTTTTTTGTGGGTTTTTATGGTTTTTTGTTTGGGTTGTTTTTGTTGTTGTTTTGGGTTTTTTGTTTGTGTTTTGTTGTTGTTGTTTGGTTGGGTTTTGTTTTAGGGAATTTTTTTGTTTATTTGTTGTGGGCTGTTTTGGACAGAGGTTGTCTTTGTGAAATACAGCTGCAGAGTGTTCCACTGTTGGCTGTTATGCTCTAATAAAAAAATCAAAGATGCTTTCTCCAAACGTCTTTTAAGTTTAGAAACAAGTAAGGAAATGTTTCTTCCAACTATTCTAGAAAGGATAAGACAAGCCTTATTGCCTGGTCTGACCCTGCTGTAGCATGACACACCTATATAGTCACTGACAGAGTCGTAGTAAATAATTTTTTATATTGTGTACTTAAGAATTTCTTGGGCTAGGCGGATACAAGCAGTAGATATTTCCTTCATAAAGTACTCATTACAATATACTTAGTTCCTTGATTTCTCAGGCACCCTTAATGACTTTATAATTGCAGATATTATAGAGGTCAAAGGGTGCCCTTTTCATCCCAATGGTAGAAAAATGTTTAATTTTGGTTCTACTCCATCTGGAGCTAGAGGAAAAAATCGCTGTAGTTTCTTACTTAGATATTGATCCTTGGGCCTTTGGATGTTTTATTAGGTTTGCTAGATATGGCTTGTTAGTATATGCTAGATATGTTTCACTTCTGGTATTGACTTTTGGAAAGCACAACAAAATGCAGTTCAAGACATGAATCTTTGTTCCTTTTTACTTCTCTATGGCAATGCAGTTCAGAGTGTCAGAACTGCTGTTGTAAAGCTGTGAGCTCTGCACATGTCCCAGTCAGTGACAGTGAGCAGAGCTGACACTTCTGAAATCCATAGAGAATTTTGGGAACTCTGGCAGTACACAGAAGGAATATTACAAATAGATCTCTAAATGATTACATTATTAAAAATAAAAAGAAGAGAAATGCAAATAGAAAGATGTATCTCTCTCACTGCCTTGGCACCTATTTTATGTTTGTAGTTTGGCTATGCAGCAATCAGTCTTTACATTAATTTAAAGAACGTTGACACCTATAGTTTGCCATTACTGCTCAGGATGCAGTTGTATCTAACAAGCCAGAATGAAATATTTCCCAAATATTCTAGAATATCTGAGCACATCTTTTTCATGACTTATTTACTAAGTTTTTGAACTCTGCTCAGTGCTTTAAAGTGTGCTGGGAGAGTGCTTCCCAATAAAAATCACAGTCAGAATGGGCTCCTCCTTTCCATTCTGATTTTCTGGAAGCCATTGGTCACTCAGGTGATGCCTGCCTGTGATCTCAGGTGGTAGCAGAAGGAGTAGCTTTGCTCATCTAAAACAGGAGCTGTCTCAAAGGGACTGAACCCATCTCTTCCTGCAGGAACCTGCTGCTCTGGATACAAGCGATTGGAGCCAACAGAGTCTGTTTCAAGATCAGTTAAAGCTCCTGAATAAAGATACTGCCTCATACTGTGATTACATATTTATGGAAATATAACTGAGCTGAGTGAAGGCTTAATTTTGCTTTATTATAAATGGAATCAAAGGGGTTGTATGGTGGGTTTTTTGTTGTTTTTTTTTAAATATGTCTTGGAGTTTTTTCAAAAAAGTAACAAAGATGTTCCAAAATCGTTAATTTCGTATTGAAAATTATTTCAGTAAAACAAATCTCCTCAAGCACAAGTAAATGTAAGTAAAATTAGATTTGAATGTAATTTGATTAACAGTTGTCAGGGAAAGGGAAAAAATAAAAAGAAAGATTTCTGCATTTACAGAAAGTACAGAACGTATGGACAATGAGACAATTCCAGTAAATTAGCAGCCTGCTTAATTCATTAAGAATTCATCTCTTGGGTAATTGCTGAAACTGAAAATGTTGACAGCCTATTACTGAAATCTCTGTAGGATCCTAATATGGAGTTGAGGGATTTTTCTGTTAAGCTGAATGACTCCTTAGAGTCAGAGAAAAGAAGAATGTTGGCTGCCACCCTGTAGTTTGCCAGGAATGTGTTCTTTACCATTAAATTATAAGAATATAGGGAAGAATTTTAATTTATAAAAGGCCATGCTGACATCTGCCTGAGATCTAAGCTTCTGAGTAATGGGATGCTAGAAATCTGTAATATTTTGTCTTTGAAAAGTTAGATTCTGTGTCTACTGCCAGAAATTATCACATCTATTTTTAGCTTCTTTTTTTGAAAAATTGTATCTGTGAGATGGCTACATGATAAAAAAGTCTGAGATTGTGCAAAATGGGCCTTTCTGCAAAAGGAAGATTAGTAATGTGAAATACAGTTGATTCATGTTCTTATTGCTACCATCTGCATTAAGCAGCATTTGCCACAGCCAGAGCCACTGTGCAACTGAGAAAAACATCACAGGTGGGGGATTTATATCCTTTTTTAATTGATATCTTTCACTGCTGCATGTTTCAATTTTGTGCTCATCTGATTCTTTACGTTGCTGTATATCTTCTGGATTGTAGCTCTGACAGTAAATGACAGGGTAGGAGCCAAATCCTTAATCCAAGTGCAATTTAATTTTCAAATCCGTAAGTAGAGTAGTTGTCAGAACAAGGGTTGAAAATTAATGCATTTTTCTATAAATAATGGAGTTCGATCTGATAGTGTAATCTCCCCTAGTATTAATCTTTAATGATCAACTGTTTCCACATTTCTCTTCACCATAGGTCTAATCAGAAAAAAAATTACAAAACAGACAGTTACAAACAGCATCTGGTATCCCCCCCTCCCCTTGCTTTTAATGCCTGACAAATATCTTCAGTCTAGGAAGACACTTGGTAGATTTAAAAAAAAACAAACACACATAACAAACAATAACCCTCTCAAATCAGTAAATTGGAATTTAAAAAATATCATTAAGCAGCACCTATCAGTGCAGTGTAGATAGAAGTGTCCCTGCATTTGCAGAATTATCAGGTTTGAGAGACTCTGAGGAAACCATTAGGACTTGGTGTTAGGGTGTTTTTCTTCTGAAGTTATTCAGCCTACTGGAAAGTAATCTCCCCAGGTGATCAATACTTTGCTCACTGTGCTGATTGAGTCAGCCTCCCAAACATAAACTGAAGAAAATAAACCCCACAGACAGTTTGTAAACCCAGCCAGGCCATAAATGAGTCAACACGTCCATTAAGAAACACTGACTTTCCATCTCTTCACATTTATGGTAAGTACAGATTGCAAACAGGAAATTGTTAACCCTGTGGGAGGTGACAGTAATTATGCACTGCACCACACCACCACCCAGGAAGCTGGTTTTGCATACTACTTACTGCAACTTCATTTTTGGTATTCTTACCATGAAACAAATACAGTCGTACCTTGCATGATGCTGCATGATGCTTGTCAAAACTGCCATCTTACCAGGAAGAGAACTGTTAGTGAATTCAACGTGTAATTCAGAAAGTGGACTTGGTAAGATTTTATTTTATTATCTCTGTATAAACATCATTACCCAAGCCTTTTCCATTTCTAACTGCTATTAACTTATGGTTGTAAAACCTTTATTCATGGAAAAAACCTTAGGGATCTAACTACACAGGAATTATTTCAAAACTTCAGTGGTAACATTCTGAGAAATACTGTGGACTCTCAGACAACACAATCCTCCCCTATTCAGTGAGTACACACAGCAAAACCAGCTCCTACAGTGGCACACTGGGGCCGTGGCTTTCCATCCAGTCAGAGCTGGGACCCTCCATGCTGGTCACATCAGGGCCAAAATCCAAAGCCATACGTGTGTAACATGCAACATTAATACAAGTATGGCTCTCAGAAAGCCTTGGTAGGCAAACAAAAGAAGTCTTCCCTAAACACTTCTGAGCCTCAGCCCTTGACAGGTATTTCTGCTGTCTCTGTACCCCTCATACAGACAATTAGAGGAACTCTTTGGTTCATTTCTCGTGTTGGAGCCCAGACTTGTTCTGAACTACATATGGAAGTTCTGAACTATGTAGGGATTGGTCCCCTGCCCTGACACAGCTGATCCATAGCAGCCCCAAACTTAGCTTCAGTCCTCAAGCCTGGTGTAGGAACCCAGTCCTGTTGCATGATCTGAAGTAGGATGTGTTCCCTTCTCTTTTAAGGAAAGCTGGCTATTCTATCTGAATGGATAGTGATTAAACACAGCATTTCATGAACTAACTAGTGAAGTGATTTCAAATGGCTTAATTCAAATGGTAAATTATTTAATTCCTAGAAAAATGAGTAATGACTTAGCTGTTTCTGTATGCTCAATTACCATCCAAAATTCAGAATAAGATCTTGTTAATGATTTCCTCAAGTCCTTGCTATGTGCATTTAGCAAAGCAGTGAAATGTGAGTTGTAATTTGAAATGAGTAGCACATTACCAGGTTGCTGTGCCTCTATGCTGCTGCACTGAATCATCTCTGATGTGAAGGAGAGGAAGAAAAACAGGGAGAGGCAGAAAACTGAGTGATAAACATGAATGATGCAATGATTTCCCAGCAGAACAGCAACAAAAGTAATAATGACACTTCGTAAGTATTGCTAACATGCCACTAACAAAATGCAGTTCTTATATTTTCCTTTATTGCTCATTATAGTCTAACCCAGTTTGTTCTGAGTAATGAAATTATTCAAGAGTAGCCAACAGAGATTGCACCTTATGTATATTTGAATTGAGGGTGTCATTTCCTAGTTTGGAATGTAGTAGTTTAAATATAGACAATATTTTTTCTAAGTAGTAAAATACCTAAATTTTTATGGGGAAGAAACATTAAGAGGATATAGACTTTACTGAAATATGTCAAACTTGAAAAGCTAGAGGGGAAAAGTGCCACTTCTTCCTTGGAAGACAAATATGATGGCAACTGTGTGCATTGTTTTACAAACCTTGACCCTGTAGCATAGTTCTGAAAAAGCTTTTACAATAACTTTATGTGTGTTACTGGCTGTGCTGTGAGTAGAAGCACTACAGCTGTCCATAAGGTACTGTCAGACAATCCCATCTGCTGCAGGAATATCAAAATCTCCAAATGAGAAGAGCCACACAGCTTTCAAATGGAAGGAAACATAACTCTGCTTAACTGCCCTCTGTGGATTCTCTCTTACACAATGCCCAGTAGTGCAAGGCTGTCAATCAGTACTTAAATGGGGACATTAATTAGCTCAGAATAGCTTCTCATTTCTGGTTGATTATTGCTTCAAATGGTTTATCTTTAGATAAATTATTCATGAATTATTATGGTCATCCTTTCTTTGGCTCTAAGGAATTTATATTACCTGATAAGTGGCCAATCTATTGACTTTTCTTCATTAATCATTGTATAGTGTTTTGTATTCCACCAGCTCATTTCACCTTTTCTTGAAGGAGATGCTGACCTATCATTGTAAATAATCATTGCACAGTAAATGCCTTACATTTGACAGCGTTAGCTTGAGCACCCTACAGGATCTGTGCCATCTCAACAAGATGTGTGAGAGAAAGGAGATAATTTTCTTAATAAGTATTCTTTAAGTGATAGATTTTCTTGTATTTCTACAATTAGTTCCGTTAGCTTGTGCTATCACTTTACATTTAACTAAGGAAAGTGAAGCATGAGTTTTAATGCAATCTTCACATCTGTAAGGTTAAAATTTGCTTAAATATAAATATCTGTTGTGAATCCATCACAGTGTCACACATATTTCACCCAGGGACTAACAGTCCAGCCTCCAGGGAGAAAAATCTTAGGGGGTGCTCTGTGGTTTGCAATGATCAGAGCATCAGGGCCTGTTAGTGAAGTGAAGGCCTAGAAAAATATGAGAAGGAAACTTGTGACATTAGGAAAAGTCTGGTGAGGGGAAATTGCATAGGCAAAGTTTTGAGAAAGGATTAGACAGGTGAGTGATGAATTTCTGGTGTTGGGTGTCACTGAACATAAACTTGTAAATGCTGTGCTTTTTTTGTATGTGAACCTGACCTTATCTTGACTTTCCCTGTTTGGCAGTTAAAAAGGCATAGCCAACTGGCTTACACCGGCAGGAATGAAATAGAATTTGGGGCAGATGAAGGAATGGCTTGACTCCCAAAAGAAAAAGGAATAGTGCTACAGGGAAGAAGAAATGGCCTCAGAGTATACGGGGGAATGTGGGAGGTGTGAGCATGTGTTCTTTTGTTATTAATAAAATATTTTTTGACCAGGGATAAATAAGCTGTTGGATGACACTGCAAAAATACAGGTTGCTCTGGCTGAACAGGGTAAGTGCTCTTCAGTGGAAAGCCAATTCATAAACATCTTGCAAAAATACCAGAAAGATGCACAGCATTTTCTTGTAAGTCAAGAAACCAAATGAGATTTGGATCCAGTGGGATGGAATTTCAGTCTTGTTTGCTGGTTTGCAGGACAAGTGCACTTCTTGACCACAACCAAGCAGTCACTTGGAGCAGTCCTGCCTTCAGGTCACTTGTTAAGGGAGTGCTCTAGGCTCAGTTCCAGAGAGGACTGCATGTTCTGTGGAGAACGCTGCTGCCAGAAGGACCAGCCCTTACACTGCGCTGCCAAAAGGGCTGATTGACTGCAAGTGTGTGATCCTCCCTGGGATGCAGTGCTAACTGCTGTTCCTTGTGCCTAGAGAGGTTTGTTAAAACTCTTCCCGACATGCCCACCTGCTGGCAGTGTTTAGAACACTGTCACCTGCTCAGACAGGTCCAGCTTTGATGAGGATAAACAAAATCCATGACAGGAACAGGAAGGCTCTGTCAGACTAACATTAGGACTGCAGTGTATATTAGCTTTTTTTTCCATGGAAATTTTGATGTGGTTTCTATTCCAACAATGGATTTGCTTCCCCTGGGAAATGGTAGATCCAAAATATCTTTCACAGCCTTTTGCACAGAAGTCGAAGTCATATTATATGCTTTAAAAGCAGCCAGCACATTTGCAATTATTTCAAACAGAAAACATATTGAGAGCCTGCTAAAATACAGCTTTCTGTCCTTTGGGATTTAATTTGCTTAGAAACAAAACATTCCCCTGAAGATAAATAGCAACAGGCATTGATTCTATTAACTGGAACTACGCTTCCAAATTAATTGAAAAAGATTTCCTAAAACCACTGTAACACTTCCATCAATTAAAAATATGTCCTGATTGGAAAGTTTGGTACTGAAGGATTATAGTTACAGCACACTGAAAACTTACTGAGTTAACTTTTAATTAAGCTATTTCATTTCAAACTATTTTAATTAAGCTATTTTATATCAGGCTACTTTGTATCAAAGACAAATGCAGCATCACTTCAAAGAGTTCACTCTGAACATGAAAATCATTAACACTCAAATAAAGATGTGCCATATGGTTTGGCAGGAATGGGAATACTCAGACATGGGGGCAGCTTGAAGCTTAAGTATTTGGAGTCCATTAGTCTAGAAGGAAAAAATGCTGAAGTCTTCAAAGAACATGGACATTATCACATGGATATATTTTGTTTTAATTCATTGGTTAATCCAGTCCTGAGTAATTTCAAGTACTTCAAATGTTAAAATAAAGGTGCAGGTGGAGGGGCAGTTGATTACTGCTAATCATGTTGGCAAATAAATTATGGAAGTGTAAAATACAAAATTTTAGATATAACTTCTTGATCTTGGAAAAATCAAGGGTGGAAAAATCAAGGGTGGAAAAATCAGTAGAAATGAAGGGAAGAGATTTTCTTTGAGAACAGACCGTTGTGAGAAAGCTCTTTGCCCTGACTTCTGTCCTTCTGAATTCCAGGATGTTCATAGATCCCAGTGCAGTGATTAAAGCTAAAATGGTACTTACACAGTTGAGGACTGGGCCTTGAACATTTTCCCAAATTCGAAGGATTTTAATCTGTGACTAGAAGATGAAGTGCTTGACTTTTCAAATGAGACAATACAGACTCCACCTCAGACTCCACCACATTTAAATCCTTGAGCAATGCACATTAACAGGATGTGCTGGATGGTTCCCAAACGAGAGAAAGTTTTATGTAAAGAGAAAGAAATAATCATGTACCTTGAAAAACCTCTAAACATGACTCCTCAACATTCAGCATGTGCACTAAATGCTGACAAGTGTTGCAAGTGCAGCATAAATGCCACAGGCAAATCAGTTTCCTTTCTTTCTCAGTTCAGATTTCAAGATGCCTTGTGCAGGTTAGCAAGCATGGAATTCTCTGGTTTTGTTACAGAACAGTCTTTTTCTCTGGGAGATGCAAGGCTGGGGTGGGGGTAAGTGCTGCAATAGTTGAAATTATAAATTAGGAATTTCATTCTGCTTTTAATCAAGAGCAGAGCTGAAAATACAGAGTGGCTTGAAGTGTTTACCTGTCCTACTTGAAAATGTTTTCCAATCTTTCTGTAGCACAAATGATAAAACTAGAATTAATTATTCTGAGGAAAACTATAATGACTTTTTTTTTTTACTTCCTCAGTATTGAGAGCAACTTCTTTTTTTGTGTGTTTTTTTTCTCATGCCAGAACTTAATCTTTTTGGAATGTATAATTTGCTGCTACAGTAAAGAAATCATTCAAAATATAGAAAAATAAGCTGAGAAGATACAGAAGCATGTGATGCACTTATCACCTGGCCAGCCATGTGGCAGACCTGTGACTGATGATAGCATGACAGTTGAGGGGTGCCAAAGAAAAGTGATAATAGTCCTCAAAAATCAAACTGTTCCAGGTACAGAATTACATTAAGTATTTTATTTTTTTTAAACTTGTGCACAACTTTGCATTTGCAGGTCTTACCTGAAGTCTGCAAAGATAAAAATGCCAACATGCAGAGATTAAAAACAATTTTCCAGGTACTTCTGAACTGTCTGGAATTTGGAAGGACTGTAGATCTTGTGACATACACTTGTCTCAGGAATTATGGGCTCTCCAGATAAGCTTTGAATAATCATCAAACGTTTTGCTGCTTATGGCTTATCTTCCATTTCAAACTCTGAAATATTTTATGCTTATCTGTCACAACAAAAAGGGAAAGGAGTCAAGGTGCTATCAAGGTCAAAAAAATTGTACAACCATCAATAATAAGAGGTTTCTCAGTGCTCTTAGACATTTCCTGGTACCTGCACCCTGAGGCTGACAACTGAAAGTAGGAAGAGGTTTGGGTTGTGTTAATTTAACAAAAGTGTTTTAAAATATCAGCTCTTATCTCTAGAAGTGTTAGTCAGTGTAAAGAAAAGATAAGATTTCAATTAACTGGAGGTGAAATATTGGTTCAATGTGTTTTCCTCCTTGTTTTTGATTGCTTCTTGTTTTCAGGATAGTTAAACATATTTAATAATCGTTATCTGAGTATTAAGCAATTATTTTGAAGTCGTGCTGAACAGAACCTTTTTCCTAACAGCTCTGCTTTGACATTTTGTAATAAGGAAATCTGGCTAAGTAGACCCAGTTTGGCAGAAGCAAGGGCTGTAATATTTAGTTCTCAGGTAAGTTACAGTGATGTAATTTTTATAATACTTCTTCCTTATCTATTCTTCTAAATTCCTGGTAAAGCCAGTTATGAAGCATTTTCTTTGTTTTATTTGTTGGTGTACTTTTCAATTGTAGAAAATATGTCAAAAAAAGAGTATCACAAACTCTCAGACATATTTATCAGCTTTAAAAAAGCACTTTAAACAGTTCAATGATATTTATGATAAAATTCTTTTGTGACCAGAATTTTGGGGTGGGGGGTCTGTTTGTTGGGATGTTTTTTGGGAGAAAAGGGATTGAGTTTTGGTTTTTCATTGTTTTAACAAAAAGTTTTCTTAAATAACACAACAGGTGTTTGAAACTCCAGTAGTTTATTGGTACTGATACTTTTCAGTGAGTCTCCTGACTGCTGAGACCACTTTGTTCACATCAGTTTTGCCCACGATGATTAGGATGGGCTCAAACTGCTCAGTAACTTGTAACGTGTTTTCACTATTCCAAGTCATCTTAGACCACACTTCCATGGTGGCTGTTTTTCCTCGTGTGCAGCAGAATCAGTTTCCCTAAATCTAAATAAAACCTATTCATCCTTGAAATCAGGCAGCAATATGTAATATAAGTATTTATACATAAATATATAAATGAAGGACTCATCTGTATGTCGTGAGTGTTATGCTGAATATGATTAAGTTCAATTTGGCTTATAGAAATAGGCATGTTATTAAAAAATACAGTGTTTTGCTTGCACTTGCTTTGGGATGGTAATGGAAGCAATGCCCATGATGAAGGCAAACTGCAATAATATGTGTAAAATTAGTGACAGGATCAGAGAAGTTATAGCAAAGGGTCAAGGGATGAACTGCAATATCCGTGTTAATCAATCTCTCCCCCTTGTCCTATAAAAATGAAGAGAACCAAAATTTTTTGATGTTTAGTTTAAAGAGCATAGAGTAAGAACATCTGGAAATTGAATTTCCTCACCCTTTTATTCTCCGTATTGTTATTTATATGTTATTGTTATTATTAGTTAGTCTTTCATCTTTCTCAAGTGAAATAAGTAGACCTAAATGCTTCAGTCTTGCAGTTTTTCCAAACCTGCAGTGACATTTGCCATAGAACCCTCCCAGCTTCTGTAACACTTTTTTCCACTGTGGACACTGGCCACTATTCCAACAGCAGTTTTATCACAGCAAATAAGAACACGAAGTAGATGTTCTGTCTCTTCAGCGTGTAACAAAAGCTTCTGCTTAACACCTTCCACTGCACTGTCATTGTGAGCTTGGGCTGGGGATTCCCAGGGCTCTCTTTGGCATTACTTCTTCCCAGTACCCTTTCCTGTCCCTAAAGGACACGATCTACTCCTTTTATTCTGTATAAATCTCTATACTTAGCCAAAACCAAAGATGAATATTTTTTACTTGTGCCTGGTTTACCATCAAATATATTTTTCATCATGATTATTCCACTGCATTAATCTTTGTCTCAATCTTTATGTACCTGCAAATACGACAATTATATAATTTCTTTCTAGTAAGAAAGACAGAGTATTAGTTTGGTTATAATATACAAACTTGGAGGAACTTCTTAAGTGACACCTAATTAAAAGCAGTATCAGTCTATAGGGTCCTTGAGGGACTCGTGATATCCTAAAGCAAATGTTTAGCTTGAGATCTGTTTTGTCTCCATTGGTTTGTTGTATATTCAGATTCTATGCCAAGAGATTGGTGTTTACAGGGGGATGTTGGTGATAGGGGTGTTATTGAGAAAGTTCTTGTGGTGTAGTATAAAAGGTGAATACCAAAGACTGTGCAGCTGCTCTCTATTCCAAATTCATTTCATGACTGAGTCCCCCTTAAATTTAAATATTTATATCTTGTGTGAGGTTTTTTTCTGTAGATGGTTCTTTCAGAGGAAATTTGTAGCCACTGGCTGCTGTAAGTTACTTATTCCTCTCTAGAAAGTAATCAAAAGCTGTCCAGATTTAGTGGAACTTTTTAATAACTTCAGGGACAAAGTTTGAAAAAAAACCCATGTACAGACTTACTACACATTAACTGATAATACAGAGGCTATGAAATATTTTGCACATGCAAATTTAGTGACTCCTACATTAAATTACAATAAATACTAAACAGGATTTATGTATTTGGATTAAATTTACTTATTATTTAATTCTTCTTGAACCTATGTTATTTCCAAAGTTTTGTGAAAGTGTGATTATAAACACTGTATATTTAGAGTTTTTTAGTTAAAATATAATTAAGTTTGAAGAAAAAACTCTACAGCACCGCAAAGAGAGGGACATGACCAGTGGTAGGAGGAATGGGAATTATTGGGCAAGTGGCTGTAGTCCAAGATCTAAAGGATAATTGTGACTGACCTATATTATTTACATCAAGAAGATTTCACCTCAATTCTGCCACTTTTTTGTTAGATTTGAGGATTCCTGCTAGTTAAATGTAAGGTCTTCAATGAAAGAGCACCAGTGCTGAACAATAGACAGCAGCTGCAGTGCCAACACTTTGTCCACCTGATCTTGTCTGGTTATTCTAAGTGCCACCTTTTATGAATCTGTATAGCTTCACACACTAGTGGTTTAAATCACTGTAAAGGTGTTTTTTGGTAGACTAAATAAGTTTTACAGAAATAAATCTCTCTTACTTTCTCACTGTAGGTGAACTCAGATCTCTGTTTTGTCCTCTGAAGGTGGTAATGTATTCACCATAACTATAAATCTTGTCAGGACCTACTTTGCTTGGAGCCTAAATGCTCTAAGGAGCACTTGAAAAACGGGAAGGGCCCCAGCAAAAGACAGAGGTCTCGAAGATCTCCCCTCTGTGCTCATGCCTTTGCTCACACAACCTCAGCAGCACATAGCTGGGAGCGTGCTGATGTGTTTAGGGCTCTAGTTTTCAAGCCCAGACTAATACCTGTAGCAAGGAGATGCAGTATAGGTATCTCTCATTTACACCCTGCTGTGTCACCAGGCTTTTCTGGGCATGCACACAGAGCAAAGCTTCGTGTAAAATAAAAATCAGAGTTAGGCTGTCACAGGGAAAAGCGCTCAACTCGTGGCTTAGAAGTAAGGTTTGGAGCGGCTTCATGATTTATTAATTGCATGTTATTAACTGTCAATGAGCCAGTGATTCCTGATAGCAACAGTAACCTGCACAAAATGTTAACAAAGACCTACAGTTCCCTAAATGCTTTATAACCAGTCCTCAAATGTTCTAGACATGCACCAAGTGCACGCTGCCTCTCTGCAGGCCTTGGCAGCTGCAGGCACCCTGTCGGCTCCTGGGGGAACAGCTTGTGCTCTTCACACACAGCTCCTGGTAGAACTTGGGGTGTCCTGGCTTTATGTGCACCTTGTCCCCACCTAAAACCTGCAAATCCACTAAACCTGCTGGTGACAAGGGCACCACAGTCACCTGCACACACCCAGGGCTGGGTCCCCAGTGCTGCACCTCTGGCTGACAGTGAGGTGAGGTGACTTCTGCCAGAGCAACCTTCTGCTCTGTTGTCCCCTTCGCACTCTAAGACCCCCATGATTGCTGCCAATTTTCATGATTTTAACTCTGCTTTTTTACTCAAGCTAAATTCAGCTTTATTCACTGCGTGAGAAGTTTAAGGAAATAATAGGAACTGGACATGTCAAAGCATGATTCAGTCCCAGAAAATGACAATAAACCAGCCTGATGAGCTGTAACTAAGCACGACTGCCAGGGTGTTCCTTTGTTAGAGGGCAGAGGAGGGTGGGAATGGGCTGACTGAGGAATCAGAAAGCATTAGAAACATTGGAATTAAATAAGAATGGAATTATTTGTTAAATCATAGTGTCATTCCTCAATGGCAATGAATATCACTCTGGGAAGCAGTCTTCCTACATTCTTCCCTGGTATACTAATAAACAAGAGAAAATTCCTGGAATTGTTCCTTATAATATTGATTTATACATATTTATATAGCTTTTGGGGCTCTGCAGTGGAAAATATTATTAAAATTGCATTGATAGCATCAAATATGTGTGACTGAACTCACAGTGTTTCAATAACTGGCCGTCTACTGCTGTGTGTGTCCTGACTCCTATGTGCTCTGGAAATTGAAGTTATTAACTAAAATAGGAAGTTATAGAATAATTGTTTTTGAAAAAAGAAATCCATAAACTTGCACGAGATCATTTCATTTCCAAAGAATGTAGAATATTGTAGAATGACTGGTAGAAAGACTCCAAGTGACATAGTTTGGGTTCAGAAGCCTTTCTGCATATAATCAGTGATAAGACTGGAAGCTTAATTAAACAAGAAATGTAACAGGTTAAGTGGAACACCAGGAGAAGAGAGAAAGACAGCTATAATGGAAATGCATTTAATTATCAGTAAAAAGTTTAAGAACATTCTAAATATTTCACCTGTATATTTGGTTGAAGAAAGATATGACTACTCATGAGCGGCAAATATTTGTCTGCAAATGTATTGTTGCAGCAGGTAATTACTGTGAAGTTTTAGCTTGTTCTATACCTATGATGGGTTTGATTAACAAGCTTCTAAAACATTCCCAGTAGAGAGGACTGTCAATACCACTGACGTGTGTCTTGTAGTTTTATTACTCTGCAATTCTTTTCGAGGTGATATGAAGAGGCCAGAAAATGTAAGCACGAATACTGAAACAGCCTCTGCTTGTCACTGGTTTTTTTACTATAGAACAGGCATTAGGAAAAGGTTATTAATTTTTGTGGGGCTGGCGTGGTTTTTTTGTTGCTGAAACAATTCATTTTAACCTGAGACGACACCATGGTTTGAGCAGTTTCCTAAAAACTGCCAATAACCATTACACTCACCAGAATTCGATAAATTCGACCAGATTTTTTTCCTTTTGTGAGAAAACTGTGTCAGGCTATGTGTATTCTTTCCTCTGCATATCCTGAGCCACCATTTCACATTGTCGATGTTACGAAATTTCTTATTAAAAACATTTCAGAAATGGATTTGCGTAATAAAAATTGTAGAGTATAATCATAGGTAATATTAGCAGGGCTGTGGAAAATGCAATCTTTTTCTGTCTTTGCGTATCTTCCTTTTTAACGTGCAGAGAATTGTTGATCTTTCCTACTTCAAAAGATAAGTTTGGGGTTATTATGTACCTTGTACCTTGATATGTTATTGACTGCAGTACATTATGAATCTTACTTGGTAGCACAGCCTGGCAGCCTACCAAGAACAAGCAAGCTATTCCTTACTCCACTTCATTGCAGTGTCTGACTGCTTTGCAATGGAGCAAAAGTCCCTTGACAGATGTCCTGACAAAGCAATAATGAAAAGGTCATACCACATTTCCTGCAGCATTTCTCTTGTTTTTTTAGTGGCTGTGTACTGAAAACTAGAGCAAATTACACCTAATTAGGGAGACTAAGTTCTGCAGTAAAGTAAAGTGTCTTTTATCAAAGTTATTACACATTCTATTTGAAAATTCTGAAACTCTTAAGTAGCATCATGACAACATTCTTATTCAGATCCAGTCTTATAACATTTTACCTTTTCTAAAGATCAAGGTCACCAACTCAGCTGTGCTTGTTTTATGGGGCCTTGGGGCCATTTTGAACTATTACTACTTCAGGAATTGTTGATTATGATTGAATACTGAAACAAAAGCACATCATAGACATTCTGAGCAAGTCTTCCCTGACAGCATTGTCAGCATATGGAATAAGATGTGCCCAGTATGTAGTGACAATTATGAAAATACTTATCAATTATTTTATCTTCCCTTGATAAGTCATAAATGATTAAAGGCTAATTCTAAAAATACTGCATGTTTGAGCAAATACACCAAATTTTGGTTCTTTTATCATATAGTTTTGATTTTAGAAAGCGAAGTAAAGATAACTGAGGATGCTAAACAATATTTTCTGTGTCACTATAGAAAAGTAGTAAAGTTTGGAAGAGACTATTTGGAAAGGCTACAGGAGCCTTTCAGCTGACTTAATTAGTTTTGCTAGACCCATAGGCCATTAATTACAGTAGCAACAGTGGCATCATTATGTCACCAGTAAAATAAGGTGCTTAATTGTGCAGTTACTACACTGCTTTAAAAAGCCTTATTTATTTTCCTTTCTGTCAGACCTTTTCTGCATCAGCAATAGCAACAATAAACTTTGTTACATTCCAGCTTGCTCCATGTTTTAAAATGCTTCAAAAATGTGGTCCAAACTCAAGCAGGAGTTACAAGTCACTAAGATTATTCCCATCACATTTTCTTCTAAATGGGAAACACAGATTATGATTAGTACATTTGGAGAGAACCTACTCACAATAAATCTTATTTTCCTTCTGCTTTGTCTAACAAGTGGAGGAGAGTCAGAATAGAGTGTTCTAATTACACAGATGCAAATATTGGCTCAAAAATAATTTTTTATTTGTAATTAAATTGCTGTTTAGTAATGGTAATTGTTCTACTAAATGCATACATTTTTCTTTCCCTCTGTTCTGTCTAATCTGATGATTAATGCGTGACATGCTCAGGTCGATGACTAATCAAAGTTCTTCCTGGGTTCAGCTGCCTTTTTCTCACAAAATCCAATCAAAATACACAGACTGAGGGAACAAAAAGACCTTTCAGTCCAATTCTGTCAGTCAATGTTCCTCATAAAAATTACTTTTATATTCATATATGTTCTATACTTGATACAGTGTACACTTAAACATATCTAGTGAGAAACTTTTTGTTACTGGAAAAGCTTTCTTCCAACACTGTAGATGACACAGCCCCAGGAGTGATGAACTTGGCTTTCATTAAGAAGCATGAGGGAGTGTAATAATTCAGCTAAGACTAAAGCTGATGAAATGAATGCAGCTTTGATACAGTCTCTTAACTCCTTTTATTGTCCTTGATAAAAAGCATATATTTTTATATACAAAGTGCATTTATTGATGTATTTTTATAATCTGAATCACAGAATTTAATTATAAATTATTTCTATTTGGTTTGTTTCATTATAAGAAGATGCTACAATTTTTAGGACTGCATGTTTCAATGCAGATGAAGCTTATATTCACATCTACTTTTGGGGGTTTGATCTACTCCCTTGAGTTTCTTTCCCAAAGTTTTTCCTCATACTGTGATTCCATCTTTGAGCTAAACACTGAGATGCTCTTTTGGGGGCAGGGGAAAAAGGCTGATCTGGAGAACAAGAGCTGCCAAGACATGATGTGAGAGCAACTCTGTGTGACTGGAGCAGGCAAAACTGTCTGAGAGCATCTGCAGAAACTGTGGTACTGCTGGAGTTGATGATGACCATCATCCAGACTGAAGGGCAGCCAGGGAATTACAAAAAGACTTTTGAAACAATGTGGAAGTACCTCAAAAATAAATATCGAAGATATTGTGAGGTACACCTTGTAATTCTAAAGAAATTCTTCCCCCTTAGACATTACTTATTTGACTTGCCTTTTCTGAAAAGTCATAATTTTCATCATTGTAACTTTTACATAGTCTAATCCTAGAGGAAGAAGTACAAGGGTTATAAAAATGATTGAATATATAATAGATATTATAATAATTATTTAAGACAGAAATTATTAATAATAGATGAAATACAAATAATTGTATTTAAATTTTTTCTCTGACAGCAAGCTAGGGACTAGATTCTTAGTAAAGAAGTTGTTTAATGCAGACTCGTTTTGTACAGTTGAGGGTCTATCCTCATCTACCTCAGTGCTGCTCTGAGACAGGCTCTTGAAATTCTTCCAGTTCTCAAATTATAGGTGTTGGGCTCTACTGAGTTATAAACAATTGAATAAACAGATCATGTAATGGTATGGAGGCCTATTACACATCAAGATGAACTGCAAAAGCAAATCGTGGCACCAAAGTGATAAAGGATTAGGACTTTATGTGCTGCTAGTGCTGAACCACAATTATCTTAGCCAAGAACGAGTAATTATTCAAAATAAAACACAATTTGTTCTCAATGCAGACTGCTCAGAATATATGGGGTGTAAGTCTTCACTGATGTAAAATCATTTGGCTCAAAGGCTAAGTTTTCCGAATCAGTGTGACCTTTTCGTGTCCTTCAGTATCAGCCTGTTCCTATAGCATGGATAATTTTTTCAGGCACTTTAAAAATGAGTCTGCAGAGACAGAAACTGTATTGAAATTTTACTCTAAGCCTCTCCACTGTCAACAGTCATGATTTTTTTCTGTCATGAGTTTGTTTGTTTCGTTGTTTTTTTTGGTTGGGCTTTTTTGCGTGTTTTGCTGTCCTGTGAATTAGAGGTCAATGATCTTAGACAAACCCACATTTGCATGTTCCTGGTGGGCACCAGTAGAGAGATACAACTGCAGGTACTGGGCACAAAAAATTTTCCTTGAGACCTTGAATGGAGCTGTCAGGGTGCTGTGAATTTGCCCTTTCTAGAGAAACAAAAGTGAAACTCTATACAGAGCACAAATAATTTCCGTCTCTCTAGGTGTGGCATTGTCAATAGAAGCAGTGATCCCCTGGATTTGTGCTCAGTGTAAGGTGAGGGGCTTCTGTAAACTTGGGGTCTGCAGAAGTGTGAGGTGCAACATGTCCCGTCCCAGACAATGCCAGGGAGTTGTTTTACAAGTTCCTCTCCAGTCAAAAACCCAGTGAATCTAACTCAGATGTCATCCCCTGTGCTCCCTGCTAGCTGCAGGGGTACCCTTTACCTTGATTTGTTTTTAGGCATGAGCATTAGAAATTATCACCAAAAGAATAACAGGTAATTCAAGTGGTTCTCAGAATCCTTAGAAAGACGAGGCATCTGTCTTATATTTTTGCACTGTCAGGCAAAAATACAAGGAAATATATTGAAATTGTGCCTTAAGATTATTAAATCATCTTGACATGCTCATGATAAAGGTACCAGGAGAAGTTTTCTTCCTCAGTGGATTTTGTATTGGGAGTGCATGGAATTTATACCAGGTACTTAACTTCAGCATATCCTACAGACAGTGGCTGCCAGGATATTGTCACATTACTCCAAGATGGCAGGTAATAGAAACAGCATTTCTGAAGTGGCACTCTCGTGATACGTAATTTGATAAAGTGCTCATCAACAATTTTCACTTTTGTTATATAATGTCATCTCAGTTATATAATGTGTTTCAAAAGTTAGTACATCCTCTGTATTTCCACGCTCTAATCAATTCATCTTGTGCAGTTTTTAAAGTACAGGAAAAAACCACTTTTCACTGCTAAAACACAGCTACTGGCTTGGCTTTTCCTCAATACTAATGTGGTCTTACTGTACCGTTAGTAGAAATTAAGAGCAAACAAGTATGTTAAAGCTATCTAAACTTACCACCAAATATCCTAATCTGTTTAATTTCACTTGTCCTTGGATTGTGTATATTTCATCAGCTGCAGCGAACATAAATCCTGTGGTTGAACTGAATAATCCCTTTGTTATCGTATGATTTGGGTATCCTGGTCATGCATATCAGTGTCATGACTAATATAAATATTATTTTAACAGCAATAAAGTTCTAAGGAAGAATTCACTATATAGGAACTTTGTCTGGGCAGGATTTTTTTTTAAATGATTCTTTAATGGCTTGTTTACTGTTTTTATTTTTCAAAGTGGATGATTAAAACTGAAAGCACCTGTGATGACTGTACAAGAATAATCCCACAAAATGGTGATATTTGTTTTTTGCCAAATGAGAAAAAAGATGTATAGAATAAATTTACTATTTAGAGTTAGTGTTATACTGTCTAGAACAACATTCTATGGCAGCAATTCAAGTACTTCATCAAAGAAAAGGGAACTCTTTGGGGGCATATGCACAGATAGTGAAACTTATGAAATGTTGATGTTCCCACAGCCACAGAGAATCTGAGACTGGGCTCAGCCCAGCTGTCGAGCTTGTATTAATATTCACTGAACACAGAAACAGCTTTAGTTTCAACACCAAAGAATAATAAATTGTTCATACTGTAGCTGTCACTGTGAGTGCTGTCTCCAAACAGAGCAGCCTCTCATTAAGGGGAATATCTGTGAGAATTTACACTACATTTACAGTAATTGATACAGCAGTTCCATTCCATTACTGTGGATATGGGTGGGGACTGAATATCTTTGATCTTTTGCAGTGCTGTGCTGACATCAGAAAAGTGTTAGTGGTGAAGTCTGGAAGGGATTAAGGCTTATTATTACTAATCTAATCTATTTTAATGAAACTCAGATTGACTGTTATATTGTTAGAACCTTTTCATCCCTTAATATATGGAAGGAGTACAGATCAGTCTTCCTGTTCAGAAATTATAAGTGATCACAATAGTTGCAAATGGGTCCTTCTTCCCCTCCTTCATCATGTGAATGGATTCTGGGTACAGAAATGGATGAAGAATTCGGAGTACACTTGTCTCATTCTAATGCTTCCTGCCAGAATATTTATGTGCAGTGCTGATTTGTATGTTACCCTTTATTGCATGTCATGTGACAATTTATGGCATTGTCTCAAAACAGAAGTTTTAGCAAAAGGAGCTCTTTGCTTTCTCAGATGTTCTTAGCTATATCAGGCCATGGTGCCAATTGGATTTTAAACGTGCTGGATTACAATGGAGCTCCTGTGGAAGTACCTGTTACATTCACATGAACACCTCATGAATTCTTAATAATCTGCAGCTTATATTGAATAGTGAATTAATTACTAAGACAAATATAACTATATCCCATCTTTGTGATCAGGGCAGCTGTGTGAGTAGTAAAGTAAGTGTCCTTGATAAAAACAGTGGGAGAACTTGTAAAATCACAAAGCAGCAGCTGTGAGGAAGAAAGAGACAGATCCACTAAGCAACTGAGGGTGAAATGGAAGCATGAGGTCATGCAAATGGTATGTTGTGTGTGCCTGTAGGTAACAGAATGAGTTATGGAATATCATGCTAAAATGTAAAAATGCCATCCCTAAAAAAATTATCAAGACCAGAGAGCTTGTCCTATAATTTATTTGAACATTGCAAGTACACTATTACTGCAGGGTACATAGAATAAAATGAGAAAAAGAACAATTAGTTTTTCCTGGTTTTGAATTATGTTCCTAGTACATTTTTTTCAGGATAACATTTGTGGGGGAAAAGAATGGAAGCTTCTTGGTGAGCGAGTCAGGGCACTAGGGGGAGAAAAGGAAATATAGTCAGTGTTACTCAGCATTACGTGGTACTGAGTGGGTGGAATTTTGGCTGTGCTGAAAGCTTGGAGACTTCCTATTAATTTATTTCATTCTTGGTGTTTGTTTCGTAAACCAAAGCTCACTGGTGTAATTGAGAAGCCTTCTAGTGCAGGGCAGATTGGACTGATATCATGGCTGAAATCCCACTCTGCTGACACCTTGTCCTTCTCCATGCAAGTGGGACAAAAAAAACAGTAGAAGCATTTTCACTGAAAAAATTTCAGTGAAACTGTAAAAATATTATAATATTATCTTGCTGTTAGTATATTTGCTCCCTAATCTATAAATTCTCTTAACGTTTTCCCTACAGACAACAAAGAAACTTAATGTCCAAGGAGACACTAACCTCGATTTCATTTTTTTTATTCTTTTTGAAAAAAAGTTTCTTTTTAATGCTTGCCTTAGATCTGGTACAAAGCTGTAGGTGAAATGCCAGCAACTCAAAAAATACGTCTGAAACCCAGAAAGAAAACTTCCTCCCACCTCTCCCCAGAGGTCAAAAGTTCAGCTTTCCCTATTACTATGAAAAGATAGGTAATGATTCCTATTGAGGACTTAACTGTTCAATATTGAGCCAACTTCAATAGTAGATTTATTGGGATAAACTTACATTCTTAACAGGAGCAAGTGTCATGCACATTAAACTTACATTCTTAACAGGAGCAAGTGTCATGCACATTCATCTACTGCATAGATAAAAATGAGTAATTAACATAGTGCTGTGTTTTGTGATTTTCAGTTAAACATAACACACATAAAAAATACCCACAGCAACTCAGAATTGTTATAGCTCTATAGGCACTTACATTTATAGATTGTTTTACATTGATAGCCTATGGATTGGTGGAAGGGGTATAGCTGTATAGCATATATGCTGAATACAATTAGGATTTTCCAGTGGTTTTGGGCTTTTTTTTCTTCATGATTTTAATAGGAAAAAATTTTTCAGACATGCGGAAGATTGATCCTCTGAAAATTTAGGAATTTTTGTTTAATTTTTTTGAAAAACTTGACCCAAATATATGTTACTATTGTGTATCTGACCATAACAAAGTAGCAGCAACCTAGGAGATCAGATAAAGTAGGAACGCTCTTAATCATGAAGATGTATCAGTGATTCTCCTCTTGTCTGGTTTTGCTCTTAATCTCTTTTATCAGACCTGGCAATTCCTACTGCTTAGGTTGTAATATTTCCAAGAGACTATGTTAAAAAAAAACAATAGCATAAAAATAAATTCAACTTTTTAATGATTTATAAGTTTATATAAATGACAAGTTTAAAAAGGGGCTTGATGTGTTCGGACACATCCACTATTCAAGGCTAGCACTGAGTGTTCTCTTCAAATCTCATTATATGCAGCTCATGAGTGTAATTAGCATATTAATTTATATGCAGATATCCATCTAAATGCCAAAGCATTTTTATACAGCAAGTTCCTTTCTACTCTTGAATTGGTATTGGGGAAAAATGTGAAAGAAACTTGGTGGGGTCGGAAGGGGAGGCATTGAGGCTGTCATGAATAACATTTTTTTGACTGTTCTTAGTAGATGCACTTTCAGTTGTCTCAGTTTTCAGGATGCTATATAGAAAAAAATTCAAATTTAAAAAGAAAAAAAGAAATTGTGCTTGGAAATTTTTTCTTCAGCCCTTCAAACAAAAACACACTTCTCTCAAACATTAGTAACTTATTCTTGTGTTTGCATAAGGCTGTTTGTTCTTACCTTAACCATTCTGTGATTCTGCAATATTATTTCTAAATACCCTTTAAAAGTAACCTCCTATGAGTGAAACCTGCAAATCTCACTCCAGTCTTTAATGGCAAGTGGGGAGCTAAACTTAAATCCGAAGGTGGGTTTGGGTTATGCTTATTTCTGAAATAAAAAACTAAGTTATCTGCTGCTTTCCTGAGAACTTGTTCTGAAAAGTGGCATCAAAGAACTGCATGTAACATTTTTGGGAAGTAGGTTGGGAATTTCTGCCAAATCTGTGTGGTCCAGTCAATTCCAGTGGAAACTGCTCCAGGAATATATTCCTGGCCATGGAATCTGGCATAGCTGGTAATACTTCAGCCTTTTACAACAAACCAGCTAGAGGAGAGTTATATCAATGTGCTTTGCTTCTCTTTAGTGTAAAAGAGAGACAGCAGAACAACAATCAATGACAAACTGGGACTTAAAGATTTTGCTATTTTGTGTTGAACCAACAGAAGGAGGTTCTGTCATAGGAGGTGAGAGAAAGAACTGGTGAAGAAAATGAAGATTATGTAAGAAAATTAGTTGTCCTAATTCCTGAACAAATACCCTTTCTGTCAGAAAACAGATGACCACAGTGAACCAGAACTGTTTCCCAGGGTTACCTATTTCCTATATGTGGGTTATTCAGGATCAACTTATTACTGAACTCACTGTACTACTTTTGGGGTTTCTTCACTGGCTGTTCAGTTATATATTTCCTCATCTTTACTACACTGGGCCTGAAATGCAGTATTTTCTTGCATCTCAGTAAGTATTTTCCAAAAGCATTTAGTGGATAATATCAAAGAATAAATAAGTTTGAGGCAATCAGAGCTGCTCCAGAGAGTTCCCAAATGGAAAAAAAATTTGCATTAGAAAGAGAAGATCCAATCATAAAAGTTATGTAACCCAATTAAAAACACTTTGTGATTCTGGAGTTCATAGACTGTTTGCCTTATTTACTAATGAGCCTAATTAAAAAGATCCCTGAAGCCAAAAATAATGGGGATGACAACTGTTAAAACACCATACAGTTGCCAAAAAGAAGTGTTAAGCTCTACTTCAAGTCTCCAGTTCTGGAAATAGTCCTGACTTTCAGGATGTACTGTTCCAGAAGCAGAGTAGTTGTACAATTTTGCATCCAGACTTTATTTTCCAAAAGTTTGGAGTTACTGTGATTCAAGACAAATGACAGCAATTTTTTGCTGTCTTGATTTAACTAGAGCAAATGGGTGACTTCATAACTTTGTGACTCCTGACTCTTTAGCCTTTTATGATTATGAGTTCTTCCCCATCAGCATAGTTATATACCTTGGAATTTTCACTATGTTTTTTTTCACTGTTTTTGACCTGCAGTTCAACCACAGCTAGAATTTTTATAATTAAGAACAGAGGATATTATTTTTGTTAACTTGGTTAATGGCAATTTCCATCATTAAGCAGTGAAGTTTTCTTGTTCCAGTTTTTTTACAGAGAAAAGATTCTCTCTCTCTCTCTCTTTTTTTTCTCTCTCTCTCTCCCCCTTATATGTAGATTTGTCTACCTGACCCACAGACTGGATGATCTGGGGTCTTTCATTCTCAATTCCAGAGAATGAGAGTTTAAGTAGTAAGTTTTCAGAGCCAGAACTGAGATCACTATGTGGAATATCACCAAAAAGTTGTGGTTGATTTGCTTAATGACCCTAGGTATAATTACTAAATGTTTGAAATCTAGGGATGCAGTTTCATTTTGAGCATTAGGTGAGGAATCCTATGGATTCCTAAATGTTAGGAATAAAAAATTTTTATCAGTAGTTTAGAAACTGCCTTAGGCAGGGCTGGATATAGCCTTGGGCAAAGGAAAAGAATGTTTCCTCCAAAGAGTCTGTCGTAGTAAAAAAAGAATAGTGGATGGTTTTATCTGCCTCTGCTCATTTTATTCTTTCACTGTATCTGAAGAAGCTGTGGTGCCTGCAGTCTCACTAATTTAAGGTTTTAATCTATTCTTATCAAATCTTATCATGGAATAGGGCAGAAAAAAATATGCGGTAAATGTTGTACTCATTAAGTGGATGTGTTAAAAAGCTGATATGTTTAACTTGTCATTGCAAATAAATTTAGGGTTAAAGGAGTAAACTAAAAGACCCAAAAGTGTATATTGATGTACAGATGGCAGTCAAAGCAACATCAAATTACTGAAAGTGAGCTCTTCAAGATACTGTTTTGGGTAGCTTATTTTCTTTTTTGTTTTCTCTCTTTTTTTTTAAATTTTATTTTTATTACTTTTCTTTAAATTGCCATGGATTCAGTTTAGTAAATGGATTTGTATGATTTATGGGTCTGCAGGATCGATGAGCAGACTCTGGCTTGATGTACAAATCATCCTCAAGCCTGAATTATGAAACAACACTGAATACTGGGCTCATGACTTACTCTGACAATGGCATTGCTGCCCCTTTTTTATTTACTTGACATTTCATCCAGAATAATACTGGGAGAAGAAAAGCACTTCACTGTACTAAATGCAAACAGATTTTTACTTTTTCACTGTCTATTGAGAAGTTAGAGCACAGTTCTACAGAATCAACCAGAGAGTTGCTAAATTCCTGAATATATGTTTGAAGTCTTTTTTCTATAAAGGATTAGAGCAAGCTGGATGAATTTCATGCAGTGATTTCAGTGTTGTCCCAATTTACATGCCAAGAGAAACCTCATAATTTATTAATCTTCTATTAAGATGTTTGTATAAAACTTTTTTCTTTCTGAAAATGCTGCTAGAGTAAGAAAAAATTTAATCCTCTTAGGTAACGATGTACATTTGAATGGATTTCACAGGAAAACCGAGTGCCAACAGAGATAATTGTGTAGCTAAATGGCAGAGGTAGTATACTTTTAAAGATATATTGAAATTGCTGTGCTGTACACTTGGGGGTTTCCTGCAAGCTGCCTTCAGAAAAGCTCTGGCAATGACAGACACTTTTAGAACTGGGGGCATTTGCCATTTATTACAAATTGCAATATAAAGACAAAACTCCTCTAGCAGAAACTTTGGATAAAGTTACACTCCTTATTAGTAGAACTAGATTACTTGAGTAGCATTCCATTAAGCAGCTCAGTATTCAGGGCTCAGTATTTGGTGTTCAGTGTTCAGGAGCCAGTTGTGTCTGCTGTTGGCGTGGTGGAATGGTTTCCCTTGGGTCAGGATTATTTGCAGGTTGCAGTGCAAACCGTGCTGTTGGCACATGTGCTGAGAGCTCCGTGCCATTCTGCCCTGAGGGCGCTCAGAACCGAGTGGGGGCGAGTCACTGTCCTCTAAGGTGTAAATCACCACCCACCTCAGCGCTTTGAGTCTTTAATGATTTTGATCGATTCTGTGGGAGTTCGAATTGTAAAATCTCTGTTGCTGAAGGATACAAAGTTCCTGAGACCAAGCTCAAGCTTTTATAACCAGAACGGAGCAGCAGCATGGAATGAGCCTGCTGAGTGCTTATACAATATAGAGCTCCACAGTGAAATGCGTCTTACAGGCATTATAAATCAATTTGGGTAATGGAAAACAAACTACAGGCAGCTGCTATTTGGAATTTATGTATTTTTATTATTTTTGTTGCTGTTTTTACAAACATAATGGAAAAGTCAAAAAACCACATTATGTCAAGTAAACAACATTGAGGGCCTGCAGGGCAGTCATAAAGGTGTTTAAATAACCATCTCAAGTGTTTGTGATTAGTAGAAATAAGTAGAAAAATAGGTTGTTCTTAGTCTATAAATGCACCTAAATCAAACAAAACTTCTAATCAATCAATATGGCCATTAGTTTTCTGATCCCAATGTCATTAATATCAGTGAATTGGAAAAACTATTGACATACTCTATTTCTGGCTTTCCCCTGTGACAAATTCTGTGCCTTTTACTTATCAGCTTTACCATCAGTCTGCAATTTGTGGCCCAACTGAATTTTCTTCAGAATTTCCAATACTCGGATGTTTGGTATTACTGCTTCTCGTTCATGTCATGTGAAAGAGAACCGTGTACAAACACAGACTTTATTTCATCTACTGACTTCACATTTTCAAGAAAGGTTTGCATTGTTGCTGTAAAATTTAAATGTGAAATACACATCTTAGAGTCTTAGAGAGTAGATTATAATTTCTGTTTTCAAGGAGAAATAAATCATTGCATTACAGTAGCTGGCTGTATAAGATAGTACATGGTGAGAGGAGGCAAAACCTGCATGACTAACTGGAGGAAGAGGAAACAGGAAAGATAAATTAGTACCAGAACAGGTTTTTTTTCTTCTCTTAAATGGTCCTGAGTGTCTCTAAAATAATATATGCTAGTTGTATCATTTTTAAAGCATTTTCTGAATGCAGGCGCTTGATACAAATAGCATATGGTACAGGAGGGCCTTTAATTTAAGTTTTAAATACTACTTATTCCAGGAAAAAGGTAGAGCACACAGATACTAACTAAGTAAACAAGGGAGTAGGGAATAGGAAAGAACATTTTTACAGCTTTTCAGTTGTGAAAGGTACGTGTGAATAGACTTCAGCCCATGTGCACTTCTGCATTCCTACAGGCTGTTCTTGAAGGACTGGATTTAACTGGGTGCATTGAAATGAGCACAGTGACAAAATCATCATCTTGATAGAAATGCTTGATCAAATAGTTCCAAAAAAACCGGTTTCATTGTACCTTTATGGTGGATTTTACAGGTCATGACAGGCATGATATATCAAAACATAGAGTCAGATCAGAGTTAAGGTGACTCTTTCAGCAGTACCACAGAGTCTCCACAGATTTAAATGTCATATCCAGTTCCAGAGAGAATCACATCAGGTCTGGAATCTCTCCATGCTATGGTGGTAAGGGACAAAGAAGATGAAACACAAAAGATTAAGAAGGCTGCAAAGCACAGTAATGATGGGAAGCTTCAGCTGACTTCATAAATCTTGGATAAATATCATACAAGGCAGAATGCTTGCTTCTGACATATCTAAAATTTAAGTCAGTCCTTTTTGGAGAAATCAGTCAGGAAATCTTCAAAAGTAGATGTAACACTCAATTTAGATCTGATTCAAGATGTACTAGAGATCAAAATGCACCTACATTTAGCTTCTCTATGTAAGAATGGCATCCAGGAAATTTCATTCCTAAAGCATTTTTTAGACAAGAAACTGCTTAAAGGAAAATGGGAAGAAAGAGATAAAAGGTTAACCTGGTTAACCAGGTTGATGATTCTAGATGTCAAAAAGCTGTTTCAGAGCAATGTATTTGACATTATATTGGAGTTAATGTGTACCACAATTTAGCAAAAAATGCTAGAGGGGTGACAGGCCAGCAAAATTCATCCAGCAGCTTAAGGAGAATTTTAAGGCCAAGCTTAGAGAGTGATAATCATTTCTGGAAAATAAGAACAGAAAATTGCACCAAGTCCAGCAGGTTCAAAACAGTCTTAACAGATTAATTGAACAATAATTTTGAGGTTGAACGTGTTAAAGTCATAACATTTTATAACAGCAGGAGCTCTGCTTGAGATTTGTGGTGCACACAAAAACACACTCACAAGTTAAATGTATAACATATGTACTGCTGTAACCTATGTTATATATTATGGAAGATATAATTTGTTATATACTATGTGTTATATGCTAGATACGTAATAGATTGCAACAATTATGTTATAAATATGGTGTATATAACTATATAAAGCATGTTATAGCTATAGATAGTATGCATATATATAAAATATCTAACATATACACTGCATATAATTCTATATTATACATTCTAAATTATCTCTTACAGTACTGTGATAGAAGCCTGTGGCAAGAGCACACAGGGTCTGTGCTTAGTCTTGGTTGAACTGTGCTGACCCATCAAGGGCTTTTAAGTTTCGAGTCTCATCTATTGCTTTTTTGTACTAATAACTTTTTAATTCTGTGAGTAAAGAATCAGATTCTTTATAAGAAAATGGAGAGATTCCATTTCTAGCAGATAATCTGGATTTTTTCATTTAGGATTTTATAGCCTAAGCTAAAGAAGATCCCGTTCAATGCCAGTCTATCACCCCATATTTGCTTTATAGGCATCTTTCCATCCTCTGTGTGCTGTATAAACATAATGTCACGGGGTACAAATACAACTCAGAGGAACAGCTATGTACAGGAATGGGGAGATAATGTTTACAATAATGAGGGAGATTGCTTGGAACTTCTCCAGAAACTGCTACAGGCTTCAGTCATTATTTTTAAAAAACAACAACTATCGTTTAATAGTTTTGTTCCTCTTCAACCCCACCAAAATCAACTTTTTTAATGTATTATTAAGATCTTGCATTCAACAACAACCAATACAAATAAATTGTTTGAAAAGAGATGAGCCAAAGGAGGGAGAATGAAGAGAGAATAAGAATGAAGAAAACTAAGAATTTTTGTCTCAGAGAATGATTTATGAGGTAACATTAAGGAGATAAATACATGCAATCTGAATAAGTGATGTCTGAGAAAGAGCAACAAGCTGAGAGCAAGGGTGAACACTCGGATAAGATGAAATATATTCAGAAGAAATGTAAAGGCATAATAGAGTGATGGCAGGTAGTGGAATTTTACTCCAGCTCTTATTGTATTTCTTTGCACACCTCTTTATAGAATAAGAAATGATGGCTTGATTTAACAATCTCAGGGAATTCAAGTTGGCAAAGTAATGACCTGCTTTTGTTGGTGGTTGAATTTAGAATGAATTCTCTAAGTAGTTCCAGAACCTTGAGGTTTTTGCCATTTTTACTGCTGTATTTCTTCCCAAATATTAAAAACACTCCACCTGTTATATATTCTTCCCTAAGAAGAAAATGGTTTTTGAAATCATTGTCTCACTAAAAATAAGTCTGAAGAATTTGAGAATATTAGTATTTTATTTTAAGATGTCAGTTTTAATTTTTAGAAAGATCTGTAAAATTTCTGGTTCATCTTCCTTCAGAGTGAAGAGGGATGGCCACAGGAGACAGTGATAACAGCTCAACCTGTTTTTTTCAAAGGGTATAATACCAGTAGATTTTATACTCTGTCTCTTGCAAAAGCCTGATAAGCCCAGAAACTACTAAACCATTTGATTTTAAAGAAATGAATAAATCTGAGTCTGTTGGAGCAGGTCCACAGGAGGCCACAAAGATGCTCAGAGGGTTGGAGCTCCTCTCCTACAGAAACAGGCTGGGGTTGTTCAGCCTGAGGAAGAGAAGGCTCTCGGGAGACCTCAATTCATTTCTTCCAGTACTTAAAGGGAAAAGTGACTTTTGACATGGTCAGGCAGTGACAGGACAAGGGGGAATGGTTTCAAGCTAAAAGCCAAGAAGTTCAGATTAAGTGTTGGGAAGAAGTTCTTAACTCAGAGTGTGGTGAGGCCCCAGCACAGGTTGCCCAGAGAAGCTGTGGCTGCCCCATCCCTGGAAGTGTTCAGGGCAAGGTTGGATGGGGCTCTGAGTCTGGTCTGGTAGAAGATGTCCTTGCACATGGAGGAGGGGCCTGTTGGAATGAGATGATCCTTAGGGTCCCTTCCAACCCAGGCCTTTCTATGATTTGTGCACTGAGAATTGTGAGAAAGTGAAAAATTGACTTTTAATCCTGGAAGTGACATGAAGAGAAACTTGCTCACCATTTCTCTATATGCATGGGGCTTTTGTGATTAAAATCAAAATGATACAAAAAGGTTTCTTTGGAATATCTGCCTTCCATTTTTCAGTGAGATTGAGCACTACTATCTAGAGAATCTCCCTCCTCAAATGCTTTTCTCTGTAGTCAATTTACTTTTATTTGATTGTGCTTAGACATATCCTCATAAGGCCATTGTAGAGTTTAAGAGTTTGCATATGCTGTGTGATTCCTCAATGGGAATTAGCATGGGTATGCAAAATACTATTATTATACTTTCTTGGTATTCTTCTTAGGGTCTGAGCTAGCATATATTCAAGTAATTTCAGTACCCCTTGAAAGAAATCAGTCTGCTGGGATTTTTTCTTACTGGTTGTAGGCTGTAAGTAGTCCTTTTGTAGTCTAATTGTTCCAATAACTTTTGTCATTTATCTAAGAGCTGCTGGAATTTAAAATTATTATTGCAATTGTTTTCAAAAACAATCAGGTATCAGGTTCATTGCCAGATTTGTAATTAGATCAAAGATGCTCCATTTAGTGTATTTACAATGTGGAGCATCATGCACTGTTGAAGAAGTGTGGGGAAGATTTGCTCATAATTTATTCTACATTTTGTTTGAAACATAAAATACTAAACCAACTGAACCATAAGCCTTAGGTGAATAGACTTCTCTACTTGTGGTATTTACAGCTTGGATAAATTAGGTGTACATAATAACCAGCTGTCGACCTCCAGATGTAGTGCAGTCAAGCTGCATAAATTCTGCAGTCTCAGACACTGTGACTTTCCCTTATGCAAGGCTTGGTGGGCTGCTGTAAATAATTTCATACTGTGTAACCTAATTTCATGCCAGCCTTGTTTTTATTTTTGTTTTTTCTAGTAATTTAATGAAAAGCATGTATGAGTAGCAAAGTCTGATTGCAGTGAAACTGTAGGAGCTCTACTCTTTTAGAACAGGGAGGCAGAAGAAATCAGAGAATGTGACATTTTAACTGCAATGCTTGCAGCACAAGTCAGAAAATTAATGAGTGGGGAGTCCTCACTTTTAGTAAAATTCTTGGTTGTAGTTCAAATATTACAGTACCAGTAATACAGTCTGGGCTGTTCTCCTTTAATTTTGATGCTCGAGGTAATGGTGGAGTAAGGTCTTTAATTTCAGTGAAGCTGGTGAATAAATTGGATTATTTTACTGACTATCAAAACAGCTGTTGTTCTCTAACGAAAAAGTTTCAAAAGCCTGATTTCTGAATAGCTCAAAAATCCCTTACTATGTCACCTGTGGCTTTCTAGATGTGCTCTGGTAGATGATTTCCTTGTGGTGTCATAGACCCCACGCTCCATTCTCCTATGTACTCATTTTCCACGTGTTATTGTTCATGTAAAGGATTATTAATTTTCAAGATTTTCATATCTTTCAGACTTGATGTAGTCTAATTTGGACTTCACTTGTCATTTAATCATGTAGATTTTTGGGTTTCTTTCTCTCCCTCCTCTCTAGCTACATTTCATACTTTTGATTTGTGTCCTACTTCTTAGAAAAAGTTTTGTCTTACATAAAACATATTTTATCTTAACTTCTGGTTAGACTTTACTTCAAAACGTAAGTTGAATACCTTCATTAAAAACTAATTACCACATGACCTGCTACTGCTTGATAAAAGCCTGCCAAAGACATTTGTCCTCACCTTGTGCTTCCAGATTTTACTTACTATAATCAGATATTATATTTCTTAGTCTAAAACAGCTATGTTGAATCTCTGATTCACTTTCCAAGTAATCAAGTTAGGATTCGTCTTCCTCTCTTAGCCACTTTAAATTTATTACTGTTTGCAAATCTGTCCATAGTTTGTTGTGGAAATAAATGAGAAATCAATTACTGATTTTTAACTGTGCTTGCCTTATTATGCTGTAATGTCTCCAGGTTCACAAAGGAAGGGGTTTGCTTCTATGAGTCCAACTTCTCTCAGATGCCTAATTTGATGTATTGCCCTTTGTATTTTGCTCTGCAGTTTTTCTAGAGAACTTGTGATCACACCTGACCTTTCAGCATTATGAAGTAAGACATGAGCATAAATTCCAAATGGTTGTCACTCAGTGTGATACTAAAATTTTGCAGAGAAGAAATTACAGTATGCATTCTAGAAATCTCTTTTAAAACCAGCTTTTATTGTAAATGCTGTTGATTTCACTGATGTGTAGCCATGCAGTGGCTGTACTGCAGAAGAGAACCAGTATTAATCTATTGTTACATAAGCCTGCAGAGAGTTTACAGTATGAAACTGCATGAATTCTTAGGCTCTTGAACTGAAACACAAAGATGAGCCAATGCTGGCAGAGTGCAACCTCCCAGCCCATAGTGCTGAGTTCCATTGTCAGAGCTGGCGAGATGAGGTGGATCTGAGTGCATTTGTATGAATTCCTTTGGTTTGCAGCATGCACATGAGCAAGAGCTCCTCTAGAGCTCCTCATTAACTTCTGGAATGATGCAAATTGTCTTGTACCTAATTCTCTCTAGAAAAATCCTCATAACCTCTACAAGTTTAACATTTGGAATGGAATCCATCATAATTCTGTATTAGCTAAAGGGGCTCCAGAAGCATTTGATGTACCAGATGCAGTCTGAGTTTCCTGACAGAAATTTACTGATGTAGCTTCAATTACCAGCTTGAGATGAAAGGTATTATTCTAAGTATTTTGTACTTTTCTTTCAGACATTTCTGTGAGTTAACAGAAAATTGATTAACAGCTTTGCATGCACATGTAACTATGCATACTGGAATAAATAATGTGTGATTATATACATGATAATATGATAATAAGTAATCAGTGAGTCTGAAGCTGCTCTGTATTAGACATTCCCTGGGTTTCTTCCATAGAAGGAATCTGGCTCAGTTACCTACATTTCATAATAATCCAGATCCATAACTCCTGTTCTTCTCTACGTGCCAAATTGCAAACATAAAACTCCTGCAGAGCTGTAGTAGAAAGTTGTGCCACTTGTTGGTGTTTCACATTCTTCCCTGTTCTTGGGTATCCTTGGGTGAACCCATTTCATATCGATTAACCTCTGCCACTGTTTCAATCCAAGGCATTATGTCTTCATGTAATAAGCGACTATTGATTCTTTTTCCCAGTCTAATGAAACAGCACAGATGAAAAAATATTGTCCCTGTTTCACAATACTTAAAATTGTATTAGAGATGGATTTCAGTAAGCAGCTGACCAAAAGCACTCGACAAGTAATACAAAACTACATTAAGAGGGAAAAAACACTGTTTTTCAAAGAGACGAGATACACACAAAATATTTATAAGAATTTCTTTTCTGTATGTATTACAAAGCCAAAACTCTCTTTTAGCACAACTTTTTGTCTCACAGATTCTGATCAGCAGGTAGTAGCAAAAGTGTTTTATGTGTGAGTGAAGTTAAAATAGTGACATATAACGGGAGTGCATAGAAAGATAATTTTGATTTGAGAATTCAACAATATTTCTTGTATTTCTAAAGTTGATCAAGAACTGAGAGCAAAAATTAACTTTCTGTATTATGTATTTGATATAACCAGAGGAAATTTCCCTTCCTTTCAATCTGATACTGGACAAGGCTGGAAAGTTTATAAGAGTCGTGTGTATCCAGGCTGAAATTTCACTTCAGCACTGTACATAAGAGGTTCATGAGTGACCCCTTCTCCTGAAGTGGAGAAAATATGTAAGTATTTTACTAAAGCTGGTTGCATTACCAAGTGCTGTGTGCCATAAGTGCAGAGCAGATCTATGATAGTACCAGCATTCAAATACACTTAAGAGTGAGAAGCAGCCCTTAAGAGTAACTCCATGCTTCTCTTATAATACATGTATTATGTTTGCACTATTAGGTTTATGTAGATTTCTGGGTGTTGGGGGACGTTTTTCACAGAACAGTGTCAGGAAGAGCTGCCTATTAAAGACCTAATCAGCCTCAATCTTCACACAAGCAGAATTGTCATTGTGTTCCAGCTGTTTTGATTCTCTAGCAATGCAGAGCAGATACAAAATCCACTTAATTGGTTAGTTAAATAGATTTATAGTTGTTTGGCAATGCCAGAATGATGGTAAGTGTTCTGCAACACCTGAATACATACTGAGAAGTTCCCTTACCTGTTTTTGAATGTTTTAAATTTGACTTCTAATTGATTCTTTTACATGATTGCAAATCCAGATAGAACCCCTGCACACAGACCACAAAACATTGGTATTTCTGGATTAATTTTACCCAGGATTTTTCTTTTCTGTGAATTTCAAAGGCATTTTATCTTGAAACATAAACGATTTTTTGATCATTTAAGTTACTTTGGTTTCTGGTCTGAAAGTCATGTGGGTAGGTCTCAGAGAGTAATTTTAAACCATTATTTGTAGCCTTGTTAAGCAGCAGGAAAGAGGAGAAGGAAGATTAGTAATTGGTCTCTGTCCAGCACAAGCTGTTGAAATTGATCTGGCTTCAGGCTGCGCGTTAAGAGGCAGCCCGTGCACTACAGCCGTGCATCTCTGGGGCATTGTGTTAACAGACACCAGGGGCTCCTCGCCTTCCCTGCTTTGCACTCAGCTTTTGCCCCCATGCTCCGACCCTGATTCTTTCTTAGCATATTCCAGTGCACATCAGTGATGGCCCCATTGCACCCACACTGCTATCAGAGCCCTGCTGCCAGAGATTGTGGCTCAGCAGTTAGGAGAGATAAGTGGTGTCTTTGCCCTTTTTTACCTCTGCAAACAGGATGTGAAATCCTCTTGGATCTGCACTGATGAGAGAAGAATTCTCTGCTGTTATGGACTGTGTCCATTACAGTGGTTGCAATAAACCAGACTGTTTCCTCTTGAATAGAAAGATGCCATTTAATCTTACATGAAACATTAACTTGTGTCTGGTGGTCTTGCTGCAGTGAAACTGCTAAAGGTTTTTAAATAATGTATTTTAAAACCAAAGAAGTCTGATGGTTGGATCCTTGTGGTCTTCTCTTGGTTTCTGATTGGATCTGATCAAGCATCCTGACACATCTCCAGATAACATTTATGTGTGGCAGATATTTTAACCTTTTATACTGAGTGCACACATTGCCACTAGACACAGGGAAAATGTCTAGGTTTGATTCAGAGATCAAGATTGTCTGTACAGCAACCTGTTCTGAGAGCTATATTTTAGTCCAATTGCTTGTTCTGTGCTCTGTCAGACTTCTACCATCAGATAAATATGTACTAAAACCTCTCACAGAGTCTTGCTGAAGCTGAGAATCCTTCTGTGCTAGGTTCCTGCAGCAGAATGAGCAAACTCAGAGAGCAGGATCTGTCCAACAGTGCCATCCCACTCAGCACAGCTTAGCTACCTCTAAATAAGGGATTTGGTGTGTTAGAGGCCACATAGTCACTTCAGTAGAGTGTTTTCACTGAACGGATATATCTGGCTTGTCAGCTCAAAGGAATCCCTCTGTTGTTGAGGTACAGCTGTTTATAACAGGATAAGGTTGGATAGTCCCTGAAGAAAGTCCCAGCTCCCTTAAAGTCTTTCTTCACTCTTGACCACGTACTCCTTCCTTCCACTTCCCTCTCTTTGTCTGGTTCCTCTCCTTGGTGAGCCAAATGAGAGCATTTGAATGGCAGAAAGCAAACGCAGAGAACAAAATAAATGTGCTAAGAGAGGGAGAGAGAAAGGAGAGGGTTAAGAGAGAAAAGGATTACTTCTTTTAAAGGGTAGGGATTATTACATCAGTTCAGGATATTTAATGCTTATTAATGTTTATGACTTTAGCTTCCAGTGTACAAACAGGTTCAAAAAAACAAACAAACAAACAAACAAAAAAACAAAAACCAAAATGACTTTGTGGAGCATTTAAACCTTACCATTGATTTTAAGGATTAGAATAGAAGTTACATCTCAATGAATGTTCTGAATAGAGACTTCCTTACCTCCCACAGTGCTCTTTCCCCCCTTCATGAGATTATTTGGTAATTTCCCAGAGCTCATGGAGATGGGGCTTTCCCCTTAAGATTTCGGTATATGTAGATGCCCATTTGTTCAAGCTGTTGGAGATGGCTAGAAAGGGTCTCCTCACTGAAGAGCCTCCATCAGCTATCACATACGTTTTACAGGTGACTTCATTGCCAGAGTGACCCAACAGTGAGTCCTCAAGCCCAAGTCTTATATTTTGGAATAATTACATGTTCAGTGAAACTGCATTAAGTCAGTGACCAGGGATTGGTCTTTTCTGCCTTATGACAGAAAACCTTGGGAATTGAAGTCCAAGACAGAATAAAGGAAACAATGACCAGCTTTCTACTGAAATTCCACTATGTTTTCAGCCTTGCATACATACACAGAGTCCATGGATTTGAGTGGTTTGTGATGGTAATTCCACAGATAACCCCAGAGCCCTATTGCATAAGTATGCCTATATCTATAATCAACCAAAGCTTTTATAAATACACTGCATTTCAGAGAAATTTCATAGAATGGTTCCAGTTGGAAAGGACCTTGAAGATCATTTCATTCCAGCCTCCCTTCATGGGCAGGGACAGCTTCCACTAGACCAGGTTGCTCAGAGCCCCAACCAAGGTAGCCTCAATCTCATCCTTATTTTTCATTTAAAAAGGATGCATGGAATGCTTTTACATGATTAGCTAAAATGCATCCTTAAGAGAAACCTCTCTGCCATTGCTGTGTAAATCCTGGAATAACTACTTGTTGTAAAGGACCCTCCTTGCTTTAAGAACCTGGCATTAGGACAATGTGTTTTCCATTACAATGAAAAGTACATATAAAACACAAATCCCACTTGAGAGCCTAAGCTGTTTGAAGGGGTTTAGTGTCAGACACTCATTTCTGGGAGGCTGGATTAGGAACTGGAAAAGATGCTTTTACTAGAGCACTGTAGCTAGTACATTAATGTGTATCTGCATGGCAGGAATACAAAGTGTACTGAAAGGCCAACCTTTTCTATTGCATATGACAACTACAGAGATTCCTTTTTACACTGAGACACTGATGTTTACTGCTTTGAAATGGCATTTTTCCTCAACAAATCCCACTGGATTAATTCTTCTTTTCAAAAAAAAAAAAAAAAAACCAAACAGTACATCAAAATTATGTTACCTGACACTGAAGGGAAAGAAAATCTGCCTTGTGGCTACTTTTCCTAGTCTGTATTTCTGGATGATGTTTTCCTGGACTTGCCTCTCCTCTCACTTGCATGTTTGTGAATCAGGACTGTCTCAGAAATCAGATATTACAGCACTCTAAATTTAGTGTAAGAAGAGTGTCCAGGCCTGTGTGTTTATTGATAGACATTCATATGTAAGATACTTAAAACTTCTGAATACTTAGACATTAATGCATTATTACACTGGCCATTGGCTTTTAAGATTTAGTAGTGTTACTGAAGAACTGATTTAAGAGTGATTCTGTCAGTCTGTGCTTTTTAAATTGATCTATTCGTACTTGAAAAAGACTTAAAGATCCACATTGGTTTATGTAACTGGGAAAAAATATTCTTCTTTTCTCCTAAACTTTATTAGAGGTGCTGCAAGGACAAGGTTATAAATGTGCATCTGGTGAGGAGGTAATCTTAACCTGACCTGTGCTATTGTGCCACAGCTAAGGGGTTCAGGATGATTATTTTTATTTCATTATCAAACCTGTATTGGAGAACTGAATTTTGAGTATTCAGAGCTCTGAGTCTCTGTGGTTATAGAAACTAAGCAGATAACAGGCATTTCTACCTGTAGCCAAGCAGCAATGACACAGGTAGAGGATGAACAGGATGAACTTCTGCTATAGTCATTTACAATTTCTGCATTCTCAAGGTTATTTTGCAAGCAACAACACCCCCCCCCCCCAAACAAAAAAGATTTTAAAAAGAAAAATAACTCTCTCCTTTATGAATCATATTTATTGATGTCTATAAATTATGCCCAGATGTAAATGGACATTTATCTAGATCAGTACTGGAGGGGCTGCGGGGGTTGCATCAGAAGCACCAATAAAGTCATCTTCAATGCTTAATTTCATAGAAAGTGTAATACATGGGATTTAATGACACCAGACTTTATGACATGTTTTGTATTACTGTTAACCATTGAATACCCTTAGCTACCGTTGGCTTTTAGGCAAGAGCTGGAAAAATATGTATTTAGTGTTTATTATTTTTCATTTCCAGCTTTATAGACATTGATGTGATGGTAATTAGAAATCAAGAATAAAGCAAAAGCTGATCAAATTAGCTTTTGTCTAATGACTTGTTTAGTAATACTGATGGACAAATCAATAGTTTTGAACCACCTTTAAACTGGTATAGCTGTGGGAAAATGCTTTTAAATGATGTAAATGCTGAATAAATTGCAATTAGGCCAATGAAAGCATTTTATGACTACCATATTACCTTCTGCCTCTTGGGAAGAAAGCCTAAGAGTAGAAAGGAGGAAAGAATCATTTGCTTAAAAAATCATCAAGTGCCACAGGAATATTGATGCTTACATGCAAATTGGAGGATAAATTATGATGGCACAAACACTCCCCCATTCTTGCCCCAGGAAATTAAAACCAGACCTATCTATTATTAAACAAACATCGCAAAATACTGTTTGAACACACTTAATATGTATAAAATTTGTGAATATGGAGAGGAATTTTAAATGCCTGCTGAGCTGGACTCAGCAAAATTTTTGCCACACTGTCCTTTTACAGATGTGATACAGAGATGGTTGAGCTCTGCAGTCAATACTTCTGCTGCTTTATTGCTGTTCCCCAGTGGGAGAGAGGACAAAACACAAAATCCCCTTTTTTCTCTCTCTTCTCTCTCCTCCTTTGACAGTCATAAGTCTTAGGAGTAGAATCCTGTAGGAGTTTAAAGTATATGAGAAAAACTGTTTGTGTTCTTCCCTGTCAGCAGCTAAATCATGGTGTAGTGCAAGCCACAGAATGCCGCTGTCCCTGAGGAACCTTGTCCAGCATCCTGCTCAGTGCAGGATCAGCACTGAGGTCACATCAGCTGGGTCTGGGCATGGCTCCCTGGAAATCCCTGCAGTCACCCTGATTTACACACAGGCTTCACTAACAGGCAAACGATGTGCAGGTGGCTGCTCTTTGTTGCCTTTCTCATTTCACTGCAAACCTTGCCTGTGCTTTGGCTTTGGCCACCTTTTGTTCATGGCATTCATAAGTCAGTGACATAACAAAACTTCCCCCTGAATTTTTAATGCTTTACCTTTGGGCAGTAAGATGGAGTTGTGTGCCAAAAGTTTCCTTGAAGCTTTCAGACACTGGTTCCCCATTGTCACCCCCATGCCAGCCCTGCTATTAAAATGTTAATAATATTTAATTTGTTATACATATAACATATACAGATGTTGCTCAAAGACTCCACTGTCAGAAATCCTTTCCTACTTACACATCTTTACAATCTCCTCTTAACCAGCTCGTCTGCCACTTTCTAATTAGCTTTAATAAACTTCAAATTCTTCTGCAAGGAGCTGATCCTCAGCTAGATGAGTTGCCACATTCTCACACTGATGAAGATTGGGTAGTTTTCTATCTAGGTTCCTTAAACTGGACGCAGTATTTGTGTCCCAGAAACATCAAATTATTTTACTGAAGCAGCAAATAGTAAAATTTACAAAGATTTTCCTACTCAAGATCAGGTTGGAGAAAAGAGGAGATAACAGATCCTGGTTTTATAAAAGGTAGTTTTTGATCCTGAGCCATGTATATTTTACAGATGTCTGAAGAACCTGCAGAAAACTTCTGCTTGTGTTAGAACAAAGAGCTTTCTGTTAAAACAGTGCCAAATACAACAATGTGAAAATCAAGTAACACAGTCTCTAACTGGCTCCTACTGGCTGGAAGTTGTAGGATTAAAGTTGCTAAAATATTTGGCCGTATTCATAAAGTCGCATTATTTTAGAACAAGGGGTATGTTAACTACACAAAAACATATTAACTACTTCAAAAAGCAATGTGAGTGAAGGAAAATGCTACAGAAGCAACAGAGATAATACAAATATCACCTACATCTGAAGTGAATGAACTTTATAGTGCCAACTTTATTTGTGTTGTTATTATTTAATGCAATTTCACTATAGATTATACATTTGTTTTGACAGTTTGAGCGTGTCAGACAATTGCAAATAAATTAGAAATCTGGTGATGTTTTTACTGCACCTATGGACAAACAACCTATGTTCATGCTCTGCAGTGCTGTACAGTAAGAGAGGGCAGAGATTATTATTAATGCTAAATCTCATTAGAAATTGTGTGGAATCAAAGGTCTTTTTATTTATATATTGATCCAAATTAATTTCCACTACATGTGCCTTGATTTCAGTTTTTTTAAATCAGGTAAGTTTTTTCACTCAGTAAGAACACTGGCCCTGCCTCAGAAGGCAGGACTTTTTTGGAGACCTTCACTGTCTCATTTGGTCAAGTGTCTTTTTGTGACATTTGGCTGAGACAAAGCTGCTTTTGATAACACAATTCAGCAGATTTCTAAAAATAACATTTTTCCAGTATAATTTTGGTAACTGCTGGGATTCATGGCATAGTAGGTAATAAATTTGCTAAAAAAGAAATGGCATCAGACATCTACTGCTCATAAACCTATTTATCAATTTGTATTTTCTTGCCATTTTTACCTGCAAAACATCTAGGTAGAGGAATATCTTAGTCATGCAGGTTTGATTAAGTGTGTAACAAGTATGCAATTAATTAATTAATTAAGGATAATAAGAGATAAAGAAGAGCTTGCATAGCTGAAAACTTCAGGGAAGCTTGGCAGAAACATGATTAACATACAGAACTGAAATTAAAGACAGAACTTATGACTTCTTTCAAATGGTCATCCTTTTCATTGAAAAAAAAAGTATTTTAATATAGTAAAGAAAGTTTCTTTAGAGTTTGTGTCCATTTATTAAAACTGTGAAGCACAACTGTGAATTGTATTGTGGATATCTCTAAATGCAAATTATTTTAATGTTATACCTCTGGATTAGTTTAAAATATGTTCCTCTGGATTTGTTTTTTTTTACAGTTTTACACTTCATCAGATTGAATAAGAAAATTATTGCAAATTAAAAAATCATGCTTTATTGTCAAAGAAAAAGGTTGAATTCATTGGTTATAAAATGAAATTGCAAGAGAAAGTACAACTGTGTGATAGAAATGTTTCAGTTTTTTCTAGGAGTGTATTTAAATTCCCCCTTGATCGCACCGGGAATAATTTTCAGATAAGGAAGTGCTTTAAAGTCAGATGTAATTCTAGAATGTACTGAAGTTGTTACTCAAATGCTTTGTCTACATAATAGCTGAGCTATTCTTAGTTTGCAATATATGAGTCAATTTTGATATAACTACGAACACTTCTAAATGCTGTTTTATTTTTCAGGGGATGTCTGTGTCAGCAGCTGCAGTATTCCAAGGTCAGTTCATATTCTAGTAGAAATTATTAACCGTGGCAGGGATGAAAATAGGATTCACTATTTGATTTTTAGATGAGATTTTGTTAGGGATAACCTTTTCAGGCATATCCACAGTAGTTACCTCAGTATCCTCTTTTCTTGATGAACACAAACAAACTTTTCCTGTCTTTTCAAGGTAGAATACAGTTTTGATCTCAATGCAAGAAAATACTGAATGATTGAAACCCTACTGACCTCAAAATGAATGTGACTGACCATTTTAATCCCTGTAGTGGTGTGAAGCACTAACTGCTATTGTTAAGGGTGAGAAGTGTGGCATGTATTTATGTCATGCTGCTCAATCTTTGCCATTTCACTTAGAGATGTTGATGCTTTAAGTACCAAAGTGACAGATCACTGTTTGTCCCATGTTCTGCTGCAGCACATTTTTTGCACTCAGCCAGGAATGCAGCTTTCTTTCTGACCTGCTTTAAATTTCCTCAGACCAGACTTGTCTTTTACCCAAGCAAAGCTGAACAAATCTTGCAGAGCAATTTTTATCAGCCTAAAGTCACAATCTAAATCAGTAAGCTGGCTGCCAGCCTGGAATACATTAAGCATCACTGGCCAACACTGTGAAATGTCTGGCAGTTTTGTTTATGGAGCTGCTATTAGGATGCTGTGGCAAATATATCATCACCTGAGATTTTTGAGATACCTTTATTATGTGGAAGAACATAAAATATTTCAAAAAAGAAATACCTTACCAAAATCAGCTGTAATAAATATGATTGAGTTCTTTAACCTGAAACCAAAGCAGAATAAGAACAGATAAAGATTTTCAAAATTCAGATGACTATACTAAAAATATTAAAATTTTAAAAGTTTATATATTAGAAGATGGGTTTCAGGCTATTCTAGGAAATATTCTGAGATTAAGTAAAGACCAAAACAGGATTTAAACTGAGCAACAAATAATAGAAACAGATTAATTTTTTTAAAATCTTTTTGGTTGATAGTGGACTGAAATTCCCAAATGATAAAGAGAAGTGCCTGCTAGAGTATACGACTTCTGATTGTCCATTACAGAAAGTTTAACTCGAATTTGAGAGCAAACCAGATGGAATTGTTGCTTAGTGCAAGGTGTTTTATCTGTTCAAATATTTTACAAGATGCTCATAGCTCTGTTTGTTCACATCCGTGTAGTGCAACCTAGAGATAGTTTCTCTGGATTGGTTAAAGACACTTTGCTTGGCTTAAGCAAATGAGCCCTGCTGAGCAGAGCTGTGCATCCAGCTGACCTCTCTGCTGTTGGTCCAAGTGTCACTGAAAATGGTACCCTTTCTAGAAAAAATCTTCTCACAAAAGACTTTTCAATAATGTATACTCAGAAATTTACTCATGGGAATAACTCTCCAAGGGAATGACAGCTTCCACGATGCTCTTAGAATACAGGATATGATATATTTAAAGCAAAGTTTGTGTAAAACTCTTGAACTCAGCTTGCTTTCGAACATCTACAGGAGACTCATATTTCTAATGGATAGGTTAATCTCTGGTGACTCAGTGGCTGTAACCTTTTGACAGCTTATAGAGACCTTGGATAAGAGACTGGATGTGTTAAAATCAATTACACCCATCCATGTTCCCAGCTTTAATCAATAAGGTCGGCTGAGTTCCTAATTCTGGCACACTGGATGTTGTGAGCACATCAAGATGCATCTACTGAGGCTGTCACCCTATGGGCTGGTAGCCAAGGCCTCCACGTGACTGAAACAGGGCCAAGCCTTTAACCAGCCCAGCAACGGGACCTGCTTTGTTTCCAGAAACAATTAGGAAGGTTACAAAACACCTTATTCCAAGAAATTCACTAATTCTAATCCTGCTCAAATAAACACGGGAGTTTAAAGAGCAGTGGTTTTACAGTGTTGTGGTACACTGGTAGAGTGTGTAAATGAGAATGAGATCTCTTTCTGTTTGCTTCACATTGTGTGTGATAGGAAATGTTCGGGGTTTCCAGTCTCATGTATTTTCACAAATGAGGAATATGAGCATGCAGCATGAATTAAAGGCTGTCCCACTGAAATGTGTGAAAACCTGGGTATATAAAGTGGGACTTTGGTTGCAGTAACAGAAGGAAAACCTTTCCAAAGAGGCTGTTCAAATGCAGGTGATTATTTTAATTATATTACTCTCAATAAAACATGGGGCAATCTTGCTACCCATTCTCTGCAGTTGTTCCTGAGCTTCAGCAACTGATCTGTTTTTAAATATTGATATTGAAGAATTTTGCTTTTGACAAATGTACAGTGACTTGGCAAGCTGAGCTGTACTGCCACAGTGTATGCTAAGCACATCAGCAAAGCAACAACCTTCTCTTGGGTCAACTTTCTTTTCCCATAAAAATTGTCCTGTGTGGAATTTTGTGATGTCACGTATTTTGGATTCAGATGTTTTTCTCTGTTGCTGGGCTTATTTTGGAATATCATATTTGCCTTTGGGTGCCAATTTATTTGCACCTAAGAATATCAAGCAGCCCAGGTCTTAGTTCTGTGTTGAAAGAAGTCCAGACAGTAGCTGTGACTGTATAGATATATATTGCTGCTGTAATCATGTGTTTTCTAGACAGATACATGCTTGTCCTCCCCTTTCTGAAACAGGATGAAAGCTGTGTCACTACAATTCCAAACGTAAATCCCATGCATTCTGTTCCATTCTGGCATAACTTAACAGGGCTCTGGTGCTGTTCTGTCCGTGCATTCTTAGTCCCTGATATTCTTGGATTTTAGACAGACCGAGCATATCCAAGGCTGTAGTACAAGGTATGACAAAATTCCCCCTAACAGCTCTACCTCCACCAGTTTTTCCTTCCTTACTCTCACAGAGAAGGTAGAACTCACTAAACTTTTCTATTCAGGCTATTTCTGATAAATGTATTTTCTATTTTAACTGCATTTTTAGTAAGAATATCAGTTTACATCCTTGACATTGATGACATAAAATGAGCAGTAGATGAGCGGCATTATCAAATTTAATTTTTCATTGCATATGACTGGATTTATCTCTATTTTACAGTAACTTTAATGTAAATTCTGTCAGGAAAAAAGGAAAGTATTTCCATAATACTTTGATGATTTAGGGTCATATGTGACTCAGCAAAGGGCAGATGTTCCTGAGTGAATCAGGTGGGTTGCAGGTATGAATTTTTGCAAGAAAACACACAAGCAAAATCCAGTGTTTGCTCACAGTATTTCTCCTTACTTAATCTGTGCTGATGGGTTGCTCTGTGTACAAGCATTGGGTTTTTCACTGCTGATCTTATGTTGTCTTAATTGATTTCCTTTTGACTTCTCTGCTTGGTTAACCATCACTCACTGCTGAGAAGAGAAGTGGGCTTTTAAAAGATTCTTTTAATCTTTAAAATAGTTGCAATAGTAAATAAGTTACCACATCTACAGATTAAAAAGGAAAAAAAGACAAACAAAACCACCAAAATTCTTCAGGAGGGATTAACTGTCCTCCTCTAGCTCACAGAAACATTGGTGCATTGATAGAACCAAGACTAGCCATTAACAAATGAAAGTTTTAGGGAGCTTTTAGTGTTCCCTTTAACATCAAGAACTGTTAAATGAAACTCATTTGCTACTGCACCTGAACAAGCAACTTAGCAAAACAAAGTACATTTTTAGAATAAATTACTTTTAGGTAAAATGTTTTGGTCTTTTGCTACTGGTATTAATGCTGCCTAAGGTTCAGAACCATGAAGAACCAGGACAGCCTCATTAATTGAAATTAAGTATAAAACCAGTTGGTTTTATGTAAATACTTAGTCTCATTTTAACATGTGACTCTTTACAGTTTCTTTCAATGAGACAAAATGGTTGCAAAGTTTTAGAAATGTGTTTTGCTTTATGACTAGAAGAATATTTCCTGAGAAAATTCTGCTAAGTATAATTTCGTGTCGGTAAGGAGAGTTATAGAAACCTTAGGGAAAGTACTGATAAATGCAGGCTCATCTGATAGAAATTTATGTTCCAACGAGTATAAGAGCTCATGCTTCAGTGTTTGCTTCCTCAATTTCACTCTGCCTTGCTTTATTTAACTGATGTTCTTCACTGTAAATATATATATTTTATATATATATATATATATATATAGGAATTACTGATTAAAAAGACAGTGTTTTTCATCGTTGCACATTAGCATTGCACATCCCCAGTAAAAACACAGCATTTCCTAAACTGTGTAAAAATTCCAAACTGCATTTGGCTACTGTTCTCTTGTGCAGGTTCCATTCAAGAGGGAGAAAAAAATTAGCAGCATCATGTAAGAGCACAGATTTGTTTGATATATGCCAGCTTTCAGTGCTGCAAATGGTGCCAGGAGTAAATATCTGCTGATGTAGTGCTGGTTGAGTGTCTCTCTTTGATCTCTGAATGGTGTTTGCTGGCAACCAGTTATGCTGAATTTAGAGAGGAAAAACTCCCAGGAGGCCTGTTAGGAACATGGATATAGAATAATTTCTGACTTAAGATATCCTTAAAGAAAAGAATAAATCCCACAAGATTTTTATGTTGCAAAACCTAGCTAGGAAGAAATTTGAAATGGCAATTTTCTAATATAGTCAACTCCAGAACAAAATATGTCCCTGTATATTCATGTGCATAAAGTTAAGCATTTTTTATAACTCAAGAATCCTGTTTGGTGTGTTTTGGGCTTTTTTCATATGCTGAAAGTTATGAGAAAATATGTTTATGAAGCGTCCAGTGTGATGGAGCTAGAACTCTTAATATCTACCATGCTTGAATTAATAAATAATAGTACAGATATTATTATATGCTATCAAATATTAGGCATCTGATTTTGGCACCTATATCAGGTGGCCAGAACAGCAAGGCAGAAACACAGCACCAACAGAACATATTAATTTTTTTTTTTTTTAAAGTAAAACAGTAAATGAACTTCTGTTAGAAAATCTCTTTTTTGTTCAAAATTCTGGCTTGAAAATAAATTCTATCACAAGTTTCTTTTAAAATTTATTTAGACTGCAGAAATAAAAATATTTGCCTCCAGGGATTTAGGTGTGACAACAGAGATCACTAGAACAGCAATCGGCAGGGGGCTGCCTGCTTTCGGTTCAGATTCTCCTACTGGGGGAAATGGCTGCATTATCCTCTGTCAAGGAATGCCTGAGTAATTTAACCAAAGGGAATTACCAGTGTGCAGGCAAGTGAGATACCTTGGCCCCACCTTTTCCCAGCTCTGAATTTCTGGCTGTGCAGTCCAGGCCAGCTGTTACATCCAGCTGGGATCCAGGTTTCCTCAAATCCTCTGTTCCGCCCATATTCCTCCATCACCCTTCCCCCGAGGAGTGGCTGGCAGGGCCACCTCTGCTTTGCTGTGGTGAGTAAAGAGCCAATACAGCATCATTCTGAGAAGAGATGGCTGTGATAATTCCAGTGATTAGTCGAGTACCTGCCCTACTCATCTTTCCAAACACTAAGCAGATTCCTGTCAGCCAGTGGCTAATTTCAGGGCTGTAGGGGACACACAATTTTGTCTTGCAGCAGGAAGACACCTGGGTTTATTTCTGCCTCTGTCTTTAGATGCACCAGTTCCACCACATCATACACCATTTCTGGGCAGAGCTTTCCTGTTGTCATCTTTGGAAAGGACATTGTCTCCAGCTGTGTAATCAGGTCCCTTAAGGGGCACTACACAGATTTTTCACCAGATTAAATACAAATTAACACAGTGCCTCATTTTTCAAGATTTCATTTATTAGATCGGAATGAATAACACTGAGCTGGGTAAATGCAGAAGATACAAAAATAAGAGGAACCTCCCCCCAGTATCAGCATATGTGTATAATTTTAGTAGTGCTTACCAAGAAATAGTAATTCAGTAGCTTGCTTACTTTAATTCATAAAGACTTAGTTATATAAGTATATAGTTTATAGGGGAAAGTGATGGGGTAGTAGAAGAATATGCAGAGATTTATTTTAGTAAATATTGATTCATCTAAAGATAGAATTACAACATAACCTGATTTATAAGTGGAAATAAACTAAAAATAGTAAATGCAAAAGAAAAGTATATTAATATACTTGTCCTTTTTTATCTATTTCAGAACAACAGCTCTATTTATTCTGTGACCTTCCTTTCCCCTATCTGTTGGAGCTCCTTTTCTTTTTCCTTTGAAGTTTATGAAAATATTCCAATTGGACTAAATTAAATATTACTAATTAGGAATCCTCTATACCAAATTAAGCATTTACTCATCTAGATTTCTAAATTATAGACGAGCCACTTCTTTGAAATGAACACGTGTAAAATGCCATGGGATTATTGATATGGAGAGCTCTGTAGAATTCCCTTGTTCTCCTTCAGGGGTAAAAATGATAAAATTATAGATCTTATGCATTTCAGAATTTCACTAAATTCCACAAGCAGCCTGGAGAAAGTGCAGTGGGACTGCAGCTTTTGTTTTGGTGCTTATATGTGCCACTGACACAATCAGTCTTTGGATGTTGGCCTCCTCTCCCTGAGAGGTTAAATTCTTGTTTAATGGATGCACTGGGACACAGGCCTGCACTGCCTTTGTTCCACTGTTGTTAGACAGGGATGGAAGAGGCAGTGGTCTGGATCTAACGCTGTAATTTCCTGATAGAATGTGTTGGCTCAAATCTGCTGGCTCTTAACTGGTGGAAAAGATGCATCATTCTTACCTGTCTGTATAGGAATAGAAATTTAGAACAGCCTCTATATCCTGTATTTGGTCTGCAGTGAACACTTCTGATCCACATTTAGTATATTTATATAATATATATACTATATTTGTATATGTTTTCATCAGTCCTCACAGTTTACACATTGAAAATGGTACAGAAATCAACGGGCATGCCTAGCATAGGGTAATAGAGTGATCCCTGAATCTCTGTTCATATAAAACACAAAATACAGAAATTTCTGTATTACAAACAAGAATATGTTTGTACAAGTGTAGTTGAATTAACCTAGTGAGACATCTTAACTAATTAATACTGTAGGAATTAATTTCTATGGCTGTTTTGCTTCCAGTTCAGTGGAATTATATAGACAGGCCTGCTCCTCACTGAAAGCAAGCAATCCAGACGGATCTTGCATCCTAGACAAGGCATTTGAAAGCTTCATGACTGTTAATTATCTACTAATCCTCTATTCTAAGAGACAAGGAAATATTATTTCCCTTGCAGACATATGATTAAGTAAGATATAAAAAATACTGTCATTCTTGTGGGGTAACTTATCAGGTACAGGCCAGAAAATTTAAAATGGGTCTGAAATTTATTAGCAAACAATATTGTCATTGTATCAGTTAATCTGAAAAGACTGTGTCCTAAAATGTAGCTTGCCTTTGAAATTACACACACGTCTAATTTGAACTTTTATTAACTACAAGAGTATGGCTGGGAGGCAGGGAAACACAAATCATCTGTGCAATGTGCTGGATAAAAAGGATACCAAAAGAGACTTTAAATTTAAATTGGCTACAAAGATCTAGAAGAGAATTGACTTTCTGAAAGACTCACAAAACATCAGCTCCTGTTAAATCAGGGGTCAGTTAAATGCTGACTTCATCACAAATCAGTGCTGACTTAAGTTCTTTTCTTGGTGTTCAGGAAAAAAAATGTTGTCTTTGTATTTACCAGAAGCATGAAAACAGACATTTTTCTCTTTCAGAAAAGGAAGTAGAGTGGAGTCTATGTTCCCCTTCCCTCTGTTACACCAGTTAACTAGACTCAGGGAGGGAGAAAATAATGTAAATTATAGACCTAGAAACTGCTTCTCCCTGATTAACACATGAGATGTGCACAGATGAATCTATACACAAACATATGGAATTTTCTGAATTTGTTAGGTGGAATTCTGGCTTTAGTTTAAGATGGTGGAACCCTTGCTACTGCTTTCAGTAGATCTAGAATGTTATTGCCTATGTTAAGTTCCTAATTATCATATATACATCCCATATGAAAGTGTATGACCAAATTTTAATGGCTTTCATGATGGATTTAGTGCCATTTATTCCCTCTTATGAAACAGTGAAAGGAACATGTTAAGGTCAAGAGACAAAAAACCAGCACAAAGTCTCATATCACCACATCCTTACTGGCTATGTCAGTGTGCTAAACCTTCCTGCAGCTTGTTGCACAAAAAATGGGCGAAACATTTAAATATTTTGCAAGAAAAAGTGTCTAAGTCTCTCTCAGCTTGGATTATTTTGAAACTCTCTTCCAGACATTTAGAAAATAGTAGGTGTGCAGCTTCCCAAAAAATACTTAAATGTCTACAATTAACAAATAAAGAATTAAGTGATTTCAGGCATTAGTGTGTTTATAATGGAACTTGGAAATATTTACCCACTCTTTAAAGTACATTTTAATTAAAATATCACAGGTGAAATGGTTTTAAGATGTAATCATAATGTTTTATGATAACATAAAATGAGCTTCCACTGGTATTCAGTAAAGATTTAGTGGGATCTCTTTCCTTACAATTGTAAGGCAAGTTTTCATTTCAATTGATGAACATAATTCCTATTAACACAGAAGTTATTTTGTGAGAAGAAGATACATTCTCCATCCTTTCTAAAAGCAAACCAAAAAAGGAGAATAGACAAGTTTAATAAACTTACAGGTGAAAGTGTTTTAGCCATTAAATTTAGTCATTAAGTCAAGGCAGGTGGTCACTAATTGGCCTTAATTACCTTGATGAGGCTCACCTGGGCCCCACCCTCTGCCAGGAGCTCCAGTTCAGTCCTGCTCAGGCTCCCATTTCTCACTGGCTGTGTCTCTCCTTGCGAGCCTTTCCTGCTTCTGGATTTGGTAAGTCTTTTCATGATTACTTAAAAATGCAGGAAAGAAAATAATATTGTTCGTTTTAGGACTACCAGAGCAATCAATAAATCAGCACAGAGACTACCACATGGAAAATGCAAAGCTTGGGAGTGTTTGCAAGTGGCTGTGGTTAAAAAGCCAGATTTAGTGATTTCTGTGATGCAAATAGAGCCATTTGTGTCTAAAGTTTTTTTTCGTTTTGGATGTCTTCATTTAAAGCAGGGAAATAGTATATGTGAAATATAACTACTGTAGAAGTTGGTGAGCATTTGCATGTGTTCTATGTTAAAAAAAAATCTGTTAGGTGTTGTAAAGGAGGTATTTTTGTCAATTATCTGCTGAATACAAAGGAACAGGGATTATGTGGTCTGAAATTATGAGTCTAGCATAAAATACAACGTAACTGTGTTTTGAAAAACACTGAGAAGATCCAGGACAAAATTTTTGATAGTTGGAAAGAAATCAAACACTTTAACAGAAACAAAACTCTCCTAAACAAATAACTTTTTTGTTGTTGTTTTTTTTTTTTTCTTCCTCTTCTCTAAAAGAAAGCAATCTTTCATGGGTTTTAATGTTTTGGTTTGGTTGCTGTTTTGCTGGGTTTTTTCTATTCCCCCTAAAAACATATGAAATACAGGTTGTAATCTCTCCCATGCCCCGAATGAGTGTGACTGCAGGAAAGGAGTGCTAGAGAAACTGTTAAAATGAAAGCTGCATATGTTTTTATTGGTTTTCTGTATTTTTTTTCCTGTATCATTACTATATGGTTAAAAAGATGCTAACTGTGACTTTCTTCATTCTAAACAAGCTATAATCTTTGTATTTGGCTTAATTATTTATGCCCACAGAATGCCTTTAAGTAAACAAAAATTTCATAGAATACTTTAAAAGCTTTATTTCAGTATGATTATAGAAGAAGCTATCACTTGGTATATTATCAAGGTCTGAGTTCTTTGAATGATGATGCAAGAAGTTCATTTATTGTGTAAAATTTCCTGAATTAACTGGTAATTCTGAGTTCATTCCAGTAAAAACATGTTTTTATTTTCCTGACTTTCAGGTGTCAGGACATAAAAAGGATATAAATTTAGAAATAACTGTTGACTTCTAGTAGGGAACAGCAGGTGTTAATTAGGTGCTGCTGAGGATAATTGGGACATAAATGGTTCTGAAATATGAGATACCATGAGGGGAGTTTACAACTGTTGCTCTGAGCAGATAATCAAAATTGTGAACAGAGCACATCTTTGCTTCCACTTGTTTATGATTCCCTAAACTATTGACTTCATGTAAGATGTTAAACTCAAAATTCAGTTCAGAGGCAAAGGGAAATGTGCATTATATATGATATAACATATCTAAAAAGATAAGTGGGAGAAAAATTGCTGGTAAAGAGCAACTCAATTAGAAAACCCGTTGTTACAGCTGCACCAAATCAAGCTCAGACAAGGCACACCTGAGAAGCTCCTGTTAGGAGGCCTTGTCCATCTCCATACTGAGCTTGCAGAAACTTCCAGGGCTTGCTCCTGGCAGCACCTCAAGCTTCACTGGAGATACTGGGCAGGAGGACTAAGTGGATCAGATCAACAGAACAATGTTGTAGTGCCAATGAATAGGACTAGGATTTGATCAATGGTTTGATATTGCATTCATAAGTTTAATAGGAAGTGAACTAATTTAGGTATTTTGGCATCGTTTTATTCATTTAAATGAACAGTGGTTTGTTGGGTTTTTTGTTTGGGTTTGGTGTTTTTTTTTTCATTTGCTTCACATATGGTTTTAGTGTCTCTGGGGGTCTATCAGTGGAATTTTGCTGTCTGTGACTGCTTCTCCCTCTTTGGGCTAAGAGTACTTGTGATCGCTGCAGGGGAGAAGTACAGCCATGTCCACTGGCATGTGATCTGATCTGCCAGGCGTGTTTCTGTTGCAGCCTGACTTTCTCCTAAAGAAGCTTTTAGCACATGGTCACTGACAGGCATCTTGGGCAGAGCTCAGCAGCACGATCCTGTAGGGCTGCTTTATGGTGTAGTTTATGCCCTATCACAGTAACAGGTGCAAGAGTTCCTATCAGACAGACTCAGAATTGCCTTTCTCCTTGCTCTGACAATGATGCCTTGGGTTTTAACTTTCATACTTTTCAAATCCTGTACTGCCTGGTGTGTAACTCTGAAGTTTCTTGTCGCCTGTTCAATTCTGCTCTTTCATGCTGGGTAGACATAACAAAGCCTCTCTGGGCCTGCTCTTCAAGGACACTCAGATTGTCCTAGGCCAAAAAGTAAAAACCAAAAGCCTCTAAAGGGAGGGGGGCAGGCAAACCTGGGGAAATTACATCATTAACTGAAGCTTTAATTGGAGAATTAACCCTGATATGCAAATGTAGCAGGTTTGGTTTGTAACCGGGCAGAAACACCAATTTAATGTAGTGGTTGGGTCCAAAATGCTCATTACTGTTTATCTTCTGTGAGATAAGAATTAGGAGAAATGCAAAGCAGGCACCAAACTTGAAAGAATATAAAAAAGTTTATTAACAGACCTAAAAGAAGGAAAAAAAAAAAAAGTCATACCACACCTTCAGAACTCTTCTCTTCCTCCCCACCTTTCTCCCTTCTCCCACTGACAACGTAAAAAGACAATCCTTCAGATGTTCAGTCTGTTTATCACTTCCATAATAACCTTGTTCAGTCCATGTAGGAAGAGGAGTCTCTCTTGCCCATGCTATGAAAACATTATCACAACGAGACAGCCGCCTGGGTTGGTTCTCTGCTCGCATGTGAGTCCCTTCCCATGACTTGCAGCTTTTCCCACAACTGCTTTCGAGGGTCCAGTCTTGAAATTACTGGGGTACAATTTTAAGGTTGAGCCATTCAGAAACAAAAGTTCTCTTCACCCGTCTCTGGGAGCATTTAATCTCTAAGAACAGAGGCCCTTCTCCTTTCCTGGGAGCAAAGGGTCCTCCTCATCTTCATCTCTAGGACTATCTCTGGGAGCATCTCTAGGAACTGAGGTCTTCTCCTTTTCTATTTGGAGCAAAAGTCCTCATTGCTTCCATCTCTCCCTGTTCAAACTTCTCATGAAATTACAGCTGCTTCAGCATCTGCCTATCTCAGCGCAGGTGCTTTTGCTCTCAAGTACAAGTTAAACGCTCCACCCCCCATGCCTTCATGAAATTACAGCGGGTACTCTGATATATCATAGCTTCACAACTGAATTTCAGCTTTAAGCATCTCCTCTTTCTCTTCCCTCATGTTTTCAGCTCTCCACAGCACTAAAAGGGTTAATCTCACCTAGGCCTTGCAGCTGGAATTTTGCTTATCACTGTCGATCACATGACCTCTGCCGGACATCGGTGCAGCTTCAGCTGAATCTTGGCCGCCCTGGAGAGGGGGAGCCGAGCTGCTCTGGCTGCCCACAGCAGGGCTGGGGGGGGGGTTCCATGGGTGGAACAGGGCCCATCGGCTCCAGGATGGCCTGGCCTGGCCTGGCCTGAGCAGGGCCTGGGCCGGGCCCACTGGCCCCCACACGGGGCCCGCAGCCACCTGTCCCAGCACCGGAAATGAGACAGAGCTGGGGGGAGTTTGTCTATTCTTAAGTGTGGATCACAGAGGCGGTCACAGTTTTAAGTGGATCAAAGAATTGTCCATATTCAAACTGGCCAGCTGATAGGTCCTGTTAGGTCACAGAGGAAGCTGTAAGCACCCCTTTGCAAGAACATCACTTCTGGGACTATGCTTGCTAACCCATGACAGCAAATGAACCAAACCTATAAAAGTGTGAAGAACTTGTGACCTGTGGTCCATCTTGGCAACAGCCTCTGGCTCCCCAGGGGGTACCTTTGAAGGCCTTTCAAATAAATACCTACTTTTATTCCCTTACTCCTGTCTAATCTCTGTTTCTAGGAGGCCTCTTAAGGCATCAACAAGGCCTTTTCACTCTATCCTGGTTCCTTTAGCAAACTGAAGATCAGCACTCGGGCTTTGATGTAGCATGAGGGCATGATCCATTCTGCAAAGCTGCCTTCTGTCTTCCGTATTTTTCTTCTTTTCTTTGTCATTCCACTTCTCCTCCTCCTATTTTTCCCCATTACACTTTCCTTTGCCTGCCTTCTCTTCCCCTTTTTCAACCTGAACCAGTGAAAGTAAGTCAGTAATGCAGAGATGCAGAGACCTCTAATGTGCATTAAAGCTCTTTATTTTGATTCTGAACACCAGAATACCACGATTTTGGTTGGACATTTTGCAACCCAAGTGTTAGGGATTATTTGTCTGGATAGGGTTATAACGCTTGGTCTTTTTTTCTTAATATTAAAAAAAAAAAAAAAACTTGCAGAAAAAATTTTAATGCATGTTAAAATATAAGGTTAATCTTAGTTTTTTAAACTAGGCATTCCCCTAGTCCAGTGATCTTTCTCAGGCAAGTAGTAACAGTGATTTCCCAGTGAAAAACCTAAGGCTGTGGATAGATACACTCTTTCTTTCCAGCAATGTTCCTGGAGACAGGGATTTAGCTGACATTTCCTGTTTTAATGTTAGGTTTGGGTGGGTTATGCTTCAGTATTTGTTTGAGAAACTCTTTGAAGCCATCTAAGCTTTCAACATCCCCAACCTTCTGGTTTTGTTCTTTTGCCTGAGTGGGAGGGACCAAATAATCTTTACAACCTTTTCCACGGCCATTTGTGATTTTATTTCTTTAAGCTGTGTTATGTTGTTCAGTCAGTCATTTCTTCTCAAGCTAAAATGTCCTAACTTATTTCATTTTTCCTTGCCTATGGCAATGATTTCGTACCACTGATCCTCCATGCTGTAGCTCTTTAGAACTTCCTTTTCACTGTTTTCCATGTGAGACTCAGAGCTGCCCCAGCAGGCAGAATCCAAGTGCCCCATGGGTTTGCATGAGGACATTATTGCATCTCATCTCCTGGCTCTGCTCCTCTGTAAGCAGTGTCAGTGAATAGTGTGTGGTTTGCTTTTGGAACATTACTGAGATCACTCTTATTCCCCTAGTAGAACTATGTATTCCAACTCCTGAGTCTCATTTTTGAATGTTGATGTTCAGGCATCATTGTGTTCAGGCATAAATTGCAGCTATCTTTTTCCTGCATACATCACCTTAAAATATTCAATTACAGCCAATTTTGATTTCTGTTTTTATCACCAAATCATCTCTTATTGTGAAGACCCTGGTGATTTCTACAAACTTTTGCAAGTCCATTATGTTCCGAATCAAGAAGCTGAGCCAGGAACAAAATACATGAGCAAATAACGTTATCTCCTCTTGCCTTGAACTTTCCATGTGTAAAGTGAGCTGATTATAATTTGCCTTTCTGTATAATCTGCTCTGTATCTCAATGAACTTTCTTCAGTTCTGTTAAAGTAGTGGTAACTATCACTTGCCAAGCAAAATATTTGTATTAGCTTGTATGGTGCACTTCTGAGCAGAATATCTTCCATCTCTCCCTTGAATGCCTAAAATCCAGAAAGTACATGTTTGTTAACACATAGGTGCCTGTCATTGTAAATCAGAGTCTCAAATGTTGTAGTTTGCCCTAATAGCCAAGTGCTGGCTTAATAAAAGTTTTGAGACAGACTGAGATATTAAATTCTTCCCACTTGGCCGAAAATTTAATAGTATTTTTTTTTTTTCATTTTGTATAGAATTGATGTAAAACATCCATGTAAACAGAGATATCTTCAAGTGTGGTTCTATCAGCTTTTTATACAACCTGGAAATTCATAATAGGAAATAGCAGCATGGGTAGCTGTGTAAACCACTTGACATCTGTCCATATTTATAAGCACACTTTTCATTTGCTGCAGTTTATTTACTCTTGGCACATACAAATGAAGTGTGACAGACACCCTGTGGCTTCTATTGATGAGAGGATTAATAAAGCTTGTACTTTCATTATGACATCCTAAGCCATCAAGCATGAAGACTTCAACAGTCATTATTGAGCATTGACACATATTGCATCAGTAATCAGAAGTGACAGAAGACAAGAAGCTGGCAGGAATAGGACTTCAGTTCTCTCTCAGGAATAGGATTTAATATGGTCTTAATGTATAGCCATGCACAGTTTCACACTCATTTTTAGCTCTACTGGTTGTCCTTTAAAGGCATGTTATAAAAAAATCTCTGTATACCTGTTTTACTGAGATGAAAGTAATGCATAACACCAACATGTTGTTACTTGGTAATGCCAACCATCATGGCATTGCACGCTGGAGGGTCTTTTATGGATTTATTCCAGTATGGAGGCTTCATTAAATATCCTTGGCAGGCTTTTCCTTTATATTAACTAGGAAAAATATGGGAACTTCAGGCAAAGTCCTGTAAAGTCCTCCTTATCATTGTGGGAAAGAGCTCCCTGATTTCAGATATGGAGGAACTGATGTAAAGGTGATGTCTCTCATATGGAGTCTATGGAATAATTCAAATGACCTCTCTAGGTCATGTGGAGGCAAGGAGTGAAGCAAAGCTTTGGGAGTGTTCTGGCATTTAGCCTAGGCAGTTGAATTTTTCTTGTTTGTGCAACAGACTGAAGGTTTGGGCAGTACATAGAGGGCTAAATTCCAGCTTTTTCCAGAGTGCTCATCATAGTAGTGTCAGTAGACCTTCACTGTGGCAGATATGACACTTCTTTGCAAGGAAGATGTTAAACAATTTTTAAATAAGGAAACAGGGACAGAGTTCTGGAAACTTCTGTTTGTGGTCTACATTGTGTTTCTCATCTACTGCTAAGTTGGTAGTTAGCCTTGTCCAAAGCAGTTCACCTCTCTGAGCAGCAAATCCATTCTGTTTTGAACAAGCCTCTAAATTAAAAGTTTTGGAGCAAATAAGCAAATCAATTAAAAAACTAAATAAAGTTTCAAGGGTCAGCTTTATGGGGGGGGGGGGGGGGGGAGAGAAAAGCAGCCCTGTCTCTGTTTAACTCTGTAGAACTTTTGCTGCTTTCGTCTATGCTTTTCTCCCAAAAGTTTTAGATAAATGCAGTTTGTTAGAAGACTCTTAATGGAATGAATATTGTATCAAAGCTTCTTGGTGACTGTGCAGGGTATTATTTCTTGCAACTTTTGAGAAACATGGAAAAACTGAAAAGTTACTCTTAATTAATTTCTTCCTTTACACAAGTTGACGTAGCTGTTCTGAGGTACTGGCTTTTCATCTTGCAGCTATTCTTCAGTTTCAATCTTGAGCAGTTTCTATTTCCAATCAGTTTTTCTTCTTGAATTTTTTTTTCTTTTTTTGTGCTATGTCTTCTTGTTGTAGAAGAAGAGCCGCTGGGGTAAAATAGCTTCAGCCTATCTTTAGTTTTGACTCTTACATTTCTCTGCTTTTTTTTCCCTTTGATAGGAACTTTTTTTCCCTTGGAATATTGACTTCAGCTGAGACCAATATCCATTCAGTTTGTATTGTTTAGTTGGCATGGCAAGGTTTTCCACAGGAGTGGAAATAAAGCAGTCAAAGCAATCTTTCTTTGCTAGATGCAGCTTAGAGGAGGAAGTGTTGGAAAAGCATTGCCTACAAATGCCAGCTGCAATTTAACCTGGATTGAGAGTAGGAAAAAAGATGTGAATCAGAGCAAGTTTACAGCCCTTTTCTGCCCTGAGAAGCTGCAAACAGATTGAAGAAACCTGGACGTATGTGTGCAGCTTCAAATGATGGTCAAATCAATGACAATTAAGGGTTTTGCTGGAAGATTGAGGCTGCTTGCTCAGAGTGTTTGCTGAGGGACAAGCTGCCAAATTATAGCTGTGTGAAATAGTCTGAGTCCTGAGCCTAACGGTGTTGTATTTATGCATGTTAGAGGTTTTTCCTTCTGAACTGAGGTTTCTTTCCTAAACATAAAGATAACTATTCTGTTTACAAATGTTTTGTCCCTAAGTATCCAGGTTTTCCGAAACAAATCCCCAAGTGCTATCTTAAATTAAGAATAAATGTCTTTGTGCTGTATAGAGGGAGATAAGATTCCCCTCCACAGCAGAGGAGGAAAAATAGTATGAGGAAGCTGTCTTTGTCTCAAACACGCACACAAAAAACCCCAACACCCAAAATGAGGAAAAACTCTCCTACATTCTTGCACAGACTACATTGTATGCAAGTTATGTCATGCGTACCAGATGCTGAAATTTGTTGAGTATCTACTTGCTAGATAATAAATTATTTCCATGTAGGTACAACACACTTTAACAGGTGCTACACATCCTTGGAGTATGATAGTAGCAGGGCACGATATTACCTAATTTCCCCCCAAAAATCATTAAAGAATACTTCATAATCTGGAAGTGCATCTGTGTGGGGTGAAGGATATTCCAGTGAGGTTTTAGCTCAGTTATCCCTTTGTTAATGTTAGATGTTTGACTCTTGGGAGCTCTATGTAAGGAACTGTCTCGTGTCTCTCTCTTGGAATGATGTGCTCAGTGAAATATGGATGTATGTGCAGTCTAGTCCTAGAAATCTGAGGGCTTTTATGAAATATAACAAACAATATAATGAATTGAAAATATAGCACTGTTTATTGATAACTTACAATAAATTTTAGGAACCTCTCTGTTCCCCAACCCCTACTTGCCCACCACAGCACTGGCCCTCAGTTTTGAAAGAAAAGACACTATTTCTGGGAAGAGAAATGAAGGCAAATAGGCAGGGGCTGAGAGACAAAGTGGTGAAAGAAACACCTTCTCTGCCTTCTGAGTACACAGTGCAGCTGGAGTGGCTCTTGCCTGCTGTCACACAAATGCATGCAGTGTGGAATGCAAGAATTAAGTCTGTATACAGTTGCAAATCTGGATCCCAGCTCAAGTTCTAATCTTTGTTTAAATTCATGGGTATCATTGATGTGCTGGAAAAAAAATTACTATTTTAAATCCAAGTCTACAGGTTAGACAATACACCCATAGAGTTATCTTTCTCCAGCTCTTGAAATTGAGCTGAGTAACTTGACTTAAGGAATCAAACAATACAAAATTGGGATGATTCTTACTCTCTAATGAAACAAACTACACTGGAGCTGCTTGTGATACATTAATAAGTTCAAGTATAAATAATTCACTTTTTATTGTTCTCTTCTGTTTCTCTTTTCTACATGTTTAGTGGTTTATATATTTATTTTATAGGTAAATGCTATAACAACTTATTCCTGTTGTATGATTTGCTGCCTCAATCTGAAATTGGTTCTCAGTTGGTCAGTAGTGTAGTGTTTTCCAAAAATGTGTCCCCACACACAATTATAAATGTAGCTGAACTGAATTTTCCTTTTAATCACATCAACATGGCTTTTTTTGTCATCAAAGACTGATCAAATTGAGGTCTCTTTATATCTGGGTCAAGTTATCCTTCAGTATCTAGTGAGAGTGTAAGAAGGAGCTTTTGTTCCAGTAACACAGCAAAGAGTGAAGCCCCTCGTCTCCCTGCAGTTAAGAGTTGTCAGAATTGTTCCTTGAAGTTCAGTGGAATTTATATGCAGAGCTCTAACGAATGGCATATGTGGAAGATCTTTTCTGCAGATTATGTTCATAAATCTCTATCTTTTTTCTTGTTTTCATGATTGTTTATTCAATATCTTCTGCAGGGTTTTGTCAGACAAGCTCTGAACTTGACAAATGAGGAGAGGAGTCCTCACAGGGATCAGATAGGTTATTCCAGCATTCAAAACTGAATTAAGACCAAAATTCATATGAGAGGATAATTTTACAGGGTGCTATCAGATGCACTTGTCTTTATCTCATTCCTCTTAATTTAGGCTGAATCAATTGAAAATGGGCAGATTTGTTTGCTCTTGCCCTGGCTAATCTCTTATTGAAGAGTGGAATAAATGCTCAGCTGATGCCAGTCACTGCTATTCTTGTTTAGGTTCATTGAAATCATCTGGACTCTGTCAGCGCTTTTGCCTTGCCTGTCTGAGTCAGGGCCACAAAAATCCACCAGCAGATCAAGTAATAGTATTATTTGCTTATTTTTGTTGTCTTTTGTCCTGTTTCTTAAGCAAAAATTACCAAGCTTTTCCTGAAGAATGTTTAAAAGGAGGAAAACATCAGATGAAAACAGATGGTCTGTATTTGTGGGTGCTTGTCTTCCACTCTGACACAAGGGAGAGAGAAAAAAAGAATGTTTTATCAGCTGGTGTGTGCTGTTATTGTAGAGAATAAATTGCACTGAAATATTTTAACATGGGATAAGCAGAGGCATTGCATCATGTAAGAGAATTGGGTTTTAAAGATCCTGCCCGTTCCTACCTGCATCTCAGATTAGAATTCCAGAAACAGATCAGGCTGCAATTTTTTTTTTCCCTTATATTTATGAAAGTTTTTTCTGAAACAATAATAGTTTGAAATGGAATCAAGGGAAATGCCATGAGAATTGAAAGCTGATGTGTATGTGTGTATAGCACACTCAGGCCAGGTGCTTTAAACAGAGAAAATCTATTTGCTGTTGTGGGTAGGTTATTTACCAAACAGCTCAGTAAACTTAGAGTTTGCAGGACAAAATATCACTGACAATGACTGGGACAGAGTGTGATGGGGATAGTATTCAAACACTGTTTATTTAATAAGGTTTAGGAGGTAAACTCAGGCTTCTGAGCTCAGTCAAAGCTTTGTTGGGATTGCCTTTTTTGTTGTTTATGAAGAACTGATATACTCAATCACTCAATCTTTTAGCCATTGCAACTCTTGAAACAGTAACTAAGCACAACTGTGATGGAGCTTGTGTAGGAGAGTTGCATGTGAAATAACCTATAATGAGTTACAGTAATGTACTTCACTTTTATGCCTTGATTGTCTTACCAGCAATTGAAAGAATCTCTCTTGGTCACAACAGACTAACCCAGGTAAGCTTATTGCTGAGCCAGAGTCTGAGTGCCTTCCAGGGAGATCAAGAATGAAGTCGGGGGGGGGGGGGGGGGGGGGGGGCGGGCAGGGGTGAAATCCAAGTGCTGTTTTGTTGTGGTGGTAATTCCCAAAGGGATCAAAGCAGGTTTCAGCCAGTTCTTGGCAGTGTTTGTGTTTGTCTTGTGTTACTTCAGTGATATTATCAAATTGTTTGGGTGGACATAGACTGTTCAGAGCATCACTAGAACTTTCAAGCTTCTTTTGTAAACAGTCCTCGTGACACTGCTGAACTTTTTTGTTTCAAAATACACTTGTAAATAGAATCAGCAATAAATTATATATAATAACAGTAATATTTCATGGTAATGCAGGTAGCTAAAGCTTTAGTTTATGCCTTGGAGAAAAAGTTTAGGACATGGTAATTGCCACAGTTAACCTTTCAAGATTTACCTTTAGCTTACCTGTTGAAATCAAATGTGCAGAGAAAAAGTTGTCAGTTGTACAGTCAACACATACATTCTACATTAGAGCCACTAATTTCTGTTTATTTTGTGCCACAAAGGACACTTCAGTTATAGCCTATGACATCTGTGGCTAACTTCTGTTTTTCAAAGACCTCCCATTTTCTGTTGCTCTGTGTGCCACTGTATTCCTTAGCCCTCACTTCTTTAAGGTTCAGATTTTTGAAGTACAAATCTGACATGAGTTAGATCAGTTGTCCCCTAATATAGTTCTGTTTTGAATATAAGTGAATGATGATGATAGAGGTTATCAATATTTGATAAACAGTTCCATTCTGATGTGCCAAAGAATGAGTGTTTTGACAAACACTAAATGATCCTGAGAATAACCTTTAGACTTGAATGACTTGAATTGATTTTATGCTGCTGCAATCCTTCCAGAATCACCTTATGCATTATTCTGAGTTCTCTTGTCTCTAGTTCCTGTTCATTTTGATTGTTATGGTCTTTGGGTTGGTATTTTAGCAGTGCTCAAAGTTTTGGTTGAACATTTAAGTGTGTAGGGATAGCTGAGGTCATAAAAGCCCGCAGAACAAACATTCTGTTAACTAATCTCTAATCTGAGAGAAGCATCTCCTCAGCTAATGGCGAGTGAAATCACTGTGAATGGGGCCATTTCATTTCACCACAGGTCTGAATGGTCCCTTCTCTCTGCAGCTTTCCATTAAGTATGTGACAGAAGTGCCATTGCCAGCCCTGAATGAGCAATACAGCTCTGCAGCAGCTCTTTTTGAGCCCTAATGAACCTGAGGCATGTTCACAGCAGCACCACTGAAGTCCCAAGACTGCGTTTACAGTACTTAGGCAGTACAGATTGTTAAAGAGGCAGATTTTGCTTCAGTCCATTGCCAATCCTTTTGTTGCAGGGGAACTGCACTGTAGTGGGGCCTTCTTGCTGACAGTGGAGGAAATTCAGTTTTCAGTCGTGCTCTGTGGATGTTTTGTAATGAGGTGACATAAAATGACATGTCTGTAGTTTAGAATAGCTCTGTTGCTGGCTGTCTTCTTGGAACTGAGAATATGGTCCTGAGACAGAGGCCTTGCAGTAAACTTTAAGAATTGGATAATTCAGAGGCCTCCATCCAGCCCTTCTTTAGGGTTATTGCTGTGATAACACAGCCAAGAGTAATAGCTTCATCTGAGCTTCCCTGAGTCCATTCAGCATCTGAACTCACTGTCATTGAAAGCTTGTACATCTATAGAATAAGAAAAAACAAGTCCTAATGTGCAGATTGGGTAATGCAATCAAGAGGGATCAATAACACCTTACATGGTATTACTAAGTCTGTGAATGCAAGGCAGGCTGCACAAGTTTTGTTGCTATACAAAGCAATGTTGCAAAAAAAATTGAATTTGATAGATGTCTAAACATCATTGCAAAAAAAGAAAATATGAATACTGGAGAACAATATAGGCATGAAAAATATTGAGATTAAGGGGCAAAAAATGTGCACTAAATTAATGAAGAAAATAGTTCAATGAGGAAGAGGGATTGGTAAATCATTACATGCAGTTACTGCTCAGCTGGGTGGTTATAATTTCTTAGCACACAGATATGTAATGACATTACAATGACTTTAACTTCCATGTTAAGCATCAAAACAAATTCCTAAAAATTTCATAATATTTCATAAATGCACAATAGAAATCCAGTGTCTTAATTAGCCAAACAATTGTTTGCCCATTTATTACCGCAGTCCTAGGCCCTATCACCGTGTCCCGCCGCGGTAGGGAGGAGGAGAGAAGATCCAGCAGGCAGGAATTGTGCAGCAAGATTGATTTATTTAATTGTTTTACAAACTCTTTTATAGACTTTTTTTCCTCATAGTCTAATTGGACAAGGATCAGCCACCCCTTGGGGTGATTGGCTAAAATCCTAAAACATCCATTGTCAAAATATTTTTCTACTGTACCGTAAACAAGACTTTTCAAGGTTGCAGGTGGTTTGGTTGTTTACAGAACTCTGCTGCCTCTTCTGTGAGAGAGAAAAGTCTCTCATGGGCTTAGAAAATAGCAAGAAAATAGCAGCATTTTTGTATCTACACCCATTTTCCTTATAAACTCAAGTTCTTATCTCTCCCAGAATACAATCCAAAAAATCTGAAGGTTGGGAGGCAATACCATTTTTTGGGAGGGTTTCTACTGTGATGAAACCATTGGAGTTGTGAACACCTGATGGAAGCAAAATGCCTTGAAGTACTTTTTCAGCCAGCAGTGTGCTAAATACAGAATTATATCTGTAAGGCACAGTAAATTTGTTTGAAATGCCAACCCCCTGAAAGCTTCTGCAAATGATATTTCTTTGGCCTTGCATATATTTTTGTGTTCTTCACTCTGAGTGGAGAGGGTAATGAATTCATGATTCTCTTTTTACCTTCTTAATATTTTCATTCAGTGAAAATATACGTTAGCTTGAACTACATTTCAAACCCTCAAAAAAGCAATATAAATAATAGCAGTTGTCTTTTGAAAGGTATAATTTCAGTGTCTGTAGGTCTGAGGCTTGTCCTTACATTGTGCCAGTGAGGTACATAAGTGAAAACTATGGCTGAGTAAGAAAGGAGTGGAGTGGAAGATTAAGACTACGTGATGTGCAGTATGAGAAATGACCAGTTGAAAAAGATGGGTTAAAAAATCTGTACTCATTAGTGTGCCTATTACAAATACATATCGGGAACAGTGATACAGCAAAGAAACAGATATCTGTTCGTTTATATACTGAGAATGCATAGAAGTGTAGAGAAAGGCAGTAGTAGTTTTAAATTATTTGTTTCAAATTCAAGTCTAAAACTCTGCAATCGGAACAATTATTTTAGTGATAAAACTTGTAAAAAACTTTATGAAAATAGCAGAACAGGATGTAGAGTAAGAGAGTTCATGCAGGCAGTTGCAGTTTTCCATGTTAGCCAACTTCCCCTCAGATGTGTCTGACTTTTATGCACAGTCTACATGCTGCAAAATTTATTTTTATCTTAATTTATTCTAGCTTTCCCATTATCTAACCTGTCCTTGTAACACTCTTGAGAAATTACTAAACCCTGTGAAGCACAGACTAGACTCCTAGATCAGGTTATTTTATGTCTTTATTAGACAATCCCATTAGAACCTCACCAGTGGCAAAGGAGGGAAATATAGTGCTATCAGCACCCTTATAGTGCTGCACTCTCCAAAAGTTACTGGCATTAGTAAACTCATCTTACTGCCAGAACCTTTTAAAACAGTCTACAAGCTAATTTCATTGACTTATAAAACTATTTGTACTGAGCAATTCATTCTGTGTTCTGCATTGAGGAACAAATACCACCTTAGGTTTAAGTTGACTGTGTTGCTGAGATACCACCCTGAGCTAACTTTGTATTTTTATGTCCCTGAAGGATTTCATTAAGGTAGTAGAGCAGTCTCTATCAAATATTCATAACCTGTAGTAAACTGAAGTCATATTCTCTATTCACTGCAGTTTGACACAGACACATGTTTGTAGCTGACATTACTCGCTCAGATCCACAAATTGAGTGTTTGCCACTTGGAACTCTGCTTCGTAATATTTTAAGTGTTGCTACTGTTTTCTAAATTTTTGAACAATGCAAAGATTCTGCTTTGTTAAAATCAGCATCCTTCCAGACCAGCAGCATGTGATAATATATATTCATATATCATTTTTGCGTTTAACTAGTTTGGGGGATTTTTCCAATGTCAAGAGCTTTGTGGCAATGTAATGTCATAATACTTCACCTCTAACTCAGGCTGACTCATCACTCATATGGAAGCCTGTGATCTTCTGAGAGGTCCAGAAATGTGCAAATGAAGTGGCTATGAGAAATAACACTAAATAACCTTGCCTGGAACTGAAGTATAAGGCAGTACCTTCCTAGGATTTCACATGGCCATAAAGTGTGTGTAATGCAGTTCTGAACCCAGCTAGGTTTCAGACTACACTTTCAGGGAGGCTCTTTGAAGTAGATGTATCTGATTCTCATTTGCATATTTTATATAAGGTGCCATCATGCAAATAAGTTGAGCTGGCCTACTTAGATGTTTGAAGTCAGGCATGTGTTCCTGCATCTTTCTGAATAAGAGCTTGACTCTGCAGTTCATTGACTTCAAAGCCGTTCTTTTGAATCACTGAGTTTTTTGGCTTTTATACTGTTTGCAGCCTGAGCTGTCAGATATTCTTTTTAAACTGAGCAGTGAATAACAATAGGCTTTTGTTTTTTGCTTTCTCTTATGTGTGAGAGATTGTCTGTAATATTATTTCATTATCATTTTATGTTGCTAATTTGTCTGTTACACCAAATGCACAACGTGGGAATGTGGAATTTTCCGACTTTTATAAAAGGTGGAGCAGAACTTTCTACGAAGTCAGACCTTTTGTGCTACTGCACTGTTGCAGCGATCCCATGCAAACAGTGAAAGGGGTGGTTGAAAATGGCCTGAAATGAAAAAAAAGTGAGGTAGCATCGTTTCCTCAGGTATAAGGCATTTGTTGGTTATGCTGTGTAAGGGGGTGAAATAGGCAGGAAAAGAAATACTTGAGAAATATGGAGCTGTGAGAGGACAGACTCTTTAAATATCTTGTTGGCAGCATGGGAGTGTTGAATGAGTAATGCTGAACCTGTGAAGCTTTGCCTGCATGAATGAACGTGAAACACCTGCTGCACCTTGCTGTATCCTAGTGGAATGGCAGGAATTGGGTATTGCCCTCGGACTCAAGATGTCAGCACAAACAGATGTAACCAGTCATGTGCACTGCTGGCTGAGGGGCTTGCAAGGAGGACTGGCTCATGAGCAGTGATTCCAGTATTCCTGAAGGACCATCAAATCCAGCTAAACAAACCTGTTTTGATATTTAGGGAGGGAGGTCAGCCCTCAGGGGCCTCTGGTGGATATAAAATGCATCATCACTCAACCCTGAGGAGCAGATCTGGCTGGTGATGGATACCAGCAATTGGTGTGATGGCAGCTGAAGGCTTCTGTCTAAAGTGGGGCTTTTGAGGTGCCTGGGGCAGGGCTGAGTTTGTGTGATGTGAGAGATTCTGGGTACATGTAGTTCTATAAGCTCTGGGTGCTAGTTATGATGAGTAACTTAACACTTTTGTTTCATAGTTCCTCAGTTTACCTTTGCATACTTCCGAGATTTTGATTTTTTGCTATTGGGATGGTATTTCAATTAATTCATGTAAGGTAAACCTTTACAGCAGCTGCAAAATCTCCTGCTGTTTCCAGAAGACTTGCAGTGAAGTCATAACAGGTCTTAAAAGCAGTGTGCTGGCCCCCCAGTAGCATACAGACGTTTATCTTAGGTAATTATCTTAGGTTTATCTTAGGTAATTATGAAACCTCTGCCCCGCACCTTTCAGAGAAACAAGCCGTGAGGCTCTCTCCGATGCTGAGCTCCCCTTTGGGGCTGACTTTTAATGGCAGAATAGTGCAAATGAGCTGCTAATACCCCTTATATGAGACAATCCCTTATGGAAGGAGTGGGAGGGCAGTGGCCAGGGGTGGCTGTGAGCCCCTGCTGGTGTATGCTACTCCTTCCAGTTTAACTTCCTCCTGGGAAAGGGTTTTCTTTCAAATCCTGGTTTCCACTGATGTCTTCCATGTGCACTTTCAGCAGCATAAGCCACACGGGGTGTTTCATCACCACGTTTTCAGGCTAGCTGTAAAATCTGAATGGAATTTTTGTACAAATAGGTTTAATAGATGCATGGGAATTCTTGTGCTGCTTTCTTCAGACATGTTTTACTCAGGGGGGTAATGCCAGAAACTGATCGTGTAATGAGTAAGCTAAATAAGATTATGGTTCTTGTCCTCTTCTAATTTCAAAGCAGGATAGCTGCTATAAGTATCTCACTTAGTTAATGGGAGTGTAGGAAGAATCTATTCAACTCTGACAAGATTGGCATGGATCCCCTCTGAAAATGCACAGGATGTTGCAGGATTGGACATTTTCTGAGCTACAGAAAATTTAATTTCATTCTGTGAGAGGCGAGAGAGAGAGAGAGAGATCCATTTGATATGATTTTAAAGCACTAGAAATTACTTCCAAATGTGTGACCAGCTGAACAAACAACTGTTGTATTTGAAAAACCAATCCAGATTCTGATTTCAGTTACTGTGATGTGAACTCTCAAAAATTGCAGTGAGTGTGCTAGAATTGCTCTGGATTAAAAACTGAATAGAAAAACAATTATCTGGCCTGCTGTGTATTCGCAGGGTGTCCTTTTTAAAGGTAGATGTTATTTTGAAAACTTCTGAAGAAAAAACCCATTTGTTTATCAGCTGGATATTATATGCATGAAAATGCTTTGCTCTGTGGCTAATAGTTTTATTATAAATAATAAGTAGTTGTTAGCTTATAGATGGAAAATACTTCTGGAATCCCTGGAGGGAAAGGTGAATTCAACCAACCTACCAACAAGCAAACAAAATGTAATTTAGTTCACAATTTCTAAGAATACAGAATCCTATTCTACTTATGTTGCCAGATCCCTAAATTAGAAGGAATTCATTTTTCTGATTTGAATGCAAATGATATTTGCCAGATATAATCTGAGTTGTCATTACCTTCCATCAGGTTTATGTGGTGACTGAGCTGAACTCCAAATGATGCTAGCACAGAACTTGAATAAGAAGGATGAGTGCAGACCATATATTATATAAGTAGGTGCTCTGAAATTTTTCAAAGTGTTTTATATATCATAGCATGCATATCACAGAAATGTATGATGTTGTAAGTCACATGCACTGATATTTCCTAATAGTTTTTAGGCTTTTCAAAATTGAGAATAACAATTTCTTAGATGAGAGCTGTTGCACCTCAGGCCAGAATCTCAGTCAGCTTGGTTGTGTTTGTTGAAGAGCTTTCTGTAGGTGAATGACAGGATAACTAACATCAAGAGTTTTTGTTTTTGTTTTTTTTTTCCAAAGGACTAATGAAGTAGCTTACATGTTTTAATAATTCTTAGGTCTCTCTATAACAAAATTGCTATATCTGCTCAAAAGCATGGAGTTGAAATGTAACTCTGGAAACTGTCCAGTTATCTCCTTTGAGCTATCCATGAGACCAGCAGTAAAAGTGAAAAAATTAATGTAGGAAGAAGGATTCCATATACCCTAAATCATAACAAGCACTGTAGTATCCAAAAAACCTCGGTGCCTTCTAATAGAGGTGTACTTTTATGCTCTGCTTGTCTTGTGACCAAGTTGTCAGCACAGAGAATAAATGGAGCTATGTCAGAACATTTTAATGCCAGGCACAACAAATTAAATAACTTCCCTGCTCTGCAGGGGAGGTGGTGTGCTTTGGGAGGAAGGTCCAGTGGTTCCAGCTGTGCTGCACAAAGACAGATGCTCCAGATTTGAGGGGTTCATTCCAGTTCTATTTGGGCACTTAGGGTCTCTCTCAAAGTTACTCCTGACTGCACTTGTTATAGGCTTAGGTAGAAAATACTGAATTCTGACTTGTTCATTCTGAATCTCCCCAAATCTGACTCAAACCCATTAGCTTGCAGACCTGAGACCTCACTGATGGAGATGGTTGTAGTGTTGATTGGTTAGGTGACATATCTGTGTTAGAAAAAACCCCCTCAAACCAACCAATAAAACCCTGAAACTGAGGCAACACAAGTGAATTCTTCTATCTGGGTGATTTCTTTCCGACTCACAGGGTCTGTTTCCTTATTTCCTGCCTTGTTCGACACATTTGCCTAAATTCAAACCACTTTAAACCAGCGCAGAATTCACAGTTCTGAGTAAAGAGTGGAGCCATTTCCAGAGTGCAGTTTTCTCTTTTATGAGGTGCTTACCTGAGAAAATGCCTTTTATTTCTCTCAGAAATCAATATTTGGGTATCCTTGCAGAGGACAATGCTGTCCTGGTTGGCAAGCACAGCTGAGGAGCAGTTAGGCGATGACAGCTGGCACAGTTCTTTTGTGGGTTCTGTCCATTCCTCAGCAAACTTTGCATCATATAGTCCTTTTCACAAGCTCTAAAATAGCTAAATGGGTTTTTTTCCTACTAGCTGTCATGTATTTCAAAATGTATTTTTATTATTATCAGAATATTTTTCCTCATTTCAACCTTATTTACTCCTATCTGGATTTACATGCTCTGATCTTGATTTATGTACTTTGTTATGTAGTTCTCCCTATGTTACACAGGTTTTATTCCATGTATTTCAATAGTCACTTCACTTCCCTCGATGAAGTAAAATCTTTTTGCCTTTTCACTTAATATCATAATTCACAGTTCTGTTTACCCTTGTTTTCCTCAGCAGCTCATCTGTCTTTATTACTTTTCAGAGAGGAATTCACAGTTCATGTTGCTGAAATATTGTAAATGTCCTGTTGTTTTTGTTTTGTTTTTAATTATGATTATGAAGAAGTATGTTTTCAAAAGCGATTTTATAAAAAATATAAATATATTATTATAAGCCAGGGAAATCTTTTTTTCTTGGAACTGATTCCATGTGGTCTCTGTCATCACTGGTTCTTAGAGCCAGAAAATAGGATTAGCAAGGTCTTCTTAGTCTGAACACTGCTAGAAGCTCATTAGGGGGTTTCGACACCAAGTCCATATGTTATATTTGAAATTTAGCATACAATTTCCTAAAGCATCCTTATAATTTTCTCCTTTTAAGATCACAGTTATTTGGAATATCTGTTGCCTAATTCCGGTCATTATGCTGTCTCATGGTGTTCATTAATTACATTGCATGTGTAAACAAGACCTAACAGCACAGCAAATTAGAAAATGCTCTGTGGTTCAGCAGCACAGCTTTATCTGGAGGTGGAAGATGTGCCCTGGTCTTCAGACTGCCTACATTAACAACAAATCACATGTGCAGGGCAGCTTAGTAGGCCTTCCATAATATCTTCACTTCAGGCTGGCATGGGGGAGAATAAGGAGCACATAGCAGTGGATCCAGGTATTCCTTCAGAGATGCAGTGAGTCTGAGGCACTGCACAGAAAACAGAGAGCAGCAGGGTTGATCCTACAGTGACTTAGTCGGGGAGCTGGAATCAGGGCTTGGGCTGGGATTGTGCTGCTGCAGCAGAGCTGAGAAATGGCTGCATTGCTGCATCACAGCACAGGAGAAGGGACCTGGCAGAAATAGGGATGCCTTGGTTGTGTGGATACATGAAGATGTGAGGCTATAAAAATATCTGACTGATACCAAGGAAATAGTTGCGTAGGGTGTGTGCAATGTGAGGATTTATAAGCGAGGTAACTGGAGCAGCACCCAGACTATCAGAATTTACACCGGACTAGTCTGTGGTACTTGGTAGATCTCTGTCCTGTTGACACCCTGAACTGTGGGGAAGTTTTGTTGACCTGGGCTAAACCTATAGCTTTCTGTTCTGTGCCATGATGCTGGGTTTAGTGTACTCTTTTTAAAACACATAGGAAAGTAATTTCTTTCTGCTTTAAGATTTCATTTTGGAAGGATTCAGTCAAAAGCGTGTTTTGTACTGGGTTGTCGTCAGGCTGCTTTTAAGGATTGGCCACTGCCTTTGGGATTGCACCACATGCCTGTGCTTGGGAGGATGCTCGAGCTGGACCCAGCACATTGCAACTGGGTGCATTCTGCAGAGAAATCTTAATTCAGAATCTTGGTACAGTGCATCAGTGTTTTCAGTCCAGATCAGCCCCTGAGTCTGATTCAGCTGAAGATTGGTTTGGAATTCCTGTCTCTGCTGAAATGAAAACTTTACTTCTGCTTTTGCTTTGTTTTGTGGTTCATTTGTTTTGGGTTTTTTAATGGTATTTGTTGGTTTGCATTAATCTTTGTTTTTAGAAGGAAGAAAACAGCAGTAATTTTTATGCTTTCTTTCCCTAATTCTTCCTATATCTACTTTTCATCATCTACCATAGAAGAAGCTCATTAACAGAGGAAAAAGGCGGAGGAAAATCATGTGCAGTGTACATAAAACATTTAAAAGAAAAGGAAATATTTAGTTATCATTCATTAAATTTGCATCTAAATCTTTGAGAGGTTTACTGTTATAATTTATATTGATATGCTCTATAAATAAGTAGTCTGACCCTCTCTTCAAATATTGCATATTTTATATAATTTCTTTCTCTAGATGAACTAAGTAAGAATAGGAAGCACATTATTAAGTAACTTAAATGCTCACAGAGGTTTAATTAGAATACTCAGTTTCTTATTAGAAACCTCTTTGCAAAAGAAGTTCTTATTACTTTCCATCTCTATTATTCCTTAGTATTTCTTCCTATTTGAGACAGTAATATATTTAGTGCTGTATTATTACACACATTGCTTATTCGGGTTCTGTTATACTTAGGAGTATTGTTTCTGCCAAATATGTTTATAGGAAAATTTCAAATCCATTCTAACATTTTACAAATGCAAACAGTTGTCTCTGTAACACCTCCCCATTTAATTGCTTTTAAGGCACTGCTAAATCTATTACTGAATGTCCTAACTGGGAGGAATTGCAGGAGGAATGGCAGTTTTGAGGTTTTTTTAAAATGCACTTCCAATTGAAACAATCTTTTTCATTTAATAGTTGGATTGGGAAAGCATAAATATAACTTCTCATGTTTTGCCATATTTGTAAGGGTGAAAAGATTAATATAACAATTATTTTCCATGTCTGGCATACACATTACTGCACTGCTGTTTATGAAGCTACAAATTTAGCTCTCTGTTAATCAACATATTGAAAACAATGCGGGTAAATAAATTATTACTGCTATGAATCATGAAATTTCAATAACAAATATAATATAAAGTGTTATAAAGGTTCTTACGTTTAGAATATTTTTAAATTGGCTACATCTACAACATTTAATTATATTTAGAAATAGGAGAATTTTCTTATACTGCTGTGGGGAAAAGAATTAAACCATAAAATCATACATTTTAACATGGAAATTACTAAGTAGTAGGATTTAAATATGAGAAGACAATTGTTGCTCCCTTTAATAAAATAATAAATACAACTATTCCCGTAAATATGTTCCTGTTCTAGTAAGTGTGAATATTCTATTCTAGTAAATATTATTCTATTCTAGTAAATATTATTCTATTCTAGTAAATATTATCCTATTCTTGTAAATGCTGCAGCCACAGAAAACCCTGAGCTGTTGTAGCTGCTCCCTCACCCCTGCCCAGGCTGTGGCTGACCTCAAGACTGGAATGGTGAATAAGGGAATTCACGTGGTAGACCAGTCTGCGTCAAAGGGGGTTGAGCCCTAGCTTGTCAGGTTTGTTTGTTGTATTTCTTAATGAGTTCATGAAAAAAAATTTAAATCACAGAGTACATTGTCATGTGAATCTGAGATGCAAATGGACCGTGACAGCTTTTCCTGGAAAACAAACAAAAAGTGTACTTTTTGGCGGGTTGTCCTTATTGTCAAATTTATAATAAGACAGGATAATTAAACTCAGTAGGATTCAGGTTCTAATTAAAATAGGGCAAGAATTTGTTCTGTTATCCCATGACACTTTCATGAGATGCCTTTTAGTTTCACCAAATTTTTCATTAAAAAAAAAAAAAAAAGCCAAAAAAAGCCACTGAAGGAAATTTAAAGATGCCAAAATTTGAGAGCCTCAGATGAGATGGGGATATGAAATTGCATCCTAGCAAGGGATTATGGAATGAGTTGTTCTGACCCACCTCAGTTTCATTTTTGTACTGGAGACAGGACAAATAGGGGGGTTGGTAAAACAGGCAGCTTGTAATGGAGGAATGAGCACAGACATGGTGTCAGCAGTGAGGAGCTCTTACTGTGTCATGTTTTGGTAACAAACAAATGTGGAGAGACTTTCCAGCCTTAGAGATCAAAAACAAAACTGGTCTTCAGGATAAAGATGCAAAAGGTAATGCAGAAAATTAAAAGATAAGAGGTTAAATTTATGGCCCATTTATTTGTTTATGCCATGCTTTGTCTGATTTTCACAGGCTTGAACTTTGTTTAATGAAATTCCTATATGTCTTTGACACGAAAAGCACTGAAACTTGAGTTCAAGCAAGAAGTGTGAGGGGAGTAAATATGAATTTCCCTTGTTATATAAAAAGTTAGGTGTAGAAATAGGTGTTGGTTGAGGACAGTTGTGTGCAGTGCTGCTCACACATCATCTTTCTCCCTGAACTGAGCATGCATGGAGTGTTTCAGAAGGAAGAGAGCTTAGAATTCATCTGCTTTTCCTGGTTAGATTAAGTTAAATCAGACTGGAGTGTGCTCTGATGGGCTGTGAGGTAGGGCAGTAGTTTGTCCATCCCTGCATAAGGGAGAAGGAAGCTGAGAAGCAATGGGGTAGCACAGCTGAACTGCTCTGCTGCTGTGCGAGGGAGGGACTTGTTTGTAGGCAATGAAAAACAAACCGGGTGTAAGGAGGGCACACTTTCCTTTTTTTTTTTTTTCCTTTTCCATTTCGTCTCTTCTGGCACAAGTTTAGGAGTCCTAGGGAAGAATAAGGAATAATATCTCAATCTTTCTGTACCAAAAGAACTGTGATGTAAAGGCTGCAATCATTAGCACATGGGAGAAGATACCCATGTCTGCCTGGAGAAACTGTTTAATTATTTTGGTCAAGTTTCTTACCTGCTCACTTGAGAGGGCAATAATGCTTTCTCTCAGCAACTTTACATACCTAGAACTGCATATATTTTAATTCCTAGAAGATGAAGAGTAGTGAATTGTTTTGGTAATCTCTTTTCCAACCTAAATGCTTCTGTCCTTAATTAATTGTTCAATGAGCTGTAAGATTCCACACAGCGACTGAAATGCAGTGGAAGTCTGGTTTTGGTGTAAGAATAAGAGCGAGAACAGAAATATCTACTAAGCTTTTGAGATATCCTATTAATAGGTGCACTGTCTATCCCCATGCATGGGAAGTACCTCAGGAAAATAACAGTGAAGAAAGATACTGAGTGTTCTGTATAACAGTTGCATCAGCAGCAACACAGATGTGACTTGAATAGGACTGAATAACTATCAGAAATAACACCTCTGAGCCTTCCTTCGGAAATGAAGGCAATAAAGAAGTCTGTCTGTATTTCAGGAGCTGTAAGTCAGTCAGGAAATACAGCAGTGCAAGGTTAATGCTTTTAGTCTCCAGAGTTTCAGCACATGAAATACTCAGCTGCTTATGCACAGCAGTGCTAGTAGGAGAAGGAAGGGTGGTTTCATGGCATCTTGGGCATTGCTTTTGCCATCTTCCATTTAATTTTTCCCATGGTAACTTCTATGTTTGTTCCTGCAGCACCAAATGATACCAAGACTGTAGTTACTTTTAAGACCATCTAAGAAATCAGAATTGTAAAAACAATTTCATAAAAACATGGATCACTATTTCAGGAAAATTCCTTCCAGGTTAGTTTTCAAGACCTGTGTTTGGAGCAACTTGGCAGTTCCCAAACAAGAACTGAATTTGCCATGCACTTTGCCCCCGTCTTCCCTGCCGTATTTCCCAGTGGTTGGAAATGGTTGGGTTCTTTGGGAAGGTGGCAGCGGGAGTTCTACCTGTTCTGTTTCCAGTGCAGACTCTTGTTACTTATTCAATTTCACTGCAAGGAGCTGTAAAACCAACAGTTTATCCTTCCTCTCTCCATCTGCATCCTGCTGTGGAGAAATGAGACAGAAAGGGAGCAAAGGCAGCAGCATGAGACCATGTGTCAGTTGTAGTTAAGTTCTGTGTGTGAAAGCTGCCAGCTCTGAGGGGGGTTGTGATCTCTGGTGCTTTTTTCACCATGTTTTAACAGCACTTTTCCATTCATAGTTACAAGTTTACCCAAATGTTGTTTCAAAATGCAATTTCTGGTCATGGGGACTGAGTATGAGCCTTTGGGTTTAAAAATGCTAGAAATCTTCTCCTCTTCTCAATATTTTCTGCTATGAATTTCAGAATTATCCAGGACAGTCACAATGTATTCCTGTTCAGTAGATTTGCTTCAACACAATCCTACAGAGCCTCCAGAATCAGTGGCTTGCCCCAAATCATCTTTAGCATCTGTGGTGCTCAGATGTTTTACCTAAGTAGTGAGATGCAGCTGTTGTTTTGTTAGCAAACCTCCTGCCCTGTACCTTCAGGAATCACATCTCCCAAGCACATGAAATCCTATGCAGCCTGATGGAAGAGCTCATCAAAATTAAGTGATGCAGCACTTTAATTGCTTTAGTCTTAGCCCTGTTTCAGGAAAGTGAAAGCAGATTTGTTGCCTATAAGGAAAAGGGAGAAGCAGATTGTTAATATACTGTGCTGCCATCTGAAGACCCCAGGAGGTTGCAGAGTATGCTGACACCTTAGAGATGGATTCTACCTCTGGAAAGTTGAAATCTATAATTTGATAATTCCTATTCTATAGCATGCTCTAATCCCTTCAGGAGCAATCACCAGCATATGAATTCCGATGGCTTAAAGAAAGAAAAAAGTACAAACCCCTCCATTTTCCTCCTCTTTTACCAGGTGCTCTGGACTTAATCTAGCAAATTGTTCTTCCTGGACATGCAAATGATCCTTCCCCAAATGATCATCAGCTCTGGTTATTGCCATGTATTTTCCTATATTTTCATTAAATAGCCTTTTCTACAGTTGTTATAGTTGCACCATACGTAGCTGCAAGATTATGGTACTTATCCCTCTCCCTGGACCATGCAATAGCCACTTCCAGCACAGTTTCCAGGAGACACCTGTGAGTGATCCAGCCACCCATGGGAGTCCACGGGCTTTGTCTTCAGGAGGCTCAGGGCTGCTTTGCACTGTAACTGTAGTGAAGTCACTCCGTAATACACCTCACTATGAAATATGTGCTTTTATCCCTGCACAAAGACTCCAGTATTATTTTGCTTGTGTACTAATCAGAGAATCCCAAGGTGTTTTATAGTGGTGCAAAGGTGATAATAATGAAATTAGAGAGTTTTCAATATTTGGTGAAATAAGGAGGGGCATCAATAAAGTTTTACACTAGACTTCCGGAGGGCAGACTTTGGCCTATTCAGGAGACTTATTCAGAGAGTTCCTTTGGAAGCAACCCTTAAAAACTAAGGTGTCCAGGAAGGTAGGGCATGCTTCAGAACAGAGATCTTGAGGGCACAGGAACAGACTGTCCCTGTGTGCCAAAAGATGAGTCGACGAGGCAGATGTTGAGCCTGGATGGGCAAGGAGCTTATGAAGGAGCTAAGGAATAAAAAGAGGATGTGTCATCTTTGGAAGGAGGGTCGGGTATCTCAGGAAATATTTAAGGGGGTTGTTAGGGCAGGTAGGAAAAAAATTAGAGACCAAAGCTCACTTAGAACTTAATTCAGCAACTTTTGTGAAGGATAATAAAAAATGTTTTTACAAATATATTAATGGCAAAAGGAAGGGTAAGAACAACCTCGGTTCTCTACTGGATGCAGGAGAGAATTTAGTGACCGCAGATGGGGGGAGAAGGCAGAGGTGTTTAATGCCTTCTTTGCCTCGGTCTTCATCGGAAAGATGGTTTGTCCTCAGGACAGCTGTCCTCCTGGGCTGGTAGATGGTGTCAAGGACTGGGATGGTCCCCCTGTTATCCAGGAGGAAGCAGTCCACTGCTGAACCACTTAGATATTCACAAATCTGTGGGACCAGATGGGATCCATCCCAGGGCGATGAGGGAGATGGCAGATGAGCTTGCAAAGCCACTCTCCATCGTTTACCAGCAGTCCTGGCTCACTGGTGAAGTTCCAGATGACTGGAAGCTGGCCAGTGTGAATCCCATTCACAAGAAGGGCAGGAAGGAGGATCCTGGAAATTATAAGCCAGTCAATCTGACCTCGGTACCCGGTAAGGTAATAGAACAGTTTATTCTGAGTGCCATCACACAGCACCTGCAGGATGGCCAGGGGATCACACCCAGCCAGCATGGGTTTAGGAGGGGTAGGTCAGGTTTGACCAATCTGATCTCCTTTTATGACCAGATGACCTGCCTTGTGGATGTGGGAAAGGCTGTGGATGTTGTCTATTTGGACTCTTCAGCAAGGCCTTTGACCTGGAAAAGCTGGCAGCTCAAAGCTTGGACAGGAGCACTCTTTGCTGGGTTAAGAACTGGCTGGATGGTTGGGCCCAGAGAGTGATAGTGAATGGTGCTGCATCCAGCTGGTAGCCAGTCACCAGTGGTGTCCCTCAGGGGTCTGTACTGGGACCAGTTTTGTGTAATATTTTTATTGATTATATGGATGAGGGTATTGAGTCTTTCATTAGTAAATTTGCAGACAACACTAAGCTGGGAGCATGTGTTGACCTGTTGGAAGGTAGGAGGGCTCTGTAAAGAGACCTGGAATGGTTGGATAGATGGGCAGAGTCCAGTAAGGCGAAGTTTAACAAGTCCAGGTGCCAAGTCCTGCATTTTGGCCACAATAGCCTACTGCAATGCTATAGGCTGGGGATAGTGTGACTGGACAGTACCCAGGCAGAAAGGGACCTGGGGGTACTGGTCAACAGCCAACTGAACATGAGCCAGCAGTGTGCCCTGGTGGCCAAGAAGGCCAATGGCACCTGGCCTGGGTCAGAAATAGTGTGGCCAGCAGGAGCAGGGAGGTCATTCGTCCCCTGTACTCAGCAGTGGTGAGGCCACACCTCGAGTGCTGTGTCCAGTTCTGGGCCCCTCAGTTCAGGAAGGACATTGAGACGCTTGAACATGTCTAGAGGAGGGCAACAAGGCTGGTGAGGGGCTTGGAACACAAGCCCTGTGAGGAATGGCTGAGGGAGCTGGGGTTGTTTAGCCTGGAGAAAAGGAGACTCAGAGGTGACCTTATCACTCTCTACAACTCCCTGAAGGGTGGCTGTAGTCAGGTGGGGGTTGTCTCTTTTTCCAGGCAACAGCTGACAGAATGAGAGGACACAGTCTCAAGCTGTGCCAAGGGAAATTTAGGCTGGATGTTAGAAAAAGGTTTTTTACTGAAAGAGTGATGAAGTTCTGGAATTGTCTGCCCAGGGAGGTGGTGAAGTCACCATCCCTGGATGTGTTTAAAAAAAGACTGGATGTGGCACTTAGTGCTGTGGTTTAGTTCAGGTGGTGTTAGGGCATGGGTTGGACTCAGTGGTCTTGAAGGTCTCTTCCAACCTGGTGATTCTGTGATAATGATAACAATAGCAGTAATCCCTTTAATTACAGTATTCTGTTGCTATACTTGACTCTCTTCTATAGGGGTGAGACTATCCTCTAGAAAAGACTTGCCAAGTACTTTTTTTCTGTGTATGCGGAAATGTCATAGAAAACTCAGAAAACATTTTAAAAATACTCATGGTTTTCCTTTACCTTATGTATAACCTCCAGCTTCGGTGTGACTCCTGGGATTTTAGTGTAGTTTTTTACAATTTTTTGTGAAGAACTCAAAAAAGGAACAAAAATCCCTAACATATATAATTCATGGGAGTGTATAGTATAGTTATGAGCCAATGAAAGTTGGGATAGTCCCTTTAGTGTTGGCTGATTATCACTGCATAATTACATAGTCTTTTACAAAATTATTTTCCTGTGAGAGCTGTTGTACACAGAAGATACAACAGAACATTAGGAACTCAGCTGTTAAACCCTGAGCACCTCTAGCATCAAGTGTAGCTGCTTAAGGTGATTTCAATTTGTATCCATTGGTGAAAAGTGCTCACTTCTTTCCCTTTAACCTAATTTATATAAAGCCTTCATCCACAGTGATTCTTTAAATCCCCTGAGAAATTGTTGCTCGTTTGAACTGAAGTTTTGCCACCAAGCAGAGTAAATAGGGTATTTTTCCCTTGTATGTTCCTACACAGGCAGTGTGACCCTCCCCTGCAGTTCTTGTTGAGGCATCCTTTATGCTTAGGGTGTTATTGAATGTTGGTGAAGCATTCTGCATGGGAAAGCAGTGTAACTGCACCATCCAGGAGTATGTGCTATTATCAGCTGCCACTGCCCATAGAGTATTGTACACTTAAAAAAACCCCAAACCAAATAATCTGGTTAATTAACATTGAATTACTTTTCAATAGTCACCCTATGTGATGTTACAAAATAGATTCTGTGTCTTTATTGTAATTGCTTAAAGAATTACCTACAGGTAATCTATAGAGAGTTCCTCGCATAAGTTATTCGTACAGGCTTTTGTTGGCTAAGACACCCCTGGATAAAGATAAATGTCATTGATTTTTGAAAAGATAAACCTTAGGAAAAAAGTCTACTGATGCCCTTCTGTATTTTACTAAGGTGGTATGAAAGGCACTTTTATACTAAAATAGGATTGTAGTCTTCTGGCTCTGTGCAGTAATTGATTTAATAATACCAAGTTGTGAGAACAATCATATTTTGAAGTTGACAACAAGTAAGTTACCAATAAAAAGAAATGTCTGTTTGTTCAGATAATTGTTGTATGTATTATAAGTATAATCTGAGTTCTTCTGAACCCATCTACTGCAAGTAAGCTGTATTTATTTACTTTCTGTAGAGGAAAAGTGCTATATAAATAGCCCTTAAAAATGCTTGTTGCTTAGACTACATCTTAGGAGTCATGCTAATACTTTGTTTTAAATAGTGCTAATTATGTCACTGTAATTAATCCGTTGAAAAACAAATTTCCCTAGATGCTTCATGCCTTCTTTAGTGTTAATTGCATCTGATCATTGGAAATAAAGGCTATAATGCAGCAGGTGCCACAGAAAATATTTTAAAGCAACTAGTTTTTCAAAAAATATTTTGATGTTTAAATCGATTTGGACATTATCAATAATAAATTTTAACTGAGATGCTAAAAGCGTAAGTTATTGATAACTAAGATCAAACTCTGTCTTGCATTACATGTTCATTTACCTCATTACATATCATTTCCATCATGCGTATTATTACATATATTTGCATATCTGCATCATACACTTCTGCTTTTAATCAGTTCTATTAGTTTTATAATAGTCAAATTATTATTGCTAGAGATTAGTTTGATTGTAACAAAAGAAACCCACCACCAAAATCCTCCTCCTTCACTACTGACCTCACTGATTTAGGATCAAATCCAGTGATTTAGACAGGGCAAATCTCATAATTAAACACAGTTTTACAATAAATTACCAACAAATAGAACTGGCAGTAATGGAATATGTGCTGATTCAGATTTTACTTTGTAAACACTTATTGTGTTTCCCAGTTTACTTTTGTCAGCAAATTTTTACTCAGATTGAACGAAAACCTGCTAATCAACACTACTTTAGTTACATGAAATTTATCTCATTTTATTTTTAGTTTATGGACAGGAATGCCTTGTCAGGAAAGTAAAATTTTGGAAGAGATTCAGTTAATTCAAGTTTCACTTGGCTGTTTTAAAATTACATGTGCATCTGTTTATCAAATTATGGTTTCTCAGGGAACATATTCAAGCCTTTCTTGTAGTTTCTAGTATTTTTTTCCTACTATGAAATACAATTTTGTAGTTGTTTACATGCTGTTTTCAGAGGAACATTTGAATCCTTGCAAGAGATCCCTTACTAAATTGGTAAAATAAATGTCATTAAATACACAGCTTGTTGCCTGACATGCCCAAAATGTTGCACATTAATAGATTAGAGCTATATTTATAGTAGTGATAAAATACATCACTTTTATAAAATTAAAGTTTATTTACAATCTCACAAATATTTTTCTTCATGGGCAGAGTCATTGCATATGTTATTTTAATAGATCTTCCATGGGCTAGAGAAATAAAGTTCTGTTCTTTGTTCTACTCACAAATCTAAATGTGGATGTAGTTCAATGCTTGGAAAGCTCAAAAGCACCTGAGAATTGTCATGTGTGGGAGATGGAACTGCAAGGATAAATATCAGAGATAAATACAATGCAAGGTCTAATTTGGAGAAATTATTGTTAAATGAGACTGCATTTAGCTAAAACAAGACAGAGGCATGTAAATATCCAATGTATGAAAGAGACTAATCAAAGAGAGAACAAAGATTTAGAGACTCGGTGTCTTGAGTATTGTGCCTTTTTGCCATATTTTATAGCCAGCCCTCTGCTTTACTTGCCAAAATCATTGCAGGAGATTTTAACAAGATTTCATTTTAAGGCGCGACTCTCAATGTTTTCAAAAATCCACTCCCTACAGTTCAAGTGGGATTCTTTCATTTATTCATCTCAGTCTGATTTTGCTTTCAATTTGTTTGACACATTTCAACTGTTCTGTTTCCACGTTGGTCATTACAGAACAAAAAAGAAAAAGCAGAGAATTTTGTGAACATCCTCCATCTATTTAATCTGCAAATCGCAATATGGAAGTTTTTACAAACCTTTTTCTGAAGTGGTCTAGTTTTCCCCCTTTAAAGAAAGCTGGGAAGTGCAAAAGCTGTGCTGTTTAGCACGTCACAATATTCTCCAGCAGCACAGAAACAATCTGTCATACACACTGTCAATATTCCCAGCTCTGAAGGAGCTTATTATACATTCCCCGTGTTTGTAACTTTATTGATCTTTTGTCATTCCCAGGGAGTGAAACTGATATTTTCTAACAAAACGTAATTTGCTGGAACAAACAAGCAGTCAAGTGCTGATGAAAAGAATTCAAGGAAATGGCTGCTGTGCCTGCACAGGAATTATGTGGGCCAGTTCTGCTTCGCTGATGTCTGCTTTGCATGCACTTTGTGATGTTCATGGTCCTTATTAGCACTGTGACTTTTAATTAAATATAACTACATTTTCACTTATTAGCCTCAATGTTCCCAAGCTCATTAATTGGAATTTTCCAGAGTTCTGATAGGAATTAGTCATCTAACTTCCACAGAATTTTAATGCCATTTTGATGCATGCTTGCAGCAATAAAATATTTCCTGAAGGAGCCTGTTGGCCGAGGTGGCTGTTTGTGTGCATGGCAAGTGTGTAAGTTTGGTGCTGTGTTAAGGAAACTGGGTTTTCAGAACTGGGAGTGGGCTCTTAGTCCCAAGAATTTATAGATTCCTGGGTTGTAGAAAAATTGAGATATTTATTCTAACAACTTAGACTTTGAGCTGTTCCTAACAGCCTTATGAGAGACACGAAACCCACAGTGCTTGTTTTGGGTAAAAACCTGGCACAGATCATGCAAAATATTTTGTTTACATACTTTTTTTTTTTTTTTTTTTTTTTTTTTTTTGCCCTTGAGCACACAGCTCTGAGAGCAGGGAGGGAGTGACCAGGCTGAGTTATGGACAAAGCTTATTTTTGTTTGCCACTATTCATACATATTTCAGAAACAAAATTAAAATTATTTCTCCTACAAACTATGCTGAAAGATCCTTTACTCTGACAGTGTCAAACTGTATATTACTGTTTGTTTATCACTTTCAGAGTGGTTAATAGGAATATATTCCTATTATATTCCTATAATATATTGCTGCTATAGTAAAAATGCTTAGCTTGATATGTGGAAAGGTTTAGTTATGTTTGATCCTGGTTAGGAACAAGGCTTTTCCTGGCAAACTTCTTCTGCTGAGGAGCTATTATGGGAATAAGAAATAAGGAAACAGTAAGGAGTGGGTTACCTGTTTCTTCTCCTGAAAGAAGTAGAAATGGAAGATGGCTTGTATGTCTTGGAAGTGGTACAGCTAAGACAGTATTTTAAAGCTGAAAGAAGAGAAAGAAAAGTAATTAAAATGTTTATTCATTTTATTGCTATAATTTGAAGACTCAAATACTAAAGAATGCTTTAAGAAATAGAGAAAAATTAAAATATTTTGATGCCTATATTCATTAAGCATTGAGAGTTGAGTTAAAGAACAAAAAGAAATTGAAATAACTCCACAGGCTTCTGTAAAGCACTACAGTGTGTTAATTCCTCTTAGTTTATTTATGTGCAGAATATTGTCCAAATTTTTCATTTGCCCTCAAGACAAAACCTAAACACAAATCTAAGAGAAGAACATTAATATTATTTATGGTCCTTTGGGGCCTTTCTGTTCATCCTGTTACTGTGGTTTATTTCATCATTTCTTCTACTCCGGTCTTTTCGAGGTGTCTTTGGCATTATTAGTTTCATTTGTGGTGACTGTTGTTTTAGTCTATATTCATATTGCCTTTTTGATATTTAATATGAAACACCTGCAATTTGTGGAAATGGCAGCTGAGTGGTTCCGCTACGATTCTTTTGTTTTCCTTTGTTCTCTCTCAAATCTAACAACGTTCTTGTCTCTCTTAAAGAAGTTAAATGTCTGACAGCAGAAATAAGGCCATTAAGCCTAATCTGTTTGTAACTGCTAGGAAGCTGCTGTAATTGATTACAAGGCTTGACTTCATGTTAGTTACTCATTAATCTACTATTAAAGAAACCCATTTTTCACAGGCAAATTCAAGGCTCAGGCTACTCAGTGTATTCACAAACTAACTGCTGTTTTCATTTATTACTCTTAGAACTATCTGCAGTGTCAGAAGAAATTTTACCATGTGGTTTTCTTTGCACAAAATTGCTGAAGCTGGGGGACACCTCAGGGAGGTCATCTAGGCTCTTGTTTAAGCCCAGCCTGCAGCCATTTCTTCCTTTCTGTAGCCATTGCTCTTACCTCTCTGAGGATATGAAGCTAATTAAGACTAAATTCTAGGATTTATCTCGGTCTGATGTCTTTGACCCAAGTCCTCCACTGTGATTCCTTGTATTTACAAAATAATGCAAAACATGGAGCTGTTGCTTGTACCACCCTAAACTGAAAAGTCATAGGATGGTATTATCCCATATGAAATAAAAACTACATAGGAGAGTCTGTATTTTTCTATTATCTCCCTTCTTCAGTTTATATTTATGTACTTGTGCAAGTACACTGGCAAATAGGGACACAGAACGTTTCCTCAGGGAAAAAATGTTTTTGGGAGGGGCAGTGGAAGGAGCTTGTGTTCTTTTCTTATAGATAAATGCACTGATTTTAAAGTAGGAGACAAACTTCTGACTAAAACAAACTTACTATTTTGTGAGAACAAGGGCTGTGAAACACTTTTTTACCTGACCTTAAATGTTTAGATGGTGTCTTACTTCACTGCATATACCTGTGCCATTTAATTTCATACAGTTTGGGCATACAGACATCATTTAGGATTCCCTGGGAGCACCGATATCAATGGGAACATAAAAAAAATGAACTCACTGCTCATTTTTCTTTGGTAATGTATTCCCAAATTTCCTTAGCTAATATTTATGTATTGTTCCAAAGCAGATTGTGAGTTTTCTTGGTATATTCTGGTATATTTCTGCAGATTCCTCTATTTGACACGTGAGTTAAACACTATCACTTCCAGTAAACAAACAAACATGTTTATGGCAGGCAAACTGCAGCAAGAAGAAAAAAGTCAGCTATGACTTGATTAGATTTTGGTTTAAGCTAAAAGCTGAAATTTGATTGGGTCACAGCAGAGCCAACTCAAATCACACATGCAAGGAAAACGTAAAGATTTGGTTGGATTTTTAAGTAAGTGTTATTCATGCAGAAGTGATTTTAATAATCCTCCTTCTCAGAGGTTAAAAGAGTTTTCTTTATACACACACAGAGCGCTCAGAAATAATCTGTGGGTACTTGCTGTAGAGCCTGATGTCATTCTGTGTGTTAAGTGTGGCTTGTCCCTCCATAACTGTTGTCCTTCATGAGTTCTGCATTAAGGGCGTGGTGGTGCCACCATGGTGTCCTGTCCCTTTCTACATTTTCAGCCTTCTTGCCTTTGCTTCTCAGTGGTGCTTTTTGTAGAATCCAGCCTTACTGCAGGCTGAACTAACATATAGCATTGGTGTATTTACTCAGATCTGAAGCTTAAAATAATAATTTAAAAACAAAAAACCAAACCAAACACCTAGAAAATTAACTCTAAATTAAATTTAGGATTTCTGTGTATCTTGTAATTAAGAATTTCAGGAAAGAGGACAACTCTTTGGTTGGATTTAACAAATGAAGGCAGCAATTTGCCACAGTGATTGCACTGTGAGATTAAGTAAAACTGAAAAATCACACCCAAGAATCATATTGGCAAGACATGGAAATGCAGTTTTTTTGGTGTAAAACAAAGAGGACATTGACCATAGTGCCTGCTAATTGTATTTTTGGTGGTGTTTTAAGTTAGGATTATGATTCTGATTTTGAAGTAATTAAAAGCTGAATAACAGATTTAAAAAAGAAAAAACCAAACTACTGAGCAAACAACCCCAAAATACCAGAGACTTTCAGTAAAGCCAAACTTGAGGAAACCGATTCAGTTGGAGTTGCCTTTAGACTTCTATGAAAGCTGTGAGTTCATCTTTAACCTTTTTTTAGGAGAACTCTGCAAATGTTCTCATGTAACATCTCTTCCCAGGCTTGTCTTTTGTCCCTAGCTCAAGTGCAGGGAAATGTGAAGAAAGCAGTCGCAATGAGGGCACAGGGTCTGACTTAAGGATGTGGAGGAAGGTTCAATGGGAAGAGCCTGAAAGGAAATACTTGAGAAGAAGAGATGGAATTTTCTATCAGCACCCAGGTCACAAAGGGACAAGGCTCAGTAAAACCATGTGAGCTTTATGTTGTTGCAGCTTTTCTTGCCCAGAGAGGTTGTTGATCCAGAGAAGGATTTTTTGATAGTATGTTACAAGCCCATTAAATGCTTTGCAGGAATTATATCACTGTATTAGATGGGGAGTTCTGGGTTTGGTTTTTTGTGATAACTACAGATCCCAGCTTATTTTTGTTGCTGTGTACAAGATCACTTTATTAGGTTCTTCAGCCATCTGCTGTAGGACAATAATGACTAAAACCTGTCAGCAGAAAGAGTGGGGTGGTGGGTTTGGCATGTTTATGAATTGCAAACACGTGTTCAACTTCAAAGTGGTCAGAAGTCATCTTTTGCAAAGTTAATTAAAGAAAAAAAGCATGCTCCCTAATGAATATGACACAAATCATTAAAGCATTAAATTAAATTTGCATAGTTTGTCACAGCTGGCATTCTTCAGACAAGAAGGTGAAGACCAGTGTGTCTGGAAAGATCCTGAACGATCTGTCAGCCTGAGCAAGAGCAGTGTAGACACTGCAGCTTTTGCTGTTCCTGGGTGCAACACCACTAAACACAGATAAATGAGGTAATTTACATTCAGAGGAGTTGGAGTTAAGTCCAAGGCAGTCAGCTAAACTCTCCTCTTGTGGAAAGACAGAGCACAGTCCCTGCTGGAATTGTGATAGCACAGAGACACTGCAAATGTCAACAAAAAAGGCTTTTTCCCTCTTGCCCTGAGAGAAGAGCAGCCTTGCCAAAAGCCTACCCAGCTCATATGAACAAAAAAAAAGTATTATTCAAATGTATTAGACAACAACGTGAAAACAAGACTTCTGTGGAAAAAAAAAAAAAAATCAGTATGCAATACTTTACCTTAAACTTCCAGTACAGACCTGATTAGCTACATAATAATACAGCTTTGTGTGCAATAGGTCTTAATTTTAGAAAATATCTCCAAGTCTGACCCTTTACGTCATTCTGGATATTGCTTTTTATTGATGGTCTTTCTTGCAGGACAATATTGTATCTCATATTGTGGGTAGAATACTTTTTCAGCAGTTCAGTGCTTTCTGTATGAACCGTTATCTCTTCAAAGCTTAATCTATTTCACTTAGAATACTAAAGAAAAAAAAAGATTGAAAATTCAGGCTTGTCTTATCAGTACAGTTTTACAGCCAGAGGAAGGATGAAATCTCCTTAATAAAAAAATTCTGTTAGTTAATGCTTGAAATGGTACTTACTATAAAGGCTGTAGATAATTTGATTGTACCAGAATGGCTTCTATTTGTATGAGCATACTTGGTGATATTTAGAAAAAAAAGAAAAGCAAAATTGAAGAGGGAGTAAACAGAAGAAATCTGTGAGCAGGTATGCCTTAATGTGCATCAAGTTTGCCCCCTATGGAAATGCTGGATACAGCTGAATAGAAAAGGCTTTGAATATTGGAGACTCTGATGCAACAGGTGTTCCTGTACTTCATGTTAGAATTAGCAACAGCAGCATCAGCACAAGGAGTTCTTTGGTAAGTGGCTGAATGGTTTCAAGTCCTGCATGCAATGGAGGAATTGCAGGGATGATGTTGCTTTAAGCAGTGTCAGAAAAGCATCATTAACGCCCTGATGAAGCAGCAGCTTGTTCTCTTTTATCCACACACAGGGGTGTGGTCAGGAGCCCCACACATTACTCAGTTAAGCACAGATTCCTTCAGCAAAACTTAGCAGTATCTGAACAGTCCCAAAGAAGCTTCCTTTTAATTAAAAAGAGGTTGCTGTTCAATGTAATACATTTAAACATATGTTTAAACAATACAAACTATAGTTTATACTTGAAATAATATGCATGTTATTATCTATAGTTTAAAACTTGTAATTTTTCTGTTTAGAATACAAACTAGCCATACACTTGGTTACTCTTTTGCCTAATTGTCTGTTGTTTATATTTTGCTTAAGTTGGACTTATATTTACTTTTGAAAAAAAAGTTAACTTTTAGCATTCTTAATGCTGATTTGTCAGATAGTATTTTTAATGCAGCCTAGATTTCAAAGTATTAGTCAGTGTATTTGTCAGTTTAATGGCTGATCCTTTGAAATTCTTCATAAAGGTGTAAGACATTGAATATCCTTCTCAGAATTTAATGAATTATTATAATGATATTAGAAATTGGAGTCTAGGTTTCTTAATTATCAAGGTGTGTTATTTATTTGTGACTGAAAAACTCCACTCAAAGATCTTGCAGGATAATTTTTGTCTCATTGTAGAAAGAGCTTCTTCTAATGTATGATTGGGCACCTTACAATGAGAGAGATTTAATTATGAAAATTTGATGAAATGCACTTTTACAGATTTTGTAAAAGATTGCTATTAAAAAAACCCCTATCTTTGAATAGGAAAGATTTAGGTAAACCATTTTATTGTCTATTGTCAAGCCTTTAATATTCCCTTTTGTTATCTGACTAGAAGAAATTTTCTATTTTTCTTCTCTCCTTGTGAGATTCATGAGCCTTACTAAATTGGGGGTCACCCAGGGCAGAACCTTTTTCTGCATTTTGAAACAAGAATATGAATGTTTTTTTCCCCCATAATATAGGTAATGATAAAGAGAAGGATGAATGCCGAAATCTGCAACCCTGCCTTCATAAAAGAAGTATACATTTATTATAAAGCTGTGACTTTTAGCAAGTTCCCGAGTTCAAACCCCATGAAAATGTTTTACTGTTCCAGGGATTTTCAATCAACAAAAAAGTGCTGTACTGCAAAAGGTTTCAATTCAAGACATTAATGCATAAAGTATCATAATGATATACACTGTGTTTCTTTTCTAGAAAGAAAAGCCCTGGGCTGTAGCTCATCAGCATTTATATTTTTTTGTCTTTAAAATAATGAGAAAAGCCTCAGTGTTTGTGAGAAATACACATTGCCTTTTGCATGACTGTGTTTGTAGTGCAGGGTATGAATATACATGAAGTGACACTTGGGAAAAGTGGGTGATTGAACTGGGAAAGTTACTGAGCAGATCTGTAGCAGTTACATTTGACTTGCATATTGTGTTGGTATATCACAATATTAGGGTCTGGTTTAATTTGTAACTTAAGCGTGGAGGGTTTTATTCCTAAAAAGAAAAAATATTGTGACACTAACATAATTTTGATATCTGAAAATGTAATTTCAGTATTGAAATACCATCTAAAAACCTAGCTCTAGGAATTTTTCAGCAGCAGTGAAACCATATTCTGAATTCATAGGTGAAAATGCCCCAAGGCCTCTAATTTCTATGAAGACAAGTAAATAGAAAGCCAGAATTAAAAATTACTCTTACCTGTTTAGTTCTAACAGAAATTATTAAAGGCTCCAGGTTTCATGTTGGTTTATCATTTCATCGAGCACGGGAATAAGTTCATTGCATGATGTGCCTCAGAGCCAGCAGCCTATCATTTAGTCTGCTATTGATATTTTCATTTCAGGAGGAGAGCTAAAATCTGCTGGTTATCCTACAGCCAAAACTCCTTAAAGGGTCTGAAAACACAGATGTCATCTAAATAATTTGGCTTTCCAGCATGTATAGTTTTTTATGAGATTGGTTTGTTTGATTGTATTAGTATTATTTATTATTGGTGAAAAAATATTATTATTAATACCTGATGTAGTGGAGCCATGTTCTGTTAAAATAAAAGCATGAAAGAATTTCTGCTTTTTAAATTATTACCTGAGTTATATGTTTGCTATTGTTTTATGTGATTCAGTCCTCTCAAAAAACAGCTTTCGTCTTTTTTTCCATTGATGGCCTGGGTTTCAAATCAGCCCTTCAATGAATGTATTTGTTGGGTTCAGCTGACATCACATCAGTGATGGAAATTCAGCAGTCAGTGGAAACATGGTTACTTAGGCCTAGAGGAATGAGTCCCCCAGAACAACTTATCTAAGGAAGCAGGAGAAGTGAGCGGGAACAGAAAGGTTCTTCAAAACAAATATATTTGGCAAAACTACAAGTGGATAATAGATGAAGGCTTCTCTGCACAGAGCCCTTTTGGTTTTTTATTGAGTCACAATGTACAAAATATCATTTATCTGTATTCATACACAGGAAAACTGGAAATGGAAAAACCTCTATTTCTATAGATCATAAAGTACTTTCCATATTTTTATCCTTAGTTTTGTAGATGGAAAATCCAGTGTAAATCAGATTATTTCTGTTAATGCAATTAAGCTGTTGATATCTCCAATAATTAAAGTGAAGGCTAAGGAAAGACTAGGATCACTTTACATGGAGGGAGAGAGATGAGGTGGTGTTTAAGCTTCCAAGGTGTAAAGTAATTTCTAAAGTTTAGAGGGAAAAATACCTTTCACAAGATGAACTTTTTGGTCTGGCAAAATGAGCAATACCCTTTAATACCAGTCCTGTGTTAAAGGAATACAGCCCAATGCTGAGATCGGGAATGTTGAGCAGGATTAGATCCCATTTCCCATGTGCACAGGTCTGGTTTCAGACAAATGAGAAGCCCTGCAGGTTCTTTGCAGTTCCTCTAAGCTGCACCCACGTGTGACAGCCCCCACCAAATATCTGGAGGTGTTTGTGGCACAGCAGTGCCTTTAGTCAGGGCTCCAGGCTTTGGTCTGAACTTAGGATATGCTGTTTCCATGCAAACTGGGCATTCCTCTGTGCCAGCAACAGGAATGGCCTGACCTGCTGCTTATGTTGTAGCACCTCTGCAAAGGAGACTGAATGTGTCAGCACGTCCAACCTTCTGCAGCATTAAAAGTTGTCACCATTATGTCAGTTTTGGGTCTATGAGTTCTTAAGCTCTACACTGTGCAGCACTCTTAAGTTTGAATCCCTTGAGAGAGGATTGAGCTTTAACTCAGCTTTTTGCAGACTTTAGTGCTTGCTTTGTATTCTCTAATCCACATATGTCTTTTTTATTATCTTAAGGCTTTTAAATTAAAGGAGGGAAAAAGCCGATATCTACAGGAAATCAGGAAATCACCTTTTAGTCAGCTTGGTACCATGAGCTTTGTCCTTGAGAGCAGCTGAGGTCTTTGCACTGCTAAGACAGAATTACCTGTAACAAAGTATTTTTAAACACATGTTATTGCAGGGTAGGCAGCTGCTCACGGCGTGAGTCCTTCACACACCGCTGTGCTCGGCAGCTAACTCGCACTTCTTAAAGGCAGTAGGACATGGAAGGCAACTTGAACATGTTTTTTCTATTATTCCTTCCTCTCCACTCAGTGTTATCAAAGTGACTGTCTTCTGACAGCAAGAATATGATAGAAGACCCAACAGAATGTAGTTGAGTTGAAGTTCAATCTCCAGGAAAACACTTCATTCTTGAATTAGTGTTAATGCAAACCACAGAGAAATAAAACTCTGAGGGTATTATCTGCAACAAGAATGACCAATTATCTATGATACAAAACATTTTCCATTTTCCTTTTTTTTCCTAGAATAGCATTTTCTCTTCTTGGACCTGCTTTTTCAGTTCTGTGAAATGCCAGTGCATTATTGTAATAATAACAACTAGTAGATAATTATTTTCCATAGCATTCTAGCAAAAAATATCTCAGGGGTAACAAAACTAAGAAAGTAAACATAATTTATAAATTTAAATAAGTTGTTATACTTATTCTAATTTAAATATAAATAATAATTTATAAATTTTAATTTATAATATAAATTTACCACATATTATTAAGCTGTTATGCACTCATTAAATATTGTTAAACTGCAGAGGTTTGCAGCTGTTTATTGGTTCACTCAAAAATGAAATCATTCAAAAATGAAATCCTCATTATCAGAGGATAAAAGTGATTGTAAAAACATTATCTCAAGGCACTGTTGTTTATATCTGATCACCTTGAAACATCCTCTGTGGTATCATTCAAAATTTCCTCTTGTCATGTGTCAGACTGCTGACTTCTGTGCTACTCTGCAGGCCTTACACTTGATCACTCAGTTATTAGATTGACCAAATATTTATATTTCTTTGTTTTGTAGTGTAGGTCTATCACCTTCAGAAAATTTGATAGATTTTTCAATGCATAAAATAATTCTAAAATCAACATTAGATTCTAAAATTTGCATAAACACTCATGTAGTATTCTGATTAAGAAGCATGAAAAATTTTAAAGTAATGCATTCCCCCAAATGCTGATATCATGATTAAAAGTTTGAGAAATGTTTGTCATTTTGACAACCAAGGATAGAATTATATCATTACTCATAAGGATTTATAGCATTATTTAATTAGAAAATGGAATGGTCTCTTCAAGTTTGTTTACTTTAGAAAACTGTCTTTATTTCTAAACTTTCAAAGACATTTTGTCTCTTACAGACAAGGAATAAATGCTGAATAAATCAGCATCTTTTAAGATTTTTATTATGCCATCAGCTCAGCTTGAGGTCCTTTCAAATGCTTGTGAGGAAATATTAACTTATTTCTCTCTCCATTTTAGAAGTAATTTTCTGATTGAACGGTACAGAGTGTTCATAAGTAGTGTGTGTCTACAACTTCTCAAGGAAAAGCCAAGCTCAAGAAATGACCTGTTAGCATGTGATGGTTTCTGTAGTCACTCCTAGGTCTTATGGAACTGAGACAGTTCTGTCTACTCTTCATCTCTTTGTGTTTCCTACAGATATTCCATAAAAAAGAAGCAGTTTGATAAGTCCCATGGAGTTATATTTACTGGGAGCTCCTGCTCACACAAAGAGGGAATATTTAGTCCTGAGCAACCCTCTCTAGGAGAGCTGCTTGTGGAGAAGGCTTGTACAGGATGACCTTTAAAGGTCCTTTCCAACCTCAACTGCTCTGATTTTGTGATTCTCTATAGAATCCTGGAACGGTTTGGGTTAGAAAGGACCTTTAAAGGTCATATAGTTCAACCCCCATGCAATCAACAGGGACATCTTCAACTAGGTCAGGTTGCTCAGAGCCCAGTGTCTGACCTGGCCTTTAATGGTTTCAGGAATGGGACATCCACCTCCTCTCCAGGAAATCTTTCAGTGTTTCACCGCTTGTAAAAAATGTCTTTTTTCTATTTACTCTGAATCTATCACTACCCTGTGTCCTGTTGCCACAAGCCCTGCTAAAAAGTCTGTCTCCATCTCTGTTTTCAGCCCCCTTTAAGTATTGAAAAGCTGCATTAAGGTCTTCCCAGAGGCTTCTCTTCTACAGGATGAACAACTCCAGCTCTCTCGGCCTGCCCTCATGGGAGAGTTGCTCCAGCCCTCTGAGCATCTTTGTAGTCCTGCCCTGCAGCCCGCTAACAGATCCATGTCTGTCCCATACCAAGGACTCCAGAGCTGGACTCCAGATGAGGTCTCACCTGAGTGGAGTGGGGGGGGGGGGAGGGGAGTAGATAAGGAGACTTTGGGGCCATTTCTGGGTTTGCCTTTCCATCAGACAGAACCCACACTGGAAAAAGGAGCAGCCCAGTGGTTCTCCAGGGTGCTTGGTGAGCTGACGTGTTCTGATGTAGCAAACTGCTGCAGTGGAAGAGGTGAGATAACCAGTCCTGTGCTTATGTGAGCACAAAGATTATGTTCTTCTGCTAATGGGGCTTGCATGTGGATTATAATGAGAGCTCTCTTTAGCCCAGCTTCTCTGGGCTAAATTCTCTGTCCCCACGATCTATTCCTGTGTTTCATCGCTTTGTTTATCCCAATAAGACCATGAAGCTTTGAGAGTGTGCACCATCTGTTTTGCACTGTGAAACACATTGGTGCCAGCAGAAGACAGTATGGATATAGTCAGAGATAATTATCCCTCCCTAAAGGATAGTTTTTTCCAAGCCATTTGATACAGATTGTTGACTTCCTCTAATTTTTAAATCTCCTTTTCTACATCTCCTTTTCTAAATCATAGGATAAGATGTGAAGATTTACAGCACATGGCTTCTTAGCAATGATTTACTATCTTTAATGATGACCCTTGTTGTCTAAAGAGAAAAGCAGTTAAATACCTGTTTGATAGTATGTTGTACTTCTTGAATCATTGTCAGCTGAGTGTGCTTCACTTGTTTTTTGTCAATCTGTCTTCAGAACAAAAAAGAGAAAAAGCTTAGCTGTGTTCCATTAAAAGGATTTTTCTCTATATGTCATGTATAAACTATGGCTTTCATTGATAAAGCCACAAAGCTTATCACCAGGTATCAAATAACAGATTTTAAATAGCAAAAAAAGACCAAAAGTATAGATAAGTGATGCTTATCTAATGCATAAATTTATGAAAGCTTTGTTTATCTGTTGCAATAATGGGGCTTTTCAAAACCACAATCAGTGTTTTTAGAATGCTGGAGGGTAGACAGGGTTTTTTTTCCCTGATGTCCAACTTAAAATGCTCTTACCAAATATCTTTTTTTTTGGGTTTTGTCTTGTGACGCACTGAAATTGCACAGTACAAGCTGTTCTACGTTTTTTTCTAGCTCCTTTTTTCCCTGAATTTACTTGGTTAACCGCCCTCCCTCCCCCACATTAAAGGAGTTACTTTCTCCACCATTCTATTCAGCTCCTGTCTTACTAATTCTCCCCGTTTACATTTTTGTAGGAGGCTCAAATGAGCCACATTTCTTCCTCAGACACTGGAATAAAAGTCTCTCATTCATTGTGTGCTCTGTGTGATTCTGATTCACTTTACAAAAGTTACTATTATTTTTTTTTTCCCTGACATGGTTCTACAGTGAGGCAGACATTTAATTTGAATTGAAGAAAATTAAATTTGAAAATTTAAAAAATTCATCTGTACTTACAGCTTCAAGTTTGGAACAGTAAAAATGCACTACAATAAAATGCATTTATTTGATCCTTTGATTCATACAATAATGTGAGTTAAATAGTATTTATATGTTCTTAGCTTTTTATGCCTGGAGTACAAAGGCTGCATGGTACTACAAAGAGTTCACCTAGCTGCGAATGAAGATCATGACTCTTGTTTGTGTTGAGTAAGCTCAACACCAAAAAAAAAAAAATGGAGAATTACTCTTTTCCATTTCTGTCTTTTGACTTTTGATAGACTGTGAAATATTTTCTTTGCAGAAATTACAAAAAGGTCATGGGTTTTACTGTCTCTAAAGTGGAATACCTGAATTGACAGTTTAGGCCATGTGGATTTTGGAAGTGGCAAACGAAATTCTCAGCTGAACAAATGCTGTGTGCTGTGCATAGCTTGCTCACTAAATAACTAAGCAGTGGAAAAGGAGCAGAGAGCTCTGAAGCCTGGAAAGCTTCAAGCAAACAACTTGAAATATAAATGTGTTTGGGTTTTGCAAGTAGGAATATGCTTTTTGGGGTTTTTGTGAGTGTGAGGTTAATTGGACAATTGAGATTTTTCAGGTAGTCTAAAAATTATAGAACGCTCTTAAGTCTCCCCCCATTAAACACAATGATTTTAGTTGATATCATTAAGGGAGGGTCTCAAAAATACTCATAATCACCATGTTAAATTCTGATCTTTGAAGTTGGACTGATGCACTTGTGAAAAACAGAAGATACTGAGTTTTAAGCAGTGAAAGAAAATACGTCTTTTCTGATTTGTCTTATTTTTGGCAATCAGTTTTTACACTTTTTTTTTCTATAGGCTTTATTAATACTAATGGAATTTCATGAATGTTTTTAAAGGGCCCCACTCTTAAGTTTTTGGTGCTTAGTTAATTTCAGTTAAAGAACATGCCTTCCCCACCCATTAAACCAGCACTATTATAACAATTTCTGTAAGTCTAAACACTTGTGAAGTGAAAAACGAGGTGTAAACTGTCCTCCACTTATCCTCTTTCTCTTCTCTAAACCAGTCTATTGCAAAACTTTTGCAGTGTAAAATACCTCCAGGCACCTTTCAAGCATCACAGAGAATATTACTTTGATAAGAGAATCCTTCTCTTACCTTAATCGATAATATCTTTTCTGCTTTTGCAGTTTACCTTGAAATAAATGCCTTTTTCTTTGTTTAATTTCCTTTTTCTAGACCTGTCACCAGCTTTTGTAAACTCATGTCCTTATCACAATGTCACAATTTAACTTACTGTTTAAGGGTTTTTTAGCTTGATTAGAGAGGCTGGCATTGACTTTGGGCTAGAAACCAACCACTTTCTACCTCTGGAGGGTTTATATCCATGACATGGTGTGATACACTTGTGCACTGTTTTTTTCAGCTTCAGGCTTCCATCCTGCAGGTTTAAATAGTATCAACTTTAAATAACTATCTTTTTAGTAAAACCTGTACCAAATATTCTGTAGTTTTTCAGTAAGTTCTCTCAACTCCTTTGTTCCACTGTGAATAATTAGATTTCAGACTCACATATACCTTGACATCGCTAGATTTTTATACATAAAAACAAATTATGTATTTGCTGCTCTCCAGTCTTCCATCAATGAATTTAATCATTTAGTGAGGAATACATCACATAATGTTTACAATTACCTTTGGCCAAAACAACCCGAAAGAGTTTGAAGATACTCAGGAGAACCCAAAACTTCCCAAGGAATGATTTTATGGAACTCAGAGTGGGAGCTCATTAAAATAAGAAGCTTATATAGATAATCTTATGGTCCTGGTATGGTGACTTCAGATGGACTGAGCTAAGACTCCCTGGACAGTTTGTTGTTCTGCTGAATTCTTGTATCCAGCTGGCCTGTGGTTCTGCCTGATGACTCCAATTTATGTGTGATGTTTCCTTTGATTATTTTAAGTTCTGTGCAAAACATTACACTGTTTCACCAGGAGAGAGCCATATGGGACAATTCTTTCATCTGCAGGAGGTCTCTTCTGACAAAGGGTAGAATTTGTTTCTAAACCAGGAGCTGCCTGGGGAAGCTAAGACACTCTTGTCCCTCTCTCAATGTTATCAAATACTGAAGGATTCAGGGAGTGCCTATCAGGTGGTAAATGCTTGGCACAGGCTGTCTGAGGGAATCTCTGGGACTGGTGGAAAGTCTCACCTGGAGAACTCCTGTCACAGTCACATGCAGTGCTGTGAAGTCAATTGGGGTTTCCTTTAATCACCTCTTCTCAAACTGCTCCATTGCTTCCCATGGAGGTGGGCTGCTAAACTTTCTAGGTAATGCTTAATTCCCACGTGTTTGCTGACAGCATTTTCGAGGACTAGTAGTATTGCCTAGTCCTTTGTGGAGCTTTCAAAAACAATAAAAAAACATAAAGAAAACTCTTTCCTGAATTGGGATATTGTGTCTCTCTGTGCTTGGATGCGATGCTTCTCGCACATATATGCAATGTTGCCACCTGTCATCATATTTTAACAGTTGATTAAAGTCCTTCTGTAACTGAAACAGCTTTACATTCTTCAGCCCACAAAAATGCAGGAATAGGAAAAACTGTAATATTTAGTAACATGCTACTGTATTTATTTCTGCTTAACTGTTTTAAATGAGAAAAAATTGTGTAGAATACAAATTCTTAGGTTTTCCTGCCCATAAGATGTGGATATACTCAATGTGAAAAGTGAAATTTTATACTCCATACTCTGAGTTTTTCATCTGACTATAAATCCTACATAATTATATATTCCAGGTAAAAATTGTTTTTAATAATGTATTGAAAGTTTTGGAAAAATCAAACAAGTGAATTGAAAAAATTGCAGAAGTATAAAAACCTTCAAAGCAAACCCAACAAAACCCAACGAGGAGATAGAAAAAACCACAACATTGTGACTTAGATCTGTGAAAATATTTTCCATTTGCAATTGACTTAAAATTTAATGCTTAAAATAATGAGCTGAATAACCTGAAGAGGAAATGAAACTTTCCTTGTAGTCAAAACAAAAAATTTCCCATCAATCCAGGACTCGTATCAGCAGTAGAGATGTTTCAGAACAGGCTCTTTAGGTAAACACCTGTCAAGTTTATGATCAATATCTGTAAGGAAACATGAAGTAATGGTTGATTCCAAACTGTTTCCCGTGTGTCTTTCTGATTAGGTAAATTTCTTTAGTAGGTATTTGTCAGGCTGTGCCAAGCATTTGAGTTCTGCAGTGCAGCTCTTCCAGCACAGCTCCCAGGCAGGGTGCAGCCGTCAGGCCAATGAGTGTGTGTCACTGGGTGGTCCATGCCTCACGGAGTGCTGGATAGTCATTTTTGGAACTGCTTGGATGTGCGTTTTCTCTGTATGGGGAGGGTGCCTGCAAGAGAAGGCGAATGGAACGTATTTCCTTCACACAGCTGTGTTTGGAGTTGTTTGGATGTGAGTCAGAGCATGCCAAGTTGCTGGGATTTCAATTTTAGTTTTTCCAGCTCATGGTTTTAATTAATTACTTCTCTTTTCCTCATAATTAATTCTTTCTTTTGCTTTTATGATCCTTCAGTCTCATCCTCTATTTTTGGTTTTCTGTAAAGCATATGTCGTCATATTTTCAGCCTGTATACGCGGTTTGCAATTTTGGTGCTGGTCCAAACCCTCAATTAGGTGAGCCATATGTTCAGAAGAGCAGCTTCAGCACACAACAGATCAAGAAATCAGAGCCCTGAACTAATGTTCATCTTACACACTCCTCGCTGCCTACATCCCCTTATTTGAATATGGTAAAGTGCAGAGCATTTGGGGTACCTGATAAACTGTTCTTTGCAGTCCAAAAACTTTGTCTTGCGCTGGTAAAACCGGTCACTGAGCCAAGTACTTTTTGTTACACAAATTATCATGTGCCTGTTGTAATCCTGAGCCAGTGCTGTTTACAGCCCCCCATTTTTCCATAATGCTTTATGGTAATATTAAACCAGGAAGGTGATTCAAGACCAAACTTGAGCCCCTAAGAAACCCAGATGTCTCTGCTTGGGATGTGCAGCTGTGGGAGGTGACGCAGATCTTGATCCTAGGAAGAGGAGCTCTGATCCTCAGCTTTAATGCCTTGTTACTGATCCAGGTGTAGGTGGGCTGAAGGCAGCTCATGGTGCCTAAGGAGAGCTTTATTTTCCCAGTGATCACCGATCTGAAAAGTGGAATTAATCCATTGCTGCTTCTGTGTGAATAAAGTACAATAATGATCAGCTGCACATATGCTAAAGCTGTTCAGTAACCTGCATCTGCTTGAGCAACATTCCATCATGTGTAGTTTCTCTAAAAAAAGTCAGTAAATAAAAATTGGGCTGCTCAATGAAAATGTCTAGATAATGGGTGATTTGCTAAATCTCACAGTTATGTAACTGCAGTTCTGGCATTAAGGCACACAGAAGTGCAAGAATCAGCTCTCTGGGGATACAAGTGAAGTAATTTTTAAACTAGAGGGTACTTGATTAGCATTCTTAAATAGACAAAGGGAATTAATAAATGCTATACAAAATATTGCAGGACATTTAATTAATAAGGAAATTAAGAGATCCTTAAAGGATTTTTGGTCATTGAAGTACAGCAAGAAAACCTCAGGAAAAGGAACAGAAGTGGACCCCCTCAAGAGGCAATACTCTTAATTTGCTCCCTGGAGTATTGTGGCTGATAATTGCTCTGGGAAGTTTCTGAATTATGACAAGAACATGAACTTGACTTCATTACAAATGTTTTTCTTCTATAATTTTTTCTAGTTTTTTGAATAAAGGACTCCAGCTACTGTTGGCTAGAATATGATAAATTTGTGTGAGATTAAGATGCTTGTACAGTGTTTGCTATAGTTACGCATCTGCTTTTCTAGGCAGTCTAAACCCCACAGCAATCTTGGAAATCTTTCAGAGGGAAAAGGGGGCATGGAAGGCAATATTTATCTGCAAAGATGATTTTGGGAAGTAGTGGCATGAAGTGACTGGACATAGAAGTATTCTGGTTTTATTTGTCAGTTTTAGATCTGTTATTAGGAGAAATATCTTCAGCTAAAGGGTGATGTAACCAAGAGGTTGAGTCACCATTCCTACAGGTATTTCTAAGATGTACAGGTGTGGCATTTAGGGACATGTTTCAGTGGTGGGTTGGCAGTGCTGGGTTAGTGGTTGGAGGTTGAACTTGGTGGTCTTAAAGGGTTTTCAAGCCAAATGATTCTGTAATTCCCTTCTGTAGGGTCAGAGTCATTCAGTCAGCACAGGATTTGTATTGCTTGTTGTAATTTGTTTTCTGGAGAATATCCTGCACTTGCAATCTGTGTGAATATGACATTTATGATTGAAGATTCAAGAGAGAGTTGTGAGGTTCTTCCCAGTACAAACCGATAGAGGTTATACCTGATCTTGTTTGTGTAAATGTAGAAGTATTATTTCCCTTGGGGGGGGGGGAGGGGAAGGTTAAAAAGAAGACATTTTCTAAAAGTTCAGCTCATCTGAGTAAGCCAGAAAAGCCAGAAAGGCAGGAGGTTAACTTCTTTATCACATAGAAAACTTCATATTAACATTCTTTACATCTCTACAAATTATGAGCTTTAAATGATCTATCAAATGATTTACTTTCAGAAACAATATTTTATATGTCTGTTATAATTCGTACCTCTTTTAACCTCATTAAAATCCAAGGAGATCTATTTTTTTATGGCCAAGGGAATAGTGAAGGACAAAGTAGTGTCTGTCATTTTAATATAGGAAAGCAAAAGAGTCCTGCAAGTCATTGCTACTGAGAGATATAATTGGTGTAGAGTAAGGCTCATGAATTACCATTGTTATGAGAATTAAAGGCCATTGGATCAGCTAATTAGGATTTCACAAGTCTTTCTCATATAGCAACCCCAAAAATTAATTGGAAAAATATCTATGTGATAATGTTATTTATACCAGTATATTCACTGGGCTTCTAATTACTTCCTTCATTTCATTTGTTTCACTTTTTCTTTTTGCTTTCTCAGCAAAACTGACAATTTCCATTTATTCACGCAGTCTCTAAAAGGTGCTGATGACACATTGCTGCAGGCATGTGTGCTGTATTTGGGAAGGGCTTTATTGTTAAATGTACCAAATGTTAATTTTCATTGTGAAATTATATCCACTGTTACAGGTGGATTATCACTAAGTCACCTGAAGTTCCTCCTGTCCTGGTTCCACTAGGAATGTTTTTGAGCAATAAAAATATATATGCTAAGGAGCCGTGCTTTGTTCAGTTTCATTTTTATATCTGATCCCATTGTTGAAATTAAACTTCTAAAGTGCTCCTGCAGAATTTGAACTTTTCATTTCTTTTCTATTTCCTTTATAAAGAACCTATTATTGATAAAAATAAAGCTGCGGGACAGTTAAAAGTTGCTCAGTGAGAACAGTAACGCTTATCCATCACATAAGCACTTAAAAGCAAGATAATCTGCCATATAAGACATTTTTCTTATCAGGTATCTGGGTGAATACTTTAACAAAGGACAGTAATCTTAACTTCTGCTTGCATTTTGCAGTAGTTGTTTATATCATTTTAATACAAATATGTAGTATTTGGGGTTTTTTTGCAAATGTACTTGTCAGGAAAAGTCAAAAATTCCATTCATGTGGGGTTTTGTGGGGAAAAAATAGTTTATAACTTTTTTCAAGAGATTATATGTGCAGTAATCAGAGTGTCTATTTTTAAGTGGGGGAGAAATAATACCTTGAAAATTCTATTTGATGCTTAGCACCGTGTCACTGTGTGCTTATGCAATTTTTTAGATTATTTTTTGGGTTATTTTTGTGCTGTCAGTGTAGCCTATGATGAATAATGAAAGAGCAATACTTTATTGTATGGATAAATTTTATTGGTCCTGTAAGAATTATGCATTTAAATGTCAGAGTATCGGGTTTGTGTTTTGCATGTGGACAGTGAAGGATTTGTCAGTAATTTCTCATGTCCTTACTTTTAAGCATGCATATTTTGTAAATTGTGTTATCTAAAGCTACTGTCACTAAGCAGCTGTTACTGATTTTTAAAGTGATTTTTTTTTAACTTAGATTTTTTTTCAAAATTCTATGGTATTTTATTAGATTTAGTTCATAGGTCTGGGTTTTTTAGTGGTTTGTTCTTAGGGGTTTTTGTTGGAGTTTTTTTGTTTGTTTGTTTTTCTTGTGTGTGTGTCTGGATCCATAGATTAGATAGACATCTATTCATTAGACTTTTAATGACTGATCAGCAAAAGAGTATCTGAACCAACATGTTTAAATTAATGCAAAAGAAAGAGAACAAGAAAGGATTTTCTTTATCTGTGGGAAATAGCCACCTTTTTTGCTCTTAAAGGAGGGAATAGATTTTAAAGTTTACTTTTGTAAGTCAGTTTAGTTTGACATTATGACATCTTATCATCTTAAAATCATCTAAAGTCAAAGTTGGTGCAGAATTTAGTGGCTTTCTGTCTACTAGGTAAGATTAGGATTTTCAAAAGACCTTTGGAAATAGGGAGCAGAGCTCATAATGTTTTAAAGCTCCTTTGAAAACTCGGTGCTGAGTGTATACCCAGAGTACATTGGAGTACTTTGGAGTTGGGTTTTTTCTGAACTTTTTATGTTGATCTGGTTTTCTCCAGTGGTCTTTACCTGTCCCTAGTCTGAACTCTGTTGTTCTGCTGTTTTCCATGAAGGTATCAAGGAGGCAGCACTGCACTCTAAGTTTGAAGAAATCTGTGAACAAGTTAAGCTTGGGTATTTTACAGTCTCCAAAAGCTTTTGGGTAAGGCAGATAGTGCTGGATGGGTGATGGCAGCAGTGGTTGATACTGAGACAGGAACCCTTGGAATAAGTGGGAGGAGCTGATGGGAGCAATAAAAGAAGTGTGTACAGTGTGCTCTGCACTTGTCATCACCACTTCCCTAAAACAGCCCTAATTTGTTGACTTTTGTGTCAATTGTAGCAGATAATTCTTGATTTTCTTTGTTTCCAGGGTTTTTTTTGCTGTGTTCTCAAAGACTATGGCTGTCTGGCCTGCAGACTGGGAGCTGCCTCTGCATTGTCCTCCCTGGGCGACCCTGGATCCCTTCAGACTGCAGAGCTGCTGGAAGGCTCGATGGGATGGGTGAGTGAAGGCAGAGGGAGAAGGGAGCTCTCAGTGTGAGGGGCAGCATCTGTCAGAAGTGCAGAGACACTGACACATCTCAGATGTGGCTAAACAAGGACTGTCCCAGGTTCTGGGACAGACTTCATTGTTCTGCAGTTCCAGTGTCAAATGAGGAAATCTGAAGGGAAGGTCCTGTTCCATGGTTGCAATACCTTGAGGATAAGTCTCCCCCTTCCCACTTTTGCTTCAAGTTTTTTTCCTCCAGTTCATGGTTCATGCCTATACTCTGTCATCATGAAGTTAAGCTTTAGATTTTCAGCCTTGGTGGGTCTGATGACTGTAAGGAGAAAAGTGTAGGTGCAGATATATCAAAGGATTGCTGTGAGGATTGCAATGAGGATTACCGAAGGTTGCATCAGAGAGACTTTCTCCCATATCTGAAGTAGTCTGTGTGACAATCTGGTAGATAGGGAGGACTGGGAGCTCTCTTTCTTTGCACAGCTCTGCATACCAGCAAACTGAAATGTTTGAAAGTTGATTGTGTCCACATGGAAAATATTAGAATTCACATAAAACTTCCAGTAGCTTTATTCAGTAATTGAGGTTTGGTCTTTCTGGAGTATTTGGGTAGTATCAAGCCCAGATTCCAATTCTTTATAGAGTTATAACCGGACAAAATTATCTAGAGTCCTGAACGGGAACTGAACTGTAGTCAAATTTCATCCGTGTGACAGACAAGTAAATGACTTCTGCCATTCCTTTCACTATCTGTGACAAATTAAATGAGCTGCAAAATAACTTTGTCCATCTGGGAGAAGGAAAATAGGTCTACAGCTATCCTTAAAAGTTTGTGCAAGTGCTAAGGTAAATTGACTAAATTAGTTTTAGGATAGACATGAATTCTAAGCATTTGCACAACAGATTAAAATGTACCTTTGCTGTCAAACGTTCTGGTGATAAATGATAAGGAAATAAGTGTCAGTATGACTGATTCAGAATAAGCTGTTTGCAAAACAATAAAGAAGCAAGAATTGCTTTTTAAAGGAAGTTGCTCAGTTTCCTGCTACAGTATTCTCATGTTAATGCCAAAAATCAAAGTTACTAGATATTACCACACAAACTGTGTTTTAGCTTGTCAAACTGTTTAAGTTAGATCACCTTGTAAAATCAACTATTGTACTATCAGTTGTGCCTGCCTACTCCAAAATGAATCACCTTTCAGAGATCTTAAGTGTTAGCAACTCCTTTTCTGTCACCAGGCAGGTTCTGTGTTACAGCATGCTGGTTCAGTCTGTGAAGAAAAGCTGTGCTTAGAATTAAGGACACCCTCTTTCTCCCCTTTGCAACTTCCATGATTTCATTGAAAAACCTGTAGTTCTTCTAAAGTGACATTTTCATAATGTCAGAGAAGGTGGAGAATTCACTGTTCAGTTTTAACTGGAAACAAGGGCCATTTGTAAATCACCTTTTTTTACCCCTTCTTCTACCAGAAGCATTTTCCTGGAATACTTATAAGACAGTGTATTAGGGTGTGTAGCAGCACAGAGGAGGAACACATGGTTTTTATTATGCAATAAATAAGAATTTCAGTTGTGTTTAGTGCATATGAAAGGTCTTATCAGCTGTTCCACTAAATAAATTAACTTTCTTTGATGTAGTCCCAATAGCTTTTATTATAGATTCCAGAGCAGTCCTTGTTACTTGCCAGTTGCTCTACCATTATGTTAAAAGAATATTTTCGGGTGATGAACCATCCTCTTAATTAACCACCCACTTGCTCATACATTTAATTATTATTTTATAACTGGATTAATCTTCTTGCAAAATTGCCCAGAGATGGTTTTTTCTGCCTTCCTTTGAAGAAAGGCTTTATTTGGTACTGTTTGCTATGTGTAGATTTGCAGAATCAATCTTAGGGTGTTAAGCTGTGACCTCAGTCCAAAAGCAGAGTCATGCACTTAATTTTAACTGTGTAAGTACTTTTTTAGACTTCAGTGGCAATGAATAGTTGTTTAAAGCATGCAGCTGGGAATAATGGATATGGTGTGGTGCATAGGAGTTAAGTCTGAGTCAGAAGCACATAAATATTATGAGTCTTGAATAAGCAGAAGTTAATTTAACAAAAAACCAAATTCGTAGTAGGGAAATTGATTTTGGGGTGTGCTTTATTGATATGTTAAAGTTGATATCAGGGGACCTAACAAATTATAAGGCTAATATAGTACAGAAAAATTCTGTGGATTAGTTTGACAGGTAGGGGAAAGAAAAGGAGAAAACAGAAAAATGCATCCTTGTTATTTAGTTCATTTAGCAGACTTAGTGCCCACAGCTTTCTCACTGCCTCCTTTATTCCAGTTTATTTATTTATTAATCTCCCAGCCTGTGGTATGGAATTAGTGTCTCTTTCAAGTACAGGTTTACAGCCTGGGCTCTGTCCTGTCTCTTTGGACATTCTCTGCAGTTGGATCTTTCATTCCAAGCCATGACTTTGTATTCCAGTGAACATTTTTTGCTTTGTATGCAGAGCTTTGTTTTGAATGTTCCCACTCAACATTGGTGTCTCCCTTTGCACCAGGCTTCTGTCTCAGCCCTTTGCCAGCTCTTGCTGTAGCCGTAGCATCCCACTCTTTATGTGACAATGTGGCCCTGTTGCAAGCCTGTCCTTGTCCCTGCTGTAATGTCAATGTCATTAATGTTGCAATGAACAACAGTGGCACCCCAAATGTTCTTTGGGTATTGTTTCTCAGTCTCTATTAGGCCATTTGTTCTAATGTTCAGTTCCCTCCTGTTGTTTTAAAAGCTAAAACCATTGAAGGCATTTCCTGGAGTCCAGCACTCCTGCCTTTCCTTTGGGAGGTAATTATTTGCTAAGAGTCATCCATGCATTTGATTTTGCACAGGACAAAAGGAGTCAATGATCATCTTGTTTAATGGTTGAGGAAATACAAAGCATGACAGCCTCTGAGACCTGAGAAGTGCCCTGTATCAGAGAAACCTGCTATTTTTCAGTTCTTGAATAGTAGCCATAAAACATTTCCTTTTTTAGCTGTTTTTGAGATGACCACGTGTTTGGGAACTGCTGGAGAAACTGTTTGGTATGTCCTAAAATGCACAGCAGTTCATGGAAGGCACTATCCTGCAATGGATTTTTGTTTTGCCATCCTGTTTATAAAAGGATTCCTGTATGCTCTGTGTGCAGCGCATGCAGGCTGCTTGCGCTCACAGAATGCTCTAAGAAATCCCAATATTTACTCTCCTGGCAGTACACTGCTCTGTCACTTGGTGTCAGCTCAGGAGCCATTTTGTGCACTTGTGACAATTTCATTTGTAATGCTTCACCTGCTAAGAAGTCTTGCTGGGCCACGTTGATTCCCTTGTGTGTCACCTTGTCATCTCAGAGCACCACATCATAATGTGGCTCTCCGTGTTCTTTTCCCCGACAGCAGCTGAAAGTGCCTTTCATCTGAAACATGACTTCTGCAGGACAAACGGTCATCTTAGTAAACAAAACAATCTGCCTTTCCTGCAGCACCTATTTTGTTTCCTACTAATTTAAAAATTATTTTGTGACTTGACTGGGAGAAATATCCTGCATAACACTCACTGGTGAAAAGTTTAAACAGTTTCTACTGGAGAACCATATTTTAAATGAATTCACCAGTTTACATTTGACGGTGCTAGAGCAGTCAAAAAGTATTACTTTTTCAGTAATACAAGATACTATGCACTGCTTGCAGAAAACCCACAGGTTCTCGAAAGTTTGGAAGCATCTCCTGGTATCTCCAGGTAGAGTCTATGAAATGTGCTTCTGGACCCGTGTATACAAAAGGCAAGGAGAAGAGTGAAGACTAATCTGAGGTGTTCTCAATTGTAAACTTGCGAATAATGTGGTGGTTTGGGGCTGGCTCTTTAGGTTTGGGTTTGGGGTTTTTAGATTTTTTTTTTTTGTGTGTCAACAAGTAAAGATGCCAGTGAATAATTTGCAAGTAATACATAACAGATGGTCTTGATCTTTTAAATTGCTTGAGGCTGGAACATCATAGTATTCCTATATATGGATCAGTATCTAGGGAGAAAGGAGGCTCATTTGGTCAGGAAATGCATCTTCAGATAAAACCAAATTACACTTGGCTGCACGAATGCCAGTAACATATGAAACAAAAGACAATGACAATAAATAGATTATTTATGCACGTATTTTTTGGTGGAAAAGGGAGCAGGTGACAGTCTTGGAATTGTTTTTCATTTGCAGTGTTTCTTTAGCTCAATGGAAAATAAAATGAGATATGATTTTAAGACAATCATTGTAGCTACTTGTAAAAGATTTATTGGAGTTGATCAGACAGAAAGTGCTCATCAAGATATGCAGTTTTTAGGAGAAACATCCTATACCATGATTGTATAATGAGGAGCAGTTAAGTAATGTTTTTTTGCCCTTCCCATAAATAAATATAAATCTCAGGTACCAATAACCTTCTTTATTACATTTACTCTTCTCTGTCCTATATACAAGTTCTAGGAAAGCAATTTTTGTAATTTCCCAACTAAGAATTAGGACACAGTGAGGGGAGAGAACAGTGTCTTCTCTTCCCTGCTGCAATCAGAAAGAAATCACTGAGTGTTTTTCTCTCTCATATGTGAACTATTGAGACAGAGAAGATAATGAATGATACACTGGCATTAGAACTGTTCAAGGATTAGTGAAAATCTCATGGACATTCACTGAATTGAGCACCAAATTCTAGTACATCTCTTTTCACACATTACAGCCTGATTGACCAAACAGACCATAATAACCTTGGCGGTTACTCTGGGTTGCTCCAGTCAGATCTTAGAGCCCCTGAATACTCCTTAGGTCTGATAGTTATGTGATTTATTGAATGCCAAAATAGAGTTGCAGATTTACATGATAGGCTGTTTTAGAGTTAATGGAGATATTACAGCAAATTTAATTTATTTTTTAGGATTGGTAAATAATAGTTGTCTCTATAATTGAATGACTGGCCATGGTACAGAAAGAGCCAATTACCCCTGCATATAAAATTTGAAACAAAGCCTGTGGAAATGAAAGAGCTTTCCTTGACTTCTGTGGGCCTTCAGGTTCTTCCTTTTCTCTCTGAAATAATACACAGAACATTCTGGGTGCAGTTATTCCACAACATAAACCATGCACAAGCCATTGCCTTCTCAGCCTTGGGCTCAGTTGGGTTTCTTAAGAGAGTTCTCCCTTTCCCAGAGTTCAGAGAGAAAGCAGCCTGGTACAGCACGTGCTTTCCTCAAATACACAGGCAATGAACCCTGAAGGAGGGGGAAAATATGCAGATATTCAGTGGTTAGGTATGCCCATAACAGAGCATGGATTTTGTCAAATTGTACAGCAGTTTTGTTCCCTTCATTGCTGTGTACTTGACATTGAGAGGAGATAAAACATGATTTACTTGTTGCCTGAGGCAAATTTATCTAAGTGCCATATCAAGTAAAAATTTGGTACAGTACTGCTGTTGCTGTTCCTGTGCTTTCCATGTGATGGAATTTGTTCACCCCTCAGAATTCCTGTGTGACAAAGTCAACTCAACATGTTCTGTGAAGCTGCTGAAGTACTGTAAGCAGCCATTTTAACAAGAGAGAATTATGACATACAGCATTTTCCCATACTGGTGAGGCTTTTTCATTTAATGCTTACCTATATTCAGTGTATGGATTTTCCTTGATTGTACCCAGGAGGGGGAAAATATTTTCACAGTAACTAGTGGTCTCTGGTTTTTGTAATTCTAGTCAAATTGATGTTTTCTTCACACTGAAGTAACAAGAAGCAGAGGTATTGACAAGAGATACGGGAAAGTAGGACTGCGAAAAAGGCAGAAATATGAAGAGAAATAGCAGCACTGATCAAATGAGATCATCTGTCTCTTTCAGTTTTAATCATAACTCAGAGCTAGATTCTAGGGAGTCATGGAAGATGTGCAGAGAACCTCTTGGTTAAGAATACTAGGTGTGCCCAAGAAGACTCAGCAAAATAGGGAGGCAGATGAACTGGTTTTGGGGAAATAAGCCTTCTGAAGCTCTAGAATTAGTGAGATGGAATACTGTGAATATTGGGGCAAGTCTGAGAAAACAAAGAATTTTATGGTTAGAAAATAGTTTTCTCATGATAGCTTTTGTCAGGGGTGGGACATGATTCTCTGGTAATGAAGAATATGGTTACAACCAGAAGGGTAGTCTTCACTTTTACTGCTTGTGTTGGAATACTCAATCGCAATTTTCTTAATATTTCTATACAGAAAATAACAAAACAATTTAAGGTTGTACTGTCACCTTTGAAGTTGGCTGCTCTTAATGTTCTTAGCGTCTCAATTTTCCTTTGGGCTTTACCACTGTGGGTCGATTCATTTATGTCACCAAATACGTTAGTCTGCTCTCTTTCTTCTTCTGCCATAGCAGTTTCCAGCCTAATTAAACAAAAGATTTGTGAGGAGATAGCTGTTCTAAGGGCTGTATTGAGCAGCATTCAGTTTGAAGGCAGCAGCTGAAAAGCTGAAGCAGATTTAACGAAGATGCAGAGAGTTAAAAGTGCTGTGCCTCTGCTCCTGACAAAGCTTGACAGCTGATTAAACATTGCAGTCCCTATCCCAGGAAGCTCTGAGTCAGGCTGGAATTAAGAAAAGCCTTCAAAGCAGCCAGAACTTCAGAGCTGTGCTTCACAAATGGGAGTTGCTGGTCTGCAATGCGAGGATGAGTCCATGACGTGGATTCCAGATCAGCTTCAGCACCGGAAGGCAGCTTGGCAGGCAAGGGATGCTCCCTCTGACTGATCCCTCTGGGACATGCAGCTCCTGCCATGCATTGAGGAGTCCTGAGGGTTTTCCACCTTGTGAGAAACGTCCTTTGAAGGGAGTTGGTCATCTTAGGTGTCATTTAGGCAATGAACTCTAATAATAAATAGGAAAGGAGAGTTCTCTTTCCTGCTTGCAGTATCCCAGAGTGTTTTTCACTGTGACTTAATGAGGTGCAAGAAAACAATATAGAAACCAAGGTAAAGGTGCATCTTTCTCCAGCTTACATTGATTAATATTTTAAAATGGCAAAAAGACAAGTGAGGGGAATCAACTGATAAAAATTGAAGGACAAAAGTGCTTAGCAGTATTTCTGTGGCAAGGGTGTCAACAACGTCATGAAGTTATTGAAAAAAAATTGCTGCCTTTTAACATCATGGTGTGGGGAAACATGTGAATGCAGGACTCCAGAATATGATCAGAATCATTAGATTGAGAATTCATTTTTTATTCACCAAAGAAAATTCATTTCTCTCTTGCAAGGGAAAGCAAGACCTATTAGTATTGGAAAAACACTAGGGATTATTGAAGTAATGAGAAAAAAAATCCTCCTTTTAATCAGAAAATCCTTGTTCCTGTGAGAAAAATCCTTGATGCTGCACAGACCATCATACCTTATCTCTGTTACCTGCTGTGCTGGCTTAGATGGAAGTTCTTGTGGTCATTGCCAGAAAAAGGACTTCCAACACATCTTTATGTTAAAATTAGTATGCCTCAGATCAATTTGCATACAACCAGCACTGATTCACCTTCTCCTTCCCAATCCTGCCTGCTTTTCGTGGCTAATTAGATCAACTTCCTGTTGCTGCTTCTACGCTCAACTTAGGGGGTTGTATCTTTTGGTCTTTTAAATAATTAATTTTCTTCAAAAGGTGAACTGTGACTCCAAGGCCCAAAACCCAGGGATTGTTCATATCTCACAGGAATATATTTAAAGAAGTTTTCTTTGTGACCCATGTAACCTAAATACAGTTCAAGTACAGTGAGACCTAAATAAAAAAAAGCAGAAGTGAAATAAGCATAGCTTTGCAATGGAATATACTAATTTGATGACAGTTCATGTAATTCCTAAAGATGTACCTGCAGCAGCCTGAGGAAGATGTATTTCAGAGGGCACTGGCTACTTTGTGTTTGGATTTTATTCAAAATCAGTATTAATTTTTACTTCAGAAGTAGTATTTGTATTTTGAAGATATTTTGCTATAAAAACAAATATATTTTTAGAGGAAACGTGAGATACAATATTATCTTAAAAACTTCTATCTCTAATACAGCATAAAGCTCAGGGAGGTTATACCTAATCATGTTTTTTTTAATTTTGCTTGTAGATGTGGTTTGGATAAGCCTTTTTTTTTTTTAATAGAAGCAAACCTTAACAAATATGAAGGGAGAAAAAAGTACTTTCTCTTCTTGCATTTTAGTTTTGTGAGCCAGTTGTTGAAATGCATTTGTGATCTACAGCGTTTGCTGTGGTGGGAAATATTTTATGTGAAATGCAAAACACAAAAGTATCATTATTTTTGAAGCACTCTCAGTGCAGTTCTTAAAGGAGAACCATGGAGTCATAAAGATTTTCTTTACATCAAGGTCGCTGCAGCTACACTGTGGGAATGGGACCTTTAGAGAGTCTGTTGACACTGGGAACCTTCAAATGATGTGGTCCAGGAAAGAGGGCAATGAGAAAAATTGATTTGAAGGCTAAAAAGCAATGAAAGAGAACTGAGATGTGAGGAGTAAAGCATTAAATAGAGAATGAACGCTTTACAATTGAACTTACACTAAAAAATAGAAGAGGAATAGGAGATGCATGGAAGATTGTGATCAAAGTGGGGTGGGAGAGACTCTCTGTCAGGGCAAAGCCAAAAAACAAGCGTGTTTTTGGAGCCTAGTCAGGACAGAAGGAAAATTATGATTTGGGTCTTTGGATAATCAGCAGGTGGTGGGGATTTTAGCTGGTTGGCTTTGAAATGTAAAACTGGAAGAAAATTCCCATGTTGCTCAGTCTTCAATCCTTGTATCTTAGGCAACAGTTTAATGTCATCCCTTGTCTAATCTGTCTTCAGACATGTTCAGTCATTCTATTCCAAAAAGAGGCTGCTAAAATTTCGTTTTTCTCGTAGTTTTAGGTTGTGTAATATTCAAAGTAAATATGTTCCTGACAAGTACACCCATTTTGTAGCTAGGTTGAAATTAGTTGATGTGCCACAGATGAATTTGACTGAATGCCTCGGGAGGAAGTGAGCAAGGCAAATAAAAGGATATTGATGTGAAAGTGGCAGTTTAACTGCAAGGAGGAAAATGAGAAGGGTATATTTGCTTTTAATATCTGAAAACCAAGTTTGTAATTTCCCTGTTTAATATTCTTGAGGTTCTTTTGGCCTTATTTAATGTTTCAGAATTTCAGAAAGGCAACTTTCAGAGTATTAGATCCTGAAAGAAGGATGTAGTGTACTTAATTTTTGTTCCTAAGTCTCTGAAGTGTTCTTCAAATGATTAGGAACAAAAAAAAAGGAGTGGGAGTCAGGGTTTGGGGTTTCTTTCTGCTTTGAAAATAATAAAAACTAATGGTGAAAAATACTAATTTCTTGAATAGTTTCTATATAGATCTGGTATGGTACTGGAAATATTTTTGTTGGCTTTTCCTGTATTGTAAATTCTTTATTTTCCTCATGATTTTAGAATCATGGATCAGGATATTCCTGAGAAGAAAATGACAAAATAAACAAAGAGCATCTGTGACCCAGAAATGAGGATAGTAAAGAATCTCTAAGATAATCTTTCTTTAAATTATTCATTGTACAGTGAATATGTTTTTAATTTTTTCTTAATCTATGAGCATTCAGTATATTACTCCTGGTTTCTATAAATATATTCATTAATTCACGAGGCAGTTTGGACAAACATCAGTGTAAAATACACCTGCTATCATTTTCCTCAGCCATCAGTTACCTGTGATGCAAAACTGGGCAGCTGAATCAGAGGTTGTTCTTCATATCAGTTAAGTGAAGGGCTGATTACATTTTCAGGGGAAAAAACAAAGCCCAGGCATTACATTTAGCAGAGAATTTCCAGATTATATTATTCATTTAGATAACTAAAAATATTTAAGATAGGCAAGTAGTTTCAGCTAGTAAATGAGACTATTTTTTTGAGTGAACACTCTGGTCCCACAAGGAAATATGTTATGGGCATATTTCTACTGAAGACATAGGTAACATTTTGTGTCACTTTTCACTAACAAAATTAAAAGTTTAAATCAGCTGAGTAAGGTTAAAAGGGCTTTCACTGCTTCATGTTGCCAAGTTTTTTATACAATTGTCTGTGAGTGTTATTTCACAATCACTCAGACACTGTTCCCTATACAGTGGATAATGGTGAACAGTCCAGATTCGTTTTCAAGCCAGAATGAGGGAAGTTGGACTTGCAGAGTGTCTTGCTGAAAATAGAATATTTTGCATTGTAACAAGTACACTCCAAAGAGAGTACCGTGCATGAAGCTGGGAATGGGAGAGAGGTTTCCAGTAGGCTTCTCTTAAAGAAAAGGGGAGTTTTTAGAGGTGAAATTCGAATAAATTTTTATGTATTTGGGATTGAAATCAGTAGTATAAAGACAGAGATCTGACCAGGAAACAATGACAAAATATCTTGGATACCATCATGGTGCAAGATTCTTTTTCACTCTAAAGCAAACCTGTGTTCATCATCATTCACTTTGCTGCTATTTTATTCAGGAAAAATAGTAGTGTTTTATGATGAGTTTCAAGATTTTGCTGGCTGCACTGTGTGTCAGCATAATTAGGCAGAATAGTTATTGGGTGTGCCTAAACAGATGGAACATTAAAATAATTGTGAGATTTAGTTGTACATGATTCTAGAAAAAAAGGACTCAAATGGACATAAAATCAGATGTGGCCATAGAGAATTCTGTATGGGACTGAACTTCTTTCTTGGACTGTTATCTCTGGAATCCTTTAGAGGATTTTGAGTGGTATATTCAGTGTTTTAACAGCTTAAAAATAGGTTTTTTCCTTTATTCTTTTTTTCTCATAGACTGATTTTGTCAAGGGTGAATCTGTCCCCATTTTCTAGTAACTTTCTGTTCCATTCTAATGCTTGCCTTCTGTGAGTTCTGTCAAAATAGATTCTATTAAAAAACTTAAAATCCTGTAGTTTTGGCTAAACTGTGGATACTGATATTGGTACCAGCTCTCTGAAGCCTTTCTAGCCACAGGTGGTTCGTTTTTGTTCACCTGTCTTGCTTGCTTGTGCTGTCTGTGGCTATCACACAGCTGTGTGCTTTGAAGCACAGAAGAGCTTGGAAGAGCTACAGAGAAAAATTCAGCAACTTTTCCTGTTCTTACAAATCTCCACCATCACACCAGCTGTATAAACAGATCATCATTTCTGCAAGTAGAACCACCTGAAAACAAAGATTAAAGTCCAAGTTCAAAGAAGCAGAGGTTCACTAGAAAAAAATAGAACAAGTTCGAAAGAATTTATCCAGGTTGGTTTTTTTTTGTGGTTAATATTGGAATCATCTGGAAAAGACTCACTCTTGTTGAAATTGCAGATTGTCAAGAATTTTATGTAGTGCTAAATTCGTGATTCAAAGCTAAGCAGCAGTAAGTGCACCATCTGGATAGCTAATGATTATGATCTTTTCTGAGTTCTCTTACATTCTTCCCAGAGTGTATTTTTCTCATTTATGCCCCTTTGTCAGTCAGTGTTAAAGGTGACCAGTTATGGGGTTATTTAGGATTTCATTTTGGTGAGGAAAATTATAGATAATGCTGCTTGCTTGCAGCAAATTTGTGAGGCTGTGTCTCTTCCATGCACTGTTAACATTTCAGCTTGTGACTCTCTAGGTTTTTCCAAGGTATTCCAAAATGTGTTGAAAAATTGAGAAAATAACTGGGCAATGTATGAATCTCTTGTTGAAAGCTGTGGAAATGAGCCCTGATGATTCTGGTGCTGGCTTATGATTCACTGTGTTATGTTCACTTAGTTCAGATGCAATGATCTGTCTCTGATTCTCCAGGAGGAAAGGAGAGCTTGTAAATGAGTGAGCACAGCCTGCAGAGCATGGTGAATTCTGACAGATTTTCCTTGGCTGGTGGCAGGTTAAAATTGGTCTCTAACAGCAATGAGAAGCAAGGCAAGCAGGGTGAATGCCACGCTGAGCAGGTGGGGAATGTGTGAAGCATGGGTGGAGGATGCAATGGTGGCATCTTCACCAGTGGCAATGTCTTTTTGCACTTTATGTGTATCAGCATAAAATAGATCTGGAAGACGAGGTCCATGGCTTCTGGATGCTGCATCCATGATTTTGATGTTCACAGTTTAAAGTTCCCTAGAAAGTCAACCAGAGTGGGCACAGAAATTGAGTTGGTTGGAACCACGGGTAGAAATTAGTGTGAGGACTTAGGTTCAAGCATTGTCCCAGAGTCAGTTCACGTTTAAAGACTTCCTAAAAATGGATTTCTGAAGGCAGAGGTTTTATTTTATTGATTTTGCAGGGAGAATTTTGTTCCGAGCTGACCTGTGTAAGCCACCGACAGAATCATTTGGGGAGTCTCTTTTAATTTTCCCTGATTTTTCTTTGAGGACTATTTCTGATCTGTTTGTGAGGCATCTTGGCTGCTGTGCAGACATTAAGAATTTCTCATATACAGACCATTACTGCACATTACTTGCACACTTCAGATTCTGTTGGTCTTTGCTGGTTACTTGTTTGTGTGTGTTGCAAATGAAAATTTTCTTCAATCTCTACAATACCTTTTTTACTCATGTAGTGTATCAGTCTCATAATTCAGGGATTTATGCACCCGAGGATTAAAGAGAAAATAATAGAGAGAAAGGTCTGGCAGTTGGTGTAATTTTAGCTGGTAGGAAAGGAGCTTGCTCTGTCATTCCAGACCATTAATTAATTCAGGTGCTACCTCCTTAGGCACTCAGATTGTTGTTTGGCTCTGAAAGACTGAAACAATAAAGGACTCCCTCTGCCTACCAACTGTAACTTTCTTAATCTCAACTAAAACAATGTTGTGAAACACGTGAGCTCACTTTTTATTGTATGGAAAGAATCACACTTGGAATGATGGAATGACAGGAGTGATTGTATCAGTTTAAAAAAGGAATTCCTCAGCCACCAATCATTTTAATAAGCAAATACTCTAAGTTTGAAACATCAGAATGGTATTTTCAGCTCCTGTTATAATCTACAAGTCAATAGTTTTCAAGAAGTCATTAATTTTCAGTAGTAACTAATGTCTGAAACTGGTAAATATTTATTTCATCTCCTGTATCTGTGAACTTCAGTAAAAAAGTATGCAAGACCGTGAAACATTGCGAGTGTCCTCATTATGTACTAGGCTGTATGTATGTATACACATATTCTGAACTGTGTCACACCACAGTGAAAATTCAAAATTACTTTATGAAAGCCTGAAATACTGTAGCATTTTAGAGGTTGACATAGAATTAAACATTATCAGATGTGATCCCCTTAATTCTGACAGCAGAAATTGAGATTGTTGGTTAACTGGACAAAATAGATGCTGATGGAGAATGTCAGCCTTGTGTGAGGTTTAAGATATTTAGTCATTTTTGTAGCTTGTGTAGTTGGCCTTGCAGGTCTCTGAGGAGATCAGCTAAATCAAAGGCAGACTGAATGAAGTCTCTGGAAATATTCTTGTATTTCTACCGTCCCAGACTTGTATAATAGATAGTTTTACAGGCAAGCTTTTTTCCCCCTCTGAAAAGAGACACATTGTCCAAACCTGTGTGGATAACCTTTTTTCCAATTAAAACTGGCTGTCTTTGTGCTTGCTCCAAACCATTTGACAGCCAGCCTGAGACTTCCCCTGCTTTGAATGATTTTTGTACTGGTTCCAGGGTTAACCCCTGTGCCTTTAATGTGACAAGACCTTATCAAAGTCTTTCACAATAGTAAGTGCTCTTAGAATCACTGGTAAAGATTTCTCTCCACCTAATGGCATGTGTTACACAGGAGTGCAAGCTGCCATGAATTAATGAAAACAGGAATCAGGAGCAGGGATGGAGGCTGGCAGCAGACAGGACAACAGTTTGTTATGTGGCAGACAAGGAGGGATGTGCTTTGATGTGGATATGTACACATGCACACACATATTTATATATATGATTGACTACAGGATCTCCATTTTTTTGTTTACGTGCTTTTGTGTTCCTCCTTTCCCTCTCAGGAACCTCTGCTCCTGGCCAGGTGGCCTTACATATTGTCAGGACCAAAAACTATCCCAGCCAAGGATCATCACATGCACTATACAGCTGTACTGTATATAAGGGATGGCCTTCACCCTTTAGCTTCTCATTTATATTCATAGTTACACATATAATTCCTTTGTCAAATCTATACTTAACTCTAAATGTGTCTAATTCTCAACTCTGTTTTGATTAACAAATCAAATCTCTGTCAGTGATGATGTCATTACCTGTATTTCACCTTGCACTTAATAACTAATAATCCTCTAGTAGGATAGCTAAATACTTGAAATGAATGGACATGTAGCCTTTGATTTTTTCTCACCATTTATATATAGTTTTCCTGTAAAGCAGATCATTCTTACCTCTGAACACACCTACAACTCCTTTATTCTTATCAGACTTAAATTTTCTGTGCTCACATTTCTGCAGACACAGATATCCAAACAGAGGCAAAAATAATCAAGCAGCTTGGCAAGCAGCAGATGCATTAGATTTGGAAAGTATTCCTAGCAAGGAAGAAACTCCTGTACTCCTTTCGCTAATAAATACCTTCTGAACCCCTCATGGGTTTGTTTTGTGTCAGCAATATGACTTTTTTTTAAAGAACTGCAGCAACCTAATTGTCAATTCCTCGTGTCACTGTTCATCCCAGTATGGAACATGGTATGTGAGAACCATGTGACCCAGCATCCAGGGATATAAACATGGCTTGAGGCCAGGAATATAGACAAGGTAGACAAGCACAAGGATTGTGTTAATGGGGTAAATGTTACCCTAAAATGTGTCCTGATTCTTCACTGAACAGCTCTGACACCCACTGAATTTGGGGCAACAGACACTTGCAATTGATTGAAGCAGTGACATACTGAAAACCTAAATTAATTCTGTGATGCCAAAACATGTAGATCAGATTTCTTCAAATGGTGGCATTCTGATTGTGTGCAAACTGCCAGTACATTTTAGCAGTGATTTCTGTCATATTTCTGAGCTGCATTCTTCTTTTTGGTGTCTTTATCCCTGAGAAAACTGCTGTAGTATTGAGAAGAGGCTGCACATGATGCAAAGGCCTGTGGACAGAGGGTAACATGAGATAGGACTTCACTGCTGAATAAACCTTGGTGGAATTACTCCAAGGATCTTTGTAGCCCAATTTAAATGAAATGTGAACCATTTGAAATGCCTCCATGAAGTAATTAATGGATTTACTTGGTTGCATGCTTAGTGAATAGTGGAGTAAGTTTGATTTGCTGTTTCCTGTTGGATGTCTTGGAATGATCTGTGAGATAAAGACAACCTGAAACAGTAAGAGGTAGTCTAGAGCATGTCCTAAATTAATGAAGTAAGCAGAATTTAGTAAATGGAAAAGTTCTGCTATTTGATAAAACTGACAGTTATTGGAATCACATAGTAAAGCCTCTCAGTTGGAAAAAATCAAATAGTCCACAGTTGCCTCCAGCATTTTTTGCATTGGATTGAAATGGTTCCTCAGAAAATTATAAAATACCTCAGTGCATAGAAATGACCACACACAGAAACTATTTCTCTTGGCATGCTGTTTATAGCCTGAGAAAAAAAAGAAAATAATGAGTTTGGTGAGCTAAGTGACATCTATATTTTAAATATTGCTGGTTCTGTAACTTTTTTTTCCATTTGCCATGTTTCTTTGTCACTTAAAACAGAAATGAATACTAATTAGGGGCCCAGTGAATATTTGATGTATACGATTCTTTTCCTTTCAAGCCAGCTTCATAGGGCTTTTTTTTTTTCAGATGTGATACTTTCTCAGAGTGTCTTATATTGTTCCTTATGACTAAATAAATACAGATTTTTTGACAGTACCTGTCTTAAAAACAGGCTAACATGTATTGTCCTAATGAGCCTCATAAGCCTTCTTCATTTGATTAGAAGATATTTTATCTTCTGATGGATACTTGAATGATCTTAAACAAAGCAAACAAACAAAAGAACCCCAACAACAACAATTCAAGCAAACAACCAGACCCCAAATCTATCTGAAAAACTGATAAGAAATTCAGTAGTGACAAGTGAAGGGCGACACACCTGGATGAGATTAATCACTTTCACAGACCCAGGGTGGAGAAGAACAACCCAGACAGTTCTGGGGGGTTTTTGGCTCCTCCTTTCAGTAAGAAAAGCCCTAAAACACTGTAGGATCTATCACAATGAAAAGGAGGATAACAGTTCTCATAATAGTGTGATAGCTAAATTTGGTGTTAATTTTTTCATTATAAAGCCTTTTTTAGAGATTTATTCAGGCATGAAAATAAGATGAATGTCTTCTATATGCCCTCAGCCTAGTAGTACTTAAATTAAAAATACTAAAAATACCAGTTTAGCAGCATTGTGTGTTATTTTTTTCTATGAAGCAACAACAATAATCAGAAGCTCCATTGCAGTTTGGATTCAGTGATGTCACAACATCACTGTGTGAAGAGGTTTAATTGTCTGTGAAATAATATTCTGCTTGGAAAAATGGGGTTTATAGAATTACCCATTTCTGTGCATTCCCATAGACAAGTGGATTCCTTTGTGCACATTGGCTGTGTGTGAGGCTCTTGCAGGATGACAGTGGGAAGGAAGCTGCTGACAGACACTGAGGTGCAAAAGTGAACTGCTGGGGGTCTTGTTCTCTTTAACCTGGACATAGGTGGGAACATGGAAGAATATCAACACAGGTTGGGAAGGGCCTAAAGCTGCTTTGAGCATTTGGGCCTTCTAATTTTGGTAGTTATGAACTTTAATTTTCTTGCTCTGGTTTGTGATATATGCTTAAGATGTACAGGTCAAGTTCTGGTGGCTTCACTCCATGGCTTCTTTAGGAATGAAGGGGGAAGGGGCAGTTACTGAGGCTATTCCTCCCTTCAGGTGAAGGGTGATCGATGCCTGTTCCCACTCTAATGTACAGAACTGTGAGAGATGGGAGGAAAAGGTAGGGTTGGGGTTATGCTGACCAATAATCACTTTCTAATGTGAAGTAAAATATTAGCATTGACTAATAGTCTGATCAGCAATAAAAAAATGAGTTTGAAATAAAGAGGGCTGCTCTTACCTTGTATAGCAGTATAACTTGTTTTTAAACTGTGGGATTGGAAAGTTGCGAGTTTTTCTTTAAGAAGCAGAATAAATCAGTGGTGTTGTTTCGGAAAATATATTTTGTAGTTGTTGCTATGTGTTTCTCATTATACCATTGGTACTGGAAATCTTGAATTTTAACTCAGCTTTTTCTATTAAGTTCTTAATAGAAAGTTCTTCATATTGCTATGAAGTATTGAGAGCACAGTTTGACACTGAAATCCCAGGACATCTGTATATATTTTTGTCTCCCATAGTACACAGTGTAATATTAAAAGAGACAATTAATGTGGGATTAAAATATCCATTTTCAGCCTGCTGCATTAAAATACGAAGGTACCTCCTTTGTTTTTGTTCTGGTTAAATGGTGATTTTTTTAAAGCACAATCAGGCTTCCTGCTCACCTTCAATTACCTTTTTTAACCTGAAAATGGAGGTTTAGGATGAACCAAAGGAATTTTTTAGAGGAAGCAAATGGTCCGAGATGATAGACACAGTTACACCTCGTACAGTGAAGTTTCACAATTCCCAAAACCTTATCTTCAGAATACAGGGAAATTCAAATGAATTGGCAGAGCTTGAAAAACAAATCCTCAGTATTTTCATCAGCTTGCAAAAGCAAATTTGCAAAAATATTAGATATGTTACAAAAGGTTATTTTGAATAGTGCACAGAAATATTAATTCATATATTTAAATTTAATCTTGCAGATTTTTTTTTATGTCAAAGATCATATCTAGAATTTTGCATCACTGCAGACTTTGCTGGGCAACTAGAAAATGTTTTAAGTTATGTGCAGTGTATAATATCTTACTATGGAAAAAATAGTTACATTCTACTCCTTAAAAAAAAAAGGACAGGAAAGGGAAGTGAATGGTCATAGTGACAAGATTAAACCGACAAAGAAATGTTATAATTAAAGTAGATAGTTGAAGTATTATTCATAAACTAAATAATATAATCTTGTCCTGCAAAATCACACAATGTATCCTACAAAAACCCAGGAATGCTCCCCGGAAGAAAGCAATGATTCTTGAGTGATAATCCAGGAAATCATTTAAGATTTGGGATGCTTTGGGCTAAGGTTTGAATATGGTACAGTGACAGGTATTTCCTATTGCAATTTTTCTGTGTTTTTTCCATAAACAGAAAGCCAGGTTTGAATAAGGCTGTTGGAATACATTTTAAACTCATTAAAGCAGCATTAAAAGTCACCATGAAGAGCTAAATAAACATAACCTGATTTTCTGTTGCAGGTATGAATAGAAGCTTTGATGTTCATACCTGAACCTCAAGTTCCTTTATTTCTGTAGATGTTTGTAGTGTCCAATGTCTAAATTCCCAAGAACTTAGGTAGAAGCAAGAGAAGCCTTGGGGAAATCTGAGCAGAGAGCAGCCTTGTTGGCCTGCTGTGGGTTCCTGCTTTATTACAGCCCCTAATGATGAAGCCACATTGTTTGGGAGGATCTGATGGGGTCTTTTTTCTTTGTTATCAGACATTGGGTTACTGATGCTCCTCACTGAGACTGAGGGTTCGTGTTAGAACACTGCAGTTTGAAAGGTCTCACCCATGAATTGTCCATCCTTGCAGGACACGAGCACTGGGCAAAAGCAAAGTGTTCTAAAACTGACTCTAAACCAAGCAGGAGCAGCCTTATGTGGAGCTGCTGTTCACGTGCTGCAGCAGCCCTGGAGACAATGGAGACTTCAGGATAGAATCAACTCTTCTTTAGGGCAAAATCCCAAGCTTTTCTTTGCATTGGGTGGCTTTGTTTTGTTTGCTCATTTGGGGTTTTTCTTGTGGTAGTTACTGCTAGTGCTGTTGTAGTGCTGTAACATCTCCTTGACACGTGTTCCTCAGTCTGTCTTGGTAGTTCAGGTCACCTTATTTTTTTTAATAACAAATTTATGTAAGCCCACTGAGATGCAGTCCTCCCCAGTGAATCCTTATAAACCCTTACCCTCGCAAATAACAATACCATTTTTTTCTTTGCTTATGCCAATAAACCTTATCGTATTTTTTCACAGAGGGGAAAAATCTGTATTAATTTTTCCTATCTGTTCCCTCAGAAACTCTTTTCATGCTGATTAAGACCTTGAGATTTTAAACTGTGATGCATTTTTTCGTGATGAAGAGATGTATATTCTATGCTGATCACCTTCCTTCTTCCCTGGCCCTTATCAGTATCTGTGGGCTGTTCCCACGAGACAGGGAGGATTTAGGCTGATTAGAAAAGCTGATGCTGTAAATACTTGCTTAGCTCTTGAAAATAAATGAAGAAAAATTTCAATCACTTCTGTGTTGAGGAGATTCTGTACTTTTTTCTATTTATAAAATTGAAAATGAGAAGTTAACGCTACTAGCTTTTGTTTTAAGGGTAGAAAAAAACCTACTTAGAATTGTATTAGGAGTTATGCAAATCTGAAAGTTTCTTTGGAATAGTGAAATAATATTGATTTACTAGAATGTGCAACAAATTCTGTGGAGAAAAGTAATGCATACATTTTCCTGACCAACCAAAACACTGTCGTCACACTTGGGAGGAACAGTCCCAAGGTTCTCCATTCCTTATCCTTGGCACCATTTTTGTCACTGTGGGAAGTGTCATTTTACCTCGCTCCCATCTCTCAGCTCTACAGTGACCCCACAATGATGAAGCTCCACACTGAGCATGGTGCTGTGAGGAATTATTAGCCAGGGTTCGTTCATGTAGCCCTTTGAACATATGGAGCTTTATTTGCTTTGAGATGACTCTCCCAGCTGTCTCAGTGCAGCTCTCAGGGGAGAGGTGTCTGCAGCCTGGAAATAGCAATGACCAGGCTTAATAAGCCATAACAATACATAAAGTGTTCTTTTTCAGCAAGAAGACCTTATTTAAGACAGATGATCTGCTGATCAGTTCACAGAAACTCAGATGTACTCGTATGATTTTGCTTGATTTGTCCTTTAACTGGATTTTTTTGTTTGTTTGTGTTTGGGTTTTTCTCATACCACGGCAATAATTTTCAGTTTAACCTTTTAATTGGCAGCTGCTTTGCATTTTCAGAATTTAAGAATGTTATGTTTCATAGTCTATGAAACTTTAAGATTCTTGTCTTCATGCCATGTGTGTAAGGTGTCTTTTAAAAGTATGTCTTTCTTGAAATTAAATTGATTAAAGATATACTCCTCCCCCTATGGACAACAACACTAAAATGCACCAGAAAGTATTTATATGATCACTTGTTTGCTGCCTTTAACATATTGATGGAGGAAAAAAGCACAGGCACTACAATTTTAAAGGTTTTGTGCATGTACTTCTCCCCATTTCAGCAGGCCTGCGTGTAAACGAGTGGCGTACATTTGCAATTTTTAGCATGGTGGTCTCTTCTGCCCCATGATCATTAAATACCCCCACTGCCATCCTAGGGAACTGGTAACTACTCCACTGAGCTCCAGAGAACAGAGTAAACAGAGCAGCTGAAAGGAGAGACAGATGAAAAAAATAACCAGAATAAGAAGGTGTAGGACACTCAGTGCCCTGGCACTGTTTAGTACCTGTTTGGCTTGAACTACACCAGTTTCACCTGAAAATGTGGCTGTAGGTTTGCAAGTTCTGATATCTATTTTTGCCTAGAATAATGTGATTTAGTATAGTCTCCACAAATAGTTGCTGGATGTGTACAATGCTGGATGTGTGCAATGCATCACTTTATTGTGTGTGTTTGCTCAGAAGTACATCTCAGTACTAGTCTGTGACAGAAGTCCTTTACAAGCAAAAATAGTTTTCTGATTTTAAAGACCATCTCAAATTCACCTGTGAAATGTTTCTGATTATTGCTGTTATTGCCTAGCACTCTCAATTTAATTGTTCTGTAGTTTTCCTACTTCAGAAACTGAAATGATTCATACCTTTACAAAAATGTTCTTATTAAAATAATGGGGGCTTTGAAGATCAAGCTTTTAATTTCTAATGTGCAGAGTAATCAGGTGTATGATTAAATGTTTGGAAGATGAAATATTGCAATGTAATAAAGCTTGTCTTGAAAGGGGCTGAAAAGTACGAGTTTTCCAAATAATAGGCATAATTTAAAAATCCTTTATTTCATCCCCAAAAGCATTGTCTAGAATCATGTAGAGTTTTGGTGTTAGATATTTGCTTTTAAGGAGTGCTTTGAAAGTTTGCCCCCTTAGGGTGAAACTGGAATAAAACCCAGACTTTGTACTGATCAGAAAACTACTGAGGAAGTCTTCACAATTTTGTACTTTCATTCTGAAATGCATGCTAAACCCAGCAGGATGGCATGTTTCCAGCAAAGTTTTCAGAGACATGCACTGTCACCTGAAGCTGACACCTAAAAGCAAGTTTGTTCTTTGAAGGGACTGTAGAAAAGTTACTCTCTTAAGCAACGTGTTTGGAACTTCTCTGTGAAGTATGGGTAATCATTTGAACTGCAGTTTTCATCTTTTATGGCTGTACACCTTCGAAAAGGGGAAAAAACCCTCTTTGAGATGGAATAGAAGGAAACATACAGTCACATTTAAATTTAGAGCCTCATGTTGAAAACTGTCCCCTGAGAAGCTGCAGGGCTCTGTCCCTACCCCACCTCATTGTAAGTTTTATTTAGTGGTTGTCTGATGTAAAATACATTTTAAAAATTGCTACCAGAGGAACCAAACCACAGTGTCCTCTTCCAAAGATGAGAGCTCAACCTACTGATGCAAAAGAGTCGTGAATGTTCATACTCGCCTACTGTCAGTCCTGCTATTGAAGCTGACAGAAGATGGAGAGTGTTTAGGACACAGTCTTATCCTTGGGGATGTGTGTTTTTCTATGCTGGGGTATATGCATGAATTAAAGGTACTCTGACCTTTATTTATTTTATAGAGCAGATGTGTGAAACAAACAGCTTTTGCCTTTTTTTTTTTTTTTTTTTTTTTTTTTTTTTTTTTTTTTTTTACCTTTCCTTCCTACCCCCACACCATGTAATTCAGAGAAAGTTTTGAGCAATTCAAGCAAATGTTTGGGCAATTACAGAATTCTAGAGCAGTTCACTATGACAGGTTGATAGAACCTGACTGATCTTAAACACTGAGTTATTTACCTGTGTCAGCATTTAAAGGTTTACAAAAAACGCTCAGAAGAATAATTTTAGGTGCTGGCAGATATTTAAGACACATTTCTCAACTAACTAATTTAAGTATCTCTAAGGCTTAAGCAGGAGCTTGCAATTTTGTGTTTAAGAGTTTAGGTTCCCTTTTTAAGTGCTAAAAACCCATTATTGCTTTTAGCAGAATATCTAGATAAGGGCTTCTATAATGTCTAGTTCTTACATTTATGCATTAACTGTAAAAGCAGTAAAGCAGTAATGACTGCATCCCATTCTGCTGTTTGCATGATTTGTCCTTGAGCTGGAAACTATTGGTTTCTTGCTCCAGCAGAAAAAATAATTTGCTTCATTTTTATGGACCTTTTATTTTTTTCACCAAACTGTGTTCCATTTGTGGAAGCAGAATTCTTGATAATACAGAGATTTATGTTCAGTATGTGTGATTTAAAATCCAGGGAGGGGGGTTTTCATGTGACTTCTGCTGATTACTTTTGATCTGGTGCCACTCTTAGAAAACACTAACATTAACCAGGATTACATATTGGCAGCATTGAATTTGATAGGATTAGACTGGTAATCCTAAAACATTAACTGCCTGTTAGGAGATACAGTATAATGTACAAATTCTCAGCTGAGGGTGACTATATCAGTCTAACTACAGCAGCACAGAGTAGAGCAATATAAATTAGCTCATAATGAGTTTCATGTTGCCCTGACCAGTTTATTGTCAGTGCTTGAAGTAAATAATTGAAAATGTGCTTTCAGTTAAAGCTTCTCTGTGGTTTGCCTCGGTCCCACTGATAGTATCTAGCACAGACTAACTTGAATTTCTTTAAAAAATGCATTTTAAAATACTCTCCCCCAAAATGCTTTGAGTGTGTGGTGTTCAATTCTGGGCTGTCTCTGGGAGTCTTGGGGCTCAACAGCGTCATTGCAGTAGCTGGCACATAAATGGCTATGGAAATGAGTTGTAGTTAAAATACCCTGTCTTGCTCTTCTGCTCTCTCCACTCCCAAACTCTTTAAGTCATTATGATTATGAAACAGTTCCTTTAATCCTTTTAGTATTTGTTTCACTTGATGTGTGATACTTGATATATGATATTTTTATCCCTATGATGCCATTTTTGGAGGGACAAAAAAATTACTAAAACTGCATTTCTTGAACTGAATTATTTACATCATTTGTCCTGTTTCTTACCTCCTCTCTTTTTGGCCCCTGGTGGTTACACTCAGTCTCAGTGACACATGTAATTACTGTAACTGACAAAATAAATGCTGCCTTGATAGCAGGGAGGAAGCATGTTCTCTGTTGCCACCACTGAAAAGTAATTACACAGCTAAATCAGGGGAGATGAAAACTACAGTGCAAAGAAGTCTGAAAAATAAGTAGGACATTAGCTATTTGGAACATTAATTATGTGAAAATGCTGGGTTTGGGCTCGCTAAGGTACTCCCAGACTGTGATTGCAGTTTGATTTACAGCAGTGTAAATCAGGAGTAACTGTGGTGCCGGAGTCAGTGGCATTGCAGGAGTGTAAAACAAATGGAACTCACATATGCGCTTTGGATTATTCCCAGTTTTACCATTAGTCAAACACCACCATGAGTCACACCAATAAAACCAGGATTCTCTGCAGCTGAGTCTTACAGCTCTGTAGAAAGCAGCACTGGCTGCCACAGCTGCAGTTTTTGTTGTGTCATGATGCTGAAGGTGAGAGTGAAAGTGCATCCAAATTTTAGCTGTTAACAAGGTTTGACTGTAAGAGTAGAATTAAAGATACCAGAAAAGTATAATTTTGAAAGAACACCACTTTAGATGTGGAGGAATAAACACTAAGGTGTTAAGAGTATCTGTTTGAAAAGGCAGCTGTTTAGAGCTTATGGGCTTTTAAGCTTTAAGGGCTTACAATGAGAGTCAAGCACAGAAAATGGTGAGGGGACACTGATTTAAATGCTATTCACATGAGTGCTTGTACCAGGCTTAGTAACATCACCTACAGGAGCAGAATAAAGGATAAAAGTAACCAATGCACACACACATCAGTTACACAGAAAAATAGTTATCCAAAACCTAGGGAATTTCCCTTTTATTTTTCTTTATAATTACTGGATTTCAGTCTGTAGCTTCTGGAGTTAAATCCCCCTGAAACAATGCTTTTTCTCACCTTTCTCACCCTGCCCATTGTCAGTGTTTCTCACCTTGACTGGCATTTCTGACTTGTGCTGGTTATTACGGATGCCCATGACTCTGGTGGTGTACAAGAGATTCCAGCTTGAATCATTTCAAGGGATTGTGAGCTCTCACCAAATTTAGATGTCCATCCCCCCTCTCTAGCTTTGGAACTAGAAATGTTTTGTTTATGGTCTTGATGGGCATTTGAAGTTCCTGGTTGGTTAAATATTTCTTAAGCTGGAGAAGCTTCTGTTGGTTCATCTGTGTGGATTCACCGCATACATAAACCGTACATAGCTGTGTATCATCACCACCACCAAAATAAAAAAGATGTGGGCAATAAAACATTAAGACACTGGGATATGTTTTCCTTTGAATGTACATACAACTGTATTTTTATGCTGAAGGGCAACTTTGTTCTCATTCAAATCAGTAGCAACATTGAACTAATAATTACCTTTCATTGCATGCAGTATGTGCATGTGTATGCTCAGTGATAAAGACCATTGGCCTCAGTTGGTGTTTCTACCATAATTTATGACCTGAAGCATTTACATCAATTGACTGTTGAGGGCTCTGTTGGATAACATTCCCTGTCTCATATACTTAAAGTTTAATGATTTACTGCATCAAATGCAGAAAGTTGTTTCATCGGCTGTGTAGAAGCAGATGATTAATTTCTGTTCTAGATCTCCCTGGTGGTTTTTTTTCTAAGGTTATTTTCAATATCATGTCATATAAATAACTTACGGCCTTCACCTTTCATACTTTCTGTTTGCATTTGTTGAAGAGGTGGAAATGTTAGTGCAAATCTCAGGACTGGAATTCAGTTATAGAAATTGTTCAAACACATTACACTACAACTAAAGTTATAACCTGGGATTCCACTAAGGCAGCAAAAGCCATTCCTTTAACCTCAGCCTACCAGCAAAATTTCTCTTTAGGCTGAACCAATTCCTGGGAGCGCTTGTTCTGCCAGTTTATGAAGAGTGTCCTTTTGAAACAGGAGTAAAACTTTTTTGCTCATTCAGTCATGTCCAGTACTGTAGTAGTCAGAACTTGAAAAGCTTAACCTAATGGAATTCATGTTATCAATTTAGAAGCAGAAAAATAGAATAAAAATAGAAAATTGGAATAATCTGCAAGCATAACTGGCTCTCCTAGTATTTGTCTTGAGCAATATGAACAGGGCAAAAGAACCTACCTGTATTAAGATTTCCTTTAAATTTTTATCCTCCTGTATCTATTAGACTCATTTCAGGAAGAAAATGAGTTAGTGATTCATGTCACAAATTGCCATAAAGGTACAAATAGTCGTAGCACTTGACCACAGAAATCGCAGAGGATTTTCCAATTCATTATTGCCGTAAACAATATTGCATGAAATATGCAATATTCAGGTTACAGTGAAAGTATATCTAATATGCCTGTCTTTGAATACTCTGCATTCATCATAGTTTTCAAGAAGTTGGAGCAGTATGGGTTTCATCTGAAGTTAGTATTATCATCTAAAAGCTGGTATTAAAGTTCTTATTAATCTATCATGGAGAGAAGGGAGGCAGAATAAAAAGTGTTACAAAAGTGCTGGAATTCTGAAGCTGCTTGGGCTTCTGAGGTCATTTTTATAAGGGTAGTTACTCCCCTTATACATCATCTTTCACATATGTGAAATAATTTTTAGGTAGATTTTCCTTCTGTTCATGTAACTTTGATATCTATGAATTTTTTATACATCTTGATGGTGAGAATTACCAATAATTTGAGATCCCGCCATTTAACTCAAAATATTATCATGCTCAATTTCATTTGGCATTGCACTTGTAAAATACTTTTTTAAAAATTTAGTTAATAGCCTAGAATATTTGAATTTTATTGGAAGGTTACATATTTGATGGCTGTTTTAATGAAGACTTTGAAAGTCATCTTTAACATGCTTGTGGATTTACCCAGTAAGTGACTTGTAAACAGTGAGGTTTTTCTTTCTGATGTTTGGAATGGTTCCAGAACAAGTCAATGCAGTTTATGTGTAGAAATGTATTTTAACTGCAGGGCCTGTAAAGTTTTCTTTTATATGAAAATGGAGCCAAATTTTCCACTTGCTATATCACGAATTTAGAAAATCCTCATCCCCTGAAATAACTGCGAATTTGTACCTAAGATGTGCAGTGGAAGCTCATCTGCCCAGTAGAAAATGGTAATATTTGCACAATCCTCAAGATACAGCTTCCCTTGACAGGCCTCGTTGTGAATGCAGTGAAGAAGCAACCACAAAAATAAAATTCTGTTTAACATTCTTTTTAAAAAAGAAAACCTTAAGATGGAAACCACAGCTACAAATCCTTGTTGTCTGCTAGCATGGTCCTGATGTTCTAAACCCATAAGTTCTCAGTCTGTAACAATATCAGACTGCCAAGCAAACTTTTTTCTTGCCTTTCATTTTTTTGGTGTGTCTGAGCCTGTGAAGATTGTGAAATTCTGGGGGGAATTCTCCCAGTTTAAAAACTTGCTTATTTTGAGAACACTTTTGCAAAGTGTCTCTTGCCCATTAATTTTGTAGAATGGAGTCAGTTTCTCTCTGACGGGCTGTAATGCTGCCTGCTGTTCCAAGTGATACATTAAGGCTTTTCTTTTGGTTTGTATTTTGATCTTTGCCAACGAACTAAGTGTTTCGTCTCTGTAACAAGTAAGTGGGATCTTGGTCTGTTTACAAGAATGCAATAAAGCAAGTCTGACAAGATGCATTTTCGACTTTTCCATCTTCTCTGTAAGGGGATCAAGAGAGATTTAAACTGCAATGAGGAAAAAAAAATGCCTGGAGCTTTCCACGGGATGTGCACAGCAGTCAAACTGTTCTCAGGTTTATAAAAGGTGCTGAGAAACTAGAAACTGACCTGTAGACATTGAGCATCATTAGGAACTGACTTCTTCAGATGTAAACACTTAACTAAATTCTTATTTATTGCAGCAACAGGGTTGGTCAAGTTCTTCACCTGGCACTTTGCAGGTTGACACAAGCTGGTGTGTGAAAGGTGGAAACACTGTCATAAACCACTTATCCAGACACAGCTCCCAGAGGTGTAATTTGTTTGAGAAGTCCAATAGGAAAAAACAGAAGGCAATTTCTAGTGTTTAGCTGTCTTTGTGCCAGCTCTCCCTGTTTCACAGACAAGAAGTTACAGGCAGCCAGATCCTGGTGTGCCTGCCCAGGAAATGCTTCCTCAGGAGGGGATTCACCTGCATCAGTGGAGGAAGCAGGACCACTGGGCAGCTGTACAGAGTCTCTGTAATTTATACAAAGAATTTTGTTGGAGAGGCTGCCTGAAACTCTCTTCTTTTCTTGTGGGTGCTGGTGTTTTGTTTTTCATACAGTAACACAGACATTTTGGAGCATGTCTTGATGTGTGACTGGCTAGAGGGTTTCTATTAGGATGCAGGTGCTTGTGATTTAAAATCCTGGTGCTAATTGCTATGGGGAAGATATTAGGGTGGTAATTTTGGAATAAGAATGTGATTTAGATGTGATTTCTATGTCTGCAGGATTTTAAACGGAAAATCGAATAACATCATACGTTATTTTTAATTCCTGGCTTTGGTAAAGGTGACAATAGGATGTAGAAGTGAGAAATGCTCTTCCTTATGTACAATATGACAAATGCTGAGCCTTTGAGGTCCAGTTTTGTAGAGAATAGCAATGCATTTTGACATTTGCTTGTTCACTTTTAGATCCCATGAACTTACTTAATTTTGGAAGCAGATTTTAATTGTGAGTTATTGTTCACTTGTTGATGTTTTTCAGTTATTCACTCTCTCCTTGTGAGCTTTCCTTCATAGAGTGTTTACATGAGAAAGCATTTTCAAGTAGTCATGTTTTTAAATCCTTTCACTTTCTCCTGTGTGGGATGCTGTGGGTCTTTGTTTCCATAATCTTGAAAATCCTGCCTGCTTTGATCTTTCCATTTCCCTGCAGGAACACATGAAATGTCTGTTAAGCTCTTTATGAAGCTCCTGACGAGAGAAGAAAGTGCTGGGTCCCCCAGCCTCTTCACAAAGGTTTTTGTTTGTTTGATTTTTTAAATGTGTTAAAAGTTTAATTTAGTTTTAAAAATTGAAGAGGACGGAATGATGAGCAGTCATCAGAGTAACCAGAGTCCTTTGGCAAAAAGGCAGTTAAGGTCTCAATTTTTGTTTCTTCTAAAATAACAGCTGGCTGAATTTCTAGTAGAATGAGATCTGATCTCAGAGCAGCCAGTTTTATCATTTGTTAGTATGACAGATATGCCAGAATCTATAGTCTATTAGATCTGAGACTTTGAAGCTAAAAGTCAATTTTTTTTTCCCCGAGACAGTTAAAGTTAGACACAATATATGCAATTCTTAGAGCCTGAAGAAGGTAGATCACACTGAAACAAAAATGTTACCATCTTTAGACTTCAAAAAACCCTCAAAGTGCAATCTAAATCTATTTTTAGCCTAGTGACTACTGCTTCCACATTGCTCATCTCCTAGAACCTCAGTTTTGGTTTTGCCATTGATGGAGGATATTGATGATTATGGTGAGATACTGATTTTGACTATTAGTCACCAGTTCTGCCAGTCTTCCTGAATGCACACACGCAAATAATAAAGGTTTTTCGGTGTTTTAATTCCTTCAGAAAAATGTTGTGCTCTCATTGTAGTGCCCGATGTCCAAAAACTTGGAATGTAATTTGAAGTATTGAAATTTATGAAAAGTATATAAATTCAAACTAAGTAATGAGAAAAAATTGCCTTTAGTCAAATATCAATATCTATATATTGCTTTTTAGGATTTGTACCATAATATTATTATAATGAACATGAAGTAATGACAAGAATTATGCTGCTGTTTTATAATACTAAATTAATATTTGTGGTTAGCTCATTATTTCACATCTCTGGTATAGCAATATGTTTGCTTGTGTACCTTCAGAAGAAACCTGCAGGGGACAAAATGAAAAAGCTGAATAAATGCTGATTGTGCTGACTAGTTTTTAATGTCTTCAACAATTGTACATTCTGTGGTGCAGTACTGTTTCATTTTATGCAAAAATTGCATGTTAGAAGCAATGGTTGTTACAGTGTCCTGGTTCCTGATAAGTGCTGTGCTCTCCAGTACTGTAACGTAGAGATTTCTTGCAGAAATCCCTCTTTGTTTTAGAACATGGCTGTAGTTCAGTCTTGAGTAGCAAATGCTGATAGGTGTGAGAAGCTGGATACACCAAGTTGGGTTCTCTTTGCTGTTTCTCTGATGAGTAGCTGGAAGAGAGCCATGCTCTGCTAGGGGCAGTTATGTGGTCAGGCTGATACAATGGCAGACCTCTTTTTTTGGTGAAACAGCGGGAAATGGACTTGTGAGTCGATATCAAGGTCTGACTTTGCATGGGCCTTCAACTTGCTGCTCTTTGCTGCTGATTTAGCCCCTGTCTCATGTATGTTAAGTGTATCACACTTAATCCCATTCCTGCTCCTGCCACTCTGGAGTGCATCTGCATCGGCAGCAAGGCCAAAACTGCTTTGAGATACTTTAATTCTTAGCCTGCAAAAGCTTTTCTGCTGCTCTGGGCATGGTGCAGTTGCCTGTCAGAAGCATCCAGTGCCATTTCAGTAGTGCTAGGCTGCCTTCAGCTCCTCTGGAAAAGGGCACAGTCTTGTCATGTCCGTGAGCTCCACACAGATGTCTTTGAGCCCCAAGGCAGTACTCAGTGCTCGTGCTGGAGCAGCTGAACCCTGACCCTGCAGCATCAGGATTTATCTGACAAAACGCTGTGCCTGCTTCAGATAGCTTTTGAGTCATGTCTAAATGACTGAAAACAGCTCTGCATTGCCCAGTTGAGTGTCTGAACAGCCTGGAAAATTCATGGAGAGCAGAATGCATTGGCATGACACGAGCTTTGGCATAAAAATTTTATATATATATATATACACACACGCATATATCTACATATACGTACTGGATCCAAGCCAGTAACCAATGACTCTCAGCTGTGGAAGATGGTTTGAAATTCTGTAGGGAACTCTTTTGCTGTCCAGTCCAAAAACACACTTTCAGAAAATCTGTCCGCTTGGTTGTGCCCTGATACCGTCTGGCAGCAGCAAGGAGCAAAACTATCAGCCCCAGAGAAGTTTCCCAGCATTCATTAATGCCTTATTTCCTACCACAGAACAGCACAACTGTTGATGGCTTTCCAATCCTCTTTTTGGAGGGGGAGCTTCTTTTTGAGATTTAAGACACTTGCCCTTTTTTTTGTTTGGTTGTTTTTTTTTAATTTAGTATGATGACATTGTTAAATATTTTAAGAATGGTAAGTCAAATTTGTCTTCATTAACTTCAGTGCTTAGGAGACTTTTTTAATGGAGCAAAATCGTAGTTTACTTTCAATTTTGTGATAGGTTTTTATCCATTTAACCTAAGAACATTTTCTTTAAACAAAGCCAATCAATTTTGTGCGCAACATGCCCAATCTAAGGTTATCTTGTCCTTGGTAAAGATGGTACAGATCTGAGAGTGGCTCATTTCTGTAGGGCATTCCAATGGCATGTAATTCAAGATTCTTTTGATTAACCTATTGATCTGGGAGGACAAAGGGTAAACTGTTTTTCATTTTCTTGTCTTTTTTCCCCATGTTTGCTTTCTTCTCACAAGTAAAAGAAAAAGAAATATCCAACATAATTTTTTTGCCACTGCTATTAATGTTTGAATGGGGTTTTTTACTCACTTGCTAAAAATCTTTAGGTGAAAACAAATTACCTTAAAACGCCAGTAATTAATTCACTAGTTTTCTGTAAATACTGAGAATGTGCAAGTATTATGCTATATCATATATTTTTAATGATCTTTTGCCAAAAATCATAGATTTTCCTCAGAAAGAGCACAGTGTTAGAGACTTAAGAGGTTTTAAACATGCTGCTGAAAAGCCTCTAATGAAAGGAACTGTTCCTTTAATGTCCATAGAGAGCACATCAGTAGGTGGCATTACTGAAAACCAAGGGAGCACTTCAAAGACTGGAGGAAACTGTTCAAAATCCTGGCTCAGGATGCCACAGGTTTTGCTGTATTAAAATTCAGCTTGTAGGATCCAGAATCTCAGAAAATCTATCTGACCTCTAATGATATCTCTGTGTTTTAAGCACCATCTTCAGAGTTTCTGGATATTGTATCTCTGCTCTAGAGCAGATAAACTGCATTAATTTAACAACTGCATGGAACTTTGAGCTAGGTGATGTTTTATTGTCAATTGCTTAATCTGAAGATTGTTTCCAGGTTGTTTTCCCCATACATAAATCATAATTCAGAATACAGCTGGAGTGCATCTCAGCCAGAATACAGTTACAGTAGGGTATATATCCATAATGATTAGGAAGAAGCAGAACTAATATTTCTCAAAGGTTACACTTATGACATTTTTCTTTATTGTCAACATACAACAGTGTAATTCAGCTAGCAGTAACCATAAAAAAAAATGGCATAAATTAATATAGAAAACAAAGTAATTAAACAGAAACAAAATTAAAAGGATTTAATTAGTTTGGGGGGTTGTTTTGTTGTTTTTTGGTTTTTTTTTAAAGTAGGACAGAAACATAAAATAATTTGTCTAAGGGAGATGGGAGCAGATGTAGGAATGGGCAGCAGTCATTTGTCAATGTAAGACAACCATAATGGTGGCATCAAGGAGAAAATTATGCTAATAAAAAAGTCATGCCTCATGGTGCCATTATTAGTTGACTGTGATACATGAATGATAATGAGAATTACATCACTTCTTGAATTTCTAAATTGCTCTGCAAGCTGTTTGTTTATATGGTACACTCTGCTTCACGGTTGGCTGATTTGCAGCATTTCCCAAGATTTTCGATTGTAACATTGTATATCCTTTGCCTTAATTATACATGCAGACATTGTTCCATATTTCCATGAAACTTACAAACCTTTTCCCTGAGATTTGTCCCCATTTGTTCAGCTACAGGGACTAGGAATCCCACCATTTCTGTGCTTTGGTTTTCATCCTCTGTGAGCCCAGAACTGGCATTTTCTTTCACTTGGGTCACAGCAGAAGTAGTGATAAGAGATATATTCCAAAATCAGCCTTGTAACTCCAAAGCTGCAGACAAATTATTTTATTTACTCTGACCCAAATCTGTTTCTCTGGATTGTATCACAGGATCCAAAATGTTTTTGAAGATGAGCCTAACAAAAAAAAAAAGCATTTTGAAAACTGACAGATCCCAAATAAGGATCTGTTTACTCTAATACTGGTAATCATAAACCCTCAAATTTGTCCTAAGACCAAGTAACTCAATTTAAACTACTTGACTAAAACTTTGCTAGATTTATTTTTAAATATTTTTCTCATTTTTGTTAATCTGTTCTTTAACACTTACAGTATGTACATAACTGGCATCATTCCAGTGCGGCAATTTTAATAATTCACTGTAAATTTAGAGTAGCTGAAGTTCATTTCTAGCCTATCATATGGCACTCCTGGTAATTCCAGAATGAGAGATTTGAGGTGGTTTACTCTTTCTTCTCAGAAACTGATATTAGGGGATTTAGGGGGGATTAGTTTATTTGGTTGGGTTTTGTTTGTTTCTTTGCTTAGAGTTTTCTTCCCAAGCTGTTTTTCTTACCTGGTAGGTGTAGTGCCCATTGTTCATTTCCCATCCAAGCTGATTCTGACTTGAAGTTATTCCACTTCTGTAGTTCCACAAGACTGTGAAGTGCTGTTTTGCTTTGTTAGTACTGTCTCTGAAAAATAACATAATTTCCAACTGAATCAGTGTCAGTTTTCCAGATTACTGGGGTTTCATCTTGGAGATCCTTGATTTTCATCTGCTGTTCCTTCAGAATTTGGCCACCTGTCTTTTTCCTCTTTGATCGTTTGGAATGATCTGACAGTCAATTTTAGTGAGGCAAAACCACTTCAGCTACTAAAAATTATAAATTATAATGGAGGACCTGTCAAGAATATTCACTGGTTTTGCTCAGCTTCTGGAGAAGTTCACTGTGGAAAGTCCAGAAGACCCTGAATATTTGGCAAGAAAGAAGGGGATTCTGGAAAATTAAACTGCTTGGATAAGCTGTATTTGCCCTTCTAAAATTTGTAAGATAAAAATACTGGAAAATTATTGACCAATCATCTTTTAGTAATTTTTTGCACCATACAAGAAAGATTAAAGCTAGGTTTTAGTGCTTCCTTTCCCTTTGTGTCATTTATAAATTAAACTATCTGTAGTTTAAGAGGCATGAAAAGCTCTTTCAGTGAGAGAAATCTGTTCGTCTCAAATCCTGACAAAATTAAAAACCTTTCACACTGAATCTAATCAAATGGTTAATTTCAATTGAATAGTTCATCTTAAACTTGTTCAACACGTGCAAACCCTGCCTCAAAACAGGTGTTTACTAAAGCAAAAGCATTAAAATGGTCGTGATATGGCTGAGAAATGATAGTAACAAATAAAGAGGTGACAAGGGAGATTCTTCTCCTGTGTGAATTGGCCCAGGTCTATTTAGGGTCAGTACAATTGATTGGTGTCTCATTACCTGAGTCTGTGGAAAGCCCTGGACTTGAAACATGGTGATTTGGTGATAGGCAGGAAAATACATCTGTGCTAGATGGATATACTCTGTTGCAATAAAAAAAGCATCTTAGTTTTGAATATAATTTTCCTTATGTTTTTCAAAGTGCAACATGTTCTTGCTAGGACATGCTGCACATCGTGTGGTAGCACCTTTGTTTTCTGTTCTGATGCACAAATTCAGAGAGAAACTTTTTGAGTAATTAGAGTGACTTTGGAAATTTAGATCAAGTGAAGACTCGATTATGAAGAGGCTGTACAGAGCCAGTTGTGAATTTAGCATTCACTGCATGCTCCTCAGTGGTCCCTAGCAGATATTTTGAGTTGTCACTAGGAGTGCATTCCTGTGCTGCAGCTGCCTGCACGAGTGAAATTACCCAGTGCATTACTGATTCGTAGCCTGGCTTGTCGTGTGCTGTCTTGCTATGGAAAAGTCCCAATTTTATTTTTTCTCTAGAGAACTTTCATCAATTTGAAAAGAGAAGTCAAACTACTGGACTTTATTGCTAAACATTTTGCAATAAACAATGTTCTGTATCAACCTGATTCATTAAATTTATTGTTTACCTCTGTGCAGTTAAGCTGGTTCCAAAAAACACAAATAGAAAAGATTTCTTCTGAGTCACTCTCATGTTAATTGTAGGCAAAAGCTGCATTCAGAAAAAAGCTGGTGTTGAAAGAGCTCACCTGTCTTTACATTACATGTGAAGAGCACATACAACTGTTCAGTTTAAATTATGAATAGCAAATTTATGTCATTACAATTTTAAAAATCCTCAATATCCTGTTAATTATGTTTTATGGCTCTCTTAGGCATTTCATAATCCTTGCTGTAGCACAATATATTTTTCTTTATTACAATATGTTGCTTAGTAATGCACAAATCTCTCTTAAAGTGCAGCTGCCTGTGTGTCTTTGCTCAGAGGATGGCAGCAGTAATGTGTCTGCCCCTCTGTGATGCACTGAGGGCATCACACGGCTTCATATCCTGCCTGTCAAAGTTGCCACCATTAAAAGGATGATTGCTCTCGTTAGATGTCTTTTCAGACACAGGAAATTATTAATTAAAAAAAGCCCACATACACAGAGGGAGAGGGAAAGCATTCAAATCATCTGGGGAGCTACGGGGGGGGGGGGGGGGGGAAGCATAGGGCAATCTACATTTGTCTCTAATGATCTGCACCTGGATTCAGCCACGCTTTGAGGCCAAATTCTGGCATTCCAGGGTGCAGTTTCACAGCTGGAGCAAAGCTCTGTGTCTCAGCAAGCCAAACCCATTAGGGGGGTGAGAAAGGACTTCTATGGTTTTAGGGTTGAAATGCTCAGTTCACAGTAAGATTTCTATTTGAAAAAGTCCTGGTAAAAAATGTAAATGCAAATGAAAGCATTATGTGGTTTGTTTTTTTTTTAATGGCCCCCCCCATGGAAAAATGGAAACACAAGCAATACCATCCACATACAAGCTACTCACAGGAATTGTGAGTGGTATTCTTTTTTCCATACAAATTTACCCCTTTTCTTCAAGGTCCTTGAGTTCTTCTCCTCTGACTGGCCCATCTGATTGATGAGGCACCTGCATTGATATCTTGTAGGAGAAACACAGTTCTTTTGAGGCACATTCAAACCAGCTGTTAACAGGTGAGTACCAGAAATTCAGGTTGTAATGAGGACTTTGCATCATCATAATAACTTATGGTGTAAGAGTGATGTCCCTTTTTGTTCACCTGCTGTTAAATTACACTTGTTACCTCAAAGAGAGGTGCTGGAAAATTACTCAGCTGAGCTGTTTGTAGTAATATTTACACTTAGAAATTTAGATTCTGACTGAGAACGATGCCAGACCAATGCTAGAAATCTGTATGGTAGTTCATTGCATGAAATAAAGTTTGATTCTGCTAATAGATTTCTGACCCAAACATTCCTGGCTGGCTGCTTTCACCTAAGCCATGGTTTGCTACAGTGGGAGAACTGAATTGCTGCCACTCTGGTTGTTTTCTACAGCAGTGCTGGAGCTCAGTGTGCCCCTGGCTTGAAACTCAACTTTTAAGCAAAGTTTGTAGGAAAGGGGGAAAGACTGTAAGAAACGATGGCAAATGGTGGAAGGAAGGTTGCTTAATTTGGGATTAGGACAGAGAACATAAAAGGTCTTTAGTTGCTTTGCTCTGTCTTGAGGTAGGCATGACAGCATGACTGGTCTGTGCTATTGCTGTGACAAGGGTCACTGTTCCCTGCACCTCCTGACCTGCTCCTGCAGAGTTCTTGGTGTACAAACTGTTCAGGTCTGAGGAGTTTATGAGGAAAACCATATTTACAAGTTTAGTTGTAGCTCTTAAGAGACTTTGAGAGCAAATGGTTGGAGGTAGTGGCCTGAGTGACCACTAACATAATGATAAGCATCTTTTGACCCTGACAAAAGAGGAAATGTTTTCTTTGTGTGTCTGATCATCTCAACTAAAGTAAAGGGGGTATTTTGGTGCCTCAATCAGCAGTGCAGTATGAGGAGAAACTTTAAACAAATGGATCAACTCTTCTGTGCAGGAATACTCAAAGTTTGAAAAGAACCTGTGAATCTGTTCAGACTTTGGGTATGAATTAAGATCCATGAAGGTTTGGAGCATTAGCTTTGTAGTCCTGGAATGCTTTATTCAGTCACAGGCAGCAGTGAGCTACGCTGTAGTCTTTGTTAGTGACCCCAAACTTCCATGTGAAGTTTGTTTCCAGGTATTTGACAGCAGCACACGCAGCCCCACACCTTCTGAGTGTTCTGGCTCCTGTGGCATCACAGCGCTCTGTCAGCAAATACTCCTTTGTAATCTGCAGAAACATTTTTAGAACACAGGCCTGTGCCTCCCAGGGAATGCACAAACCCTTCCCACAGATGGGTTTTTATTCTGCTTTCTCCTCTTTGCAATGAGCAAAACCATGTCACTTGTCTAGTCTTGGGCGAGAGAAGACACTGGTGATAAAAGCAATGTTTCATATTAAAAAAGGCTCCGCCGTTGAAATGGCTCCCAATTTTTGGGTGAAGATTTTGTCCTGTATATGGTAAACAGGGAGATTACGACTTAAATATTCCTTGAATATTTATTTTTATATATTTTATTTTTATTAAAAGTTTACATAAGCATGTATTTTTTCCTTTATAGTTTTTGTATTCAGTGGTGAAAATACAAGTAATTAAATGTGAGTAATTAGATTGAATCTCAGGATTTTTTCTGTTTTGCTTGCAAAAATGAAGGAACTGAGTTTGTTTATCTCAGAGAAGTTAATAGCAAGAGGAAATATTCAATTTTATCTATATTTCTGCAATAGTTACCTGTGTTTGACAGTAATCTGTGCTTTTTTGTTCATAGCATAGCTATTCTCAGAAAAAAATGACACTATTATCTGGAACTTAGAAAATCTTTTTGCCTGTCCTGTAGTTTTTATGAAAATGTGCGCTCACTTGTCGTATGAAAAAATACCTCAAATTCCTGTTTGGGCTAAAATGTTACTTAAAACCAATTATATGCACTGATTGGAATGTGTGTCAGGTGCCATGTTTAATTTCAACCCCATTAAAATTATAGGTGATCATTAATAATTAAAATACCCAGTAGAAAATCATTGGCTTTGAAGGTTGAAAAAGCGTATTGTCTACAAAAAACTCTTTGTGCTCCACTTTGAAATTATCTCCTGATGTAAGAAAGCACAAAATTAAATTCATCTCTTTTCTCCTTTAAAATTCAGAGTAAAAATATGCAAAATACATTTAAATAATGTTTAGACAAATTCACTTTGTAGTTCAGTGCAGGCTACAGGCTAAACTGCTAGAACTACATCAAGTTAATTGCTATTGAATGAAAACTTGTTACCTGTTCCCAAAGCCTTTGCATTTACCCAGTTTCAATTTGTGCAATTCAACTTAAATTTGAAAAGCCATTATTGTAATTATGAACAATATTTTCATTTTTAAACAATTTATTTTTTCTTTAAACAGTTATGTCGCTGGAGTTCAGTAACTCTCCAAATTTATGTAATGGAAATTGTTTCTCCTTCTTCTTCATTGTTATAATATGTGGAAACTGTTAATAGTTTGGGGAACAGAGTCTGTCCTTTTCTGCCCTACATGAATGTTTTCTTTATCTGTTTGACTTCCGTAAAACAGAATTTATTATGGAGCTATTTATGCAGTTGTTAATGGTGTGGATCACTGTTAATGCAGTTAATAGATTGGGTGAAAATATAAGGAATATATCCAACAAAATTTGCATTTTTTCCTCCTCAACTATAAGGTTTTTTTACTGTCTACAAGGAGATTTGCTAAAATGCTGTTGGCTTTTGTTGTTATGGAGGTGGTTTTGGGGTTTTTTAGCTGCCTAAAAGCTCTCAGAATGACAATTTGTCTTGCTCTTCACCACAAACCCTCCTGTATCACCTGAACACAGTGGTGAGCTTAAAGCACAGCTGAGTGAGAGAACATGATCAAGATAATTGATCATGCTGGGCTAATTGATGTCACTGTTGGGAAGACACCTTGGATAAATTGTTACCTAAATCCTTCTTACGCTCTTCAGTACTTTCTTCATGTTGTTCCTTGTTTATGAAGTAATGACCAAAACGTATCTGGCATAAAATCACACTGTAGGTTGGGAAGGCATCTCAGATTAAGAAAAGGTACCACATTTTACATAATTAGAAGTGTTGGTCACCAAAAATGTATAAAAAGAGAAGTGACTAATCTCTCTCTTTCTGCTCTGAGGAAATGATCTGTTTGACTTTTCAATCAGGGCCTTCTAATACTTTGCCTTTTAAATTTGAGAGAAATACTACATTAGTGTGCAAGTTGGTCAAGGTTTGTTGTCTGTTCCTCTTACCATGCATATTATGCTCTTTCTCAAATGCATCTTACTTTCTTTTGTTTACTTCTTAAAAACTCTGTTCATCCCAAAAGACAACCTTCTGAAAGATTTCCTTTAAATTCTGAAGTGTTTCTGTTAGTGACATGTAATGAAAGTATTCACAGTAGTGCAAACGGGTATTGATCACTGTATGGTGAATAGCAATAAATTATCAGAAGAGATTAATTATGGGAACAAGGATCTCTTCTAATGTCCTAAAAACTCTAGCTTGTTCTTGTTTGATAGTTCTCATTGAGTAATCCAAAGGATAGAAAACTGATATCAATGAAATGTTATACCCTTATACAAATGTTGATCTGTAATAAAATGAGAATCTTTTTTCTAATTACAGATACTTTGGGTTTTCAGCATGTCATGCTGGAGCCAACCTTGTTTAGATTTAAATACAGCTGTTTAGATTTAGATACAGCTGATGTAAATGAAAATCTTGACAGTCAGTAGAACTAAATGAATTTATAGCCGGTGAAACTTTGCTGTTCTGCTGGGCACACCACCACATACAACTCTTTCTGGTAAAAACACTTACCTGCTGCTGAGTACTACAGCCATTTAGAAGAATGAAATTTTTTTTAAAGAGGGAAGGTTCCTGATTCAAGAAGTTTAAGATACATGTCACTGCAACTACCTCCCCAAAGCAAAATTTTATCTTGGTAGCCTTCTACCTATACAGTGTGTCTTTTATATTTGACTCTGGCAGCTTCTTCAAAATGATATGAAGGGGTTCCTTTCTTGCTGTTATGAATGTCATGTAGCAGTGATGTCACAAGTAATTGTTCTGCTCATGTGCCAAGTTTCCTTTTTTTGTTAGTTAAGTCCATGGGAACTTTGCTACTTGGGAGAGAATTATTATGTATAGAGTGGGAAGAGGGGAGATTGAGCTTCTGGAAGATAAAAGGTAATCCTTGAGCATTTGAGAGAGTTATGTAATAAGTTTATACAGGTCCAGACTCTGTAGCCCCACTGGTTGACTTTGACACACATTTTTGATTCCAAAAGCAGGAGGTTTACTCATGAGATATTTTGCAGCTCCTCCTGCCTCGGAAAGCCTGACCAGTCTATTCTACCCTGGCACTGGCAGAGGGATGATCCAGTCTGCAGTGCATGGCTCCAGTTCTTTACAGCAGTCCAGGATCTCCTTTCGAGTACTTAGCCAGTACTGACAGAAAGAGGGAGGCAAGGGTGGAAAGGATCAGCTTACCTTTGGAATACATAAATACCACCTTTCCTATGACTTTTCTTACGGTGAGCCAGAACAGCAGGAGATTGAACTGTTGAAAATTGCTTCAGATGAATTCTGGAGAAGGATAAAAAGTAAAAGGAATAGCGCATTCACTTTGTTGCTTCCCCTTCCTTTACATTCTCTCTTATCCAATATTTTTGATTTTTCAAAAAATGTTCAAAGTAAACCTGAGATCTTTTACATTACCCTTTGGGGAAAAGCCATTTGTTTTTAACAGGATTCAATATTTCTTGTAATTTATTATTAATTTCTTTCAGTGATCATAACTTTTCAAAGTAGCCATAGAGAAATCATTTCAAAAGATGTTGAAACTACTTAGATCACACCAGAGGAGGTGAGCAAATGGCTGTTAGCCTTTCCTCCTCTTATCCAGAGAGTATAATTGTTTTCTGTTAAAAAAGATTTTATTTTCCTCATAGCACTGTGACCTACGCTAATTTTTTAATGAAAAGATAATTTGGAATGCTGCTCAGCTGTTTTTCTAAGCTCCAAACTATAAGTCTTTGACATGTGTTCTCTGTTGCCATAGGTTTCAACAAATAAAATGCTTTAGGTACATGGGAGAGTTTCTGAGGTGTTTGACTAGAAAGACTCAGGGTTTGCTCCAAAGCTGACTGAAATCTGGTGGGCAGGGGTTTTTTATTTATACTTATTCTTTTTATTTATCAATAGAAAGCAGAAAAGCACAAGGATTCTCAAACACACACCCCCCCCCCCAAAACTCCTAGATTTTCTTTCCATCCTTCCATGAAAATAAACTCTTGCTTTAGCCAAAGTGACTGAACTTAGGTTCATTATTTGGCATGTTTTATCTCCAGTACTATATCACATAGTTCAGACTGGGAGGAAAATGATTAATGTGTTTTGCAATATGTTTTGGCATGAAAGTGTCCAGTAAAAATAATAATGCTTATTTTTCAACTTCAGTAGAAATTTCTAAAATATAATTATTCTATTTTAATGCAGTGGTAAACCACCATAAATACTTTGGACATAGGAAAAAATATGAATTTTATTACTACTCCACTGATTTTGAAGTAGAGTTTGCATTTGCAATAAAGTCCTACTACCTAAATACTGATTTTAAAAAGTGTATCTATTTGGATGCTAATTTCTTAATTTAACATTTTTATATATTAGAACTGTGCACTACAAGTGTTCTTATTTTTCTAAATAGCAGAAAGACTCTGCTTGCTACCACTATGCCAATTATAGTTCACAATAAATAATGTCAGAGCTGGTCAGAATTGTGTGCTCTGTTAGGATATTGTTGGTCTGTGTCTCAGCAAATGAGGGATGGGTTTTAGGCTACTGTTGGTTGACAAGATACTAAAACACTTCAGTAGCAAGGTTCTCATGTATTTTCTGAAATTCTACATTAATTCAGTAGAGGAATTTTATCAGTTCAATCCAGTTCTGAGGTAATAATTCATATATGCAGCAGTTTTCAAGGTGCAAGAAGGAATTTCCATTTGAGGACATGAGGAACGCCATATATGTGAGGAATTAGTTAAGGTCTGAGATTACAGGATTAAGGAGCAAAATTAAATCTAATGAAACAATTTTGGTGTTGTAAGATTAAAGACCTCTAAAAAATGAAAGCATGATGTAGTTGACAGTATTTAAGAAGCTGCCCTCTTTAAAGCATTAAGCAGTTACAAGGCTGAAGAAGTGGTGGGTGGAAAAGGAGACATGTATGGGGATTTTCCACCTCTGCCCTTTTAAAGGAAATGAGATATGAACTTCATATGAAAAACTAGAAGTCTCTCTCCCAAAACTGGAAGAGACTAAGCTTTGTAAAGGCTAAAATTTAATTTTCACTTAAAGAGTAGTTTAAAAATATGACAGATGCAACATAACTACAATGAGTTTGTGAGCTGCTGAACTTCCCGCTCTGCGGTGGGCAGGGGTAACTCTGTTGTATGATATGTAGGAACTTTCATAGTAATGCCATTGCAGCTGGGCTGCTTCCCAGGAGCATGAGTTTGGAATATTTCCTGAATTCACAGATTGTTCTTGCAAATTCTCACATCTTGATGTATTTCTATTTGTTTCAGTGAAATTTGGAACAGGATATGGGGGAAAAAATAACATTTTTGTTATTCTTTCACTCTCTATGCTGGAGTAAGCCAGAAACATTAATGACCAGGAGTGTTCTTGTTCCATATGTAATCTGTTTCCTCAAAAGACAGCAGGAATCTGATCTCTTCTAGAAAAAGATATTTTAGCCTACAAATTTTTTCTAAAATGTGAATTATTACAGTGGCTGATTTCTACAGTGAAAACACAGTATGGTATAGGAGATTGCAGTCTATAGCACAAATAGATTATTTTGTGCACTAAAATATTCTTTTGTCCACATTTTTCATGCTTTTATGGCAAGTCACTCCTGCAGATTTCAAGAAGTTGTAGTTCTAACCTCTTTTAAATGTATGCTTTGAATTGTTTATCTGGTGATGAACCAGATCTAGGCATGTACACTTAATCTGTGACTATTTGGTAGAATTCTTTGTTATCCTACTGTGGCCTTCAAGGGTCTTAGCTAGTCATGTGCTAAAATCCAGGTAGAACAAAAAAAAAAAAAAAACCAAAAGAGAAAGTATTTCAATTTATTTCACACACAGGTACCACATCTCACACCTGTTACAGTGTGACTGAGTGCTACAATATCTGGCATTTCCAAAGGAGATTATCACATGAAAGATCAAGTTATGGAAAACCCAGTAACTTCTAAAGCAAAAATGCTTCTTAGTTTCAGTGGCTAAAATGGGATAATATTATAACATCATTTCATGTAGACTGAGGATGTTGGGGTTTTTTTGTCTTGAAGAGTTTTAGAGTATTTGTTATAGATGAGATTTCCGGGTTCAAAGCTCTGTATTCCACTTTTGGTAATACAGATACCTAAACATCTACCCCTCAAGGAAATGCATCTGCCACATACTCAGTAATGTGGCACACACAAAAGCCTTTGAAATTAAAAATAAAAAGTCACTATGGTGTAACCTGCTGTTTGTTGGGAAATGCATAGGTAAGCAGCTTTTTGTAATTGTTCATGAAGCTTTCAGACAGCCATCCCCTCAGGAGCTGTGAATTTCGGTGGAGTGTGTGATGATATTGTTTATTCAGGTTACGTATCAGCATTCTTTACACCACTACTTCTTTAGGCATCTGGGACTTTGTATAATTGGTTCTGCAAATTTATTTCACTTGTCAGTAAACTTATTTCACTTGCCATGTGGAAATGGTTCTCTTTAATGGGTTGCCGCATCTCACCATGGACCAAAGGATTTGTACAAGGACAGTTTCCTGTGGGTCACACAAGTTTACCTTTGCCATTGCAGGCATGGCAAGTCAGCTTGAAATTCAGTGTGCCGGGGGGGGGGGGCAGTCCAAAATTATTTTGCTGAGGAAGGTTTTGCTGTTTCACTGATCTGAAAAGTCCTGTGCATCCCTCGGTGGGTTCACCTTGCACTAAGGTTTGAACAGAGCCAACTTTATCCTTTCATGTGTAATAAGAAAATGTTGTAGTGGTCAAGAGTGATTCCTCATCTTTTGTAAAGGCTGATGCTATCAAGTTACTTGTCACCCATCCTCTGATCCATTTGTAGTTACCAGCTCTGGAAGGATTTTTCTTTTAAAGGAATAAGTTTGGGATTTTTTCCTAAGAGCAGTTTGAACTACTCAGAGTTTTTGACCTCTGGAAAGAAATTCACAGCTGACAGGCTGTTTATTAAGGACTGCACATCCCACGTAGTAACACACCAGGAAAAAAAGTTTACATGTCTCTCTAGACTCAGAAAGTATCAATTTTAACTTTGAGCATTGTATTTTAAATAAAACTAAATACGGCACCAACTGGCATAATTATCATGAGGTAATTGGACCCAAGGGATTAGAAACATTTGGCTACAAGATGTACCTGCAGCAACCCAGAATGTAAATTATAATAATTACTTCACAATAAAAGCCTGCAGAGCTGCACCTTATTTCCCAAGTAGCTTGAGGGTAGCAAAATGCTTTTGGATACTTTCAGCAATTTCCTTTCCTTCATACCCTAAGGTTACTTCTATTAACATCAGTTTGATGAAGGAGTGAAATGAACAAATGCAGATATAACTGAATTAGGTTCTACAGGTTTGGTGCTGGTTTGTAAAGAAAATGTTTATGCCCAGTATTGTTTAAATATTTCTAATTTTTTTTTTTCAAAACCAATTCTGCAGATGCCTTGTGCAAGTGTTCAGTTGTTACTATGTGCAAAGTCACATTTCACTGAGAATTTTAAGCAAGCAAAAGAATTTTGGTACATTATGGTCAGAAGATGAAGGGTATAGGAGGAATCTATCAGATAGCTTTAACACTTCAGCCTTTTACCTGAGCTTTACATATCTTGGATATTTTTCTGTGGTTAATATTCCTCTGCTTGTCATACCCACGTAGCCTCAACTGCTGACAGTGACACTTTCCATGCTAGAAACTCCTCACATCACTCAAACTGGCAAATGTGTGGTAGCCTGACAAGGGGAAGGGAGAAACCTCCAGAGTCATAAAATATGAGAAGGGTGGTTCATAGCTTATGTGGTGAAGCAGGCAGTTCTAACACTGCCTACATGGTCTAGTAGGAGAAGATAGCACATTAACATTTTGTGTGTGTTCTCTTCCATATATCAGAGCTGCTTCCATAGTAGTGAGGTAAGGAGCAAGTATTTTTCACCTGTATTCAGCTCATAATTGGTAAGGACTGTGATGTTCTCTGCATCTTTGGGGCCTAAGATTTTCATTTATTTTCCATTAACAAGCAAACTTTTAACTCTTTGATTGCCTTGAGTCAAAAAGAGCAGGTTGCCCTCTCATGGACTGTATGAATTTGTAATCTGCACCTTAGAACTGACTTGTCCTTTACTCCATGTGTCCCAAGCTTAGTTTATGTGCAAGTCCCAAGCTTTTTTTTATCTGCAAGTGGTTTGGGGTTTTTCTGTGATTATCAACTGAAGTATTTCACTTGTAAAGTCATTGGAAAAATTAGATGCCTGGATTCATACTTCCTGTAGGTTTAAGGCTTTAGTGGAGCAAATGATGCTGCAACTGATGGGGATGGGAGAATGGGGGAGCGAAGAAGGGAGAAAAAACCTCCGAACCTTTAATCATTTTGTTTTCTCTTTCTTTTGGTACTTAAGAACAGCTTCATTCAGTTAATCTCCTTCACAGGGTGCTGTTCAACTCAGTAGGTGACAGTGCAGTTCTGCAGTAGTAGCTGTGAGTGAAAGTATTTATCTACCTTCATCTTTTCTCAGAAATTAAATGCTTCTCTGGCTGCACTTCTTTATGACTAAAGTAGTAACTGAACTTAATTTTTAAACAGATCTGAAAAGTAAAACTTTTTTTTCTGCCCAGGTATAAGGCCTGTGAATATGCAGGAATTTGAGATATGTTTTCTTTGCTACTTTCTGAAAATATAGGTTGAATTTGACTTGCCCTCTGAAACTTACCCATGTGTAAGAGTACAACTGAACAGTGTTTGCCAGAGCAGTGCTGACCAAAGCTGCGCAGTCATTAATTATTTCCACCATAGAAATACATAATGCCACTAGAACAAAAGCAGAGTATCTTTGTAACTCCAGGAAATCAAATATCAGCCACCCAAAACTAATAGCCTCTCATTACATTTCTGTTTATCAGAGAACAAAATTTTGTTCTCGCTGACTTGAAAAAGATCCCTGGAGTAAATGCTTCTGTAACATACATAAATAATGTTCTCCATCAAATAACCTAATGATGTTTTGGGGGTGGCATCATTAACCTTCCACATAATATTTTGCCTTACAGGGGATAAAAACTCTGTTCTAATTATCCAGGAACTGAATAACAGGGACAAATAAATAATATTGAATTAGGGGAGTTTTATTATCTTTTCAGGAAAAGACAAGCTAGTAAAACAAACAACACCATTCTGGGGTTTTATTTTTACGAAACTCCCAGTCCCAAAGAGCATACTCTTGTTTTCAGTAGAACTAGAGCTAGATTTTTTCATTTAATTTTTTGCTTGCCATTCTTACTGTCTGTTCTCATAGATAGGGTGGATAAGTACTTGGGGGATCATTGTTTTGGGTGGATTGCTGACTTGTCTTCATGCTTGTTGAGAAACTGTTCAGGATTTTGATCAAAATCTAGCTGATTTTGTGTTTACTGCACCTGCAATATTGTTTCCTTGAAAACACTTTTTCTTGTCTAGGTGGCTATGCAGGGTCTTTCAAGAAATGTAACAAGACACATTTTTCCATATTTTACTTCAATAAATCGAAGCACCAAATCCTAAATGCTTTTAACACCACTAGAACTGCTAATCTGTATAAAATGTATTAATCACATTAATAGTAGCCAACTGGTATAAAAGTACTGCTATGAGAGAACCTTAACTAAATTTTGGATGTCATAGAATATGGTACTTCAGTTTGTTCCACAGAATTATGGTTGCCAGTCTTGCCATTTCTGCTCTAGCAAGGGAGAACAATTCAACGTCCCTTGATCATTTTTAAGCTGCCCCATCGCGCTGGTGAGGGCAGATTTCCTTGCGGGAAGGATGACTGGGACTTGTGCATCCTTTAAGACTGATTTCCACAGAATCTACCTGCAACTGGAATTCTATGTCCTCTGAAAACAACAACTGAAATACCCATCTTAAGAAAGAAAAAATATCAACAAGTGCCGTCAGATCACTGTTTTTCTGACACCACTCTGTACAGGCAGACTGACCCCCTCACATGGAGAAGGTGGGGTTCAGGAAAGACAGAAAGTTTGGACTACTGATATGAATCTTGTGTCTAAATTATTCACCCCTAACGTTAATGAATTAGTTTGTCATTTGTCGTCTTCCAAGTTGACCCTAACTTTTCCATTGCTGAAGCATATTTGTGCTTAACCATAGTACTACTGTGAATTTTGACTCATCCTTTTAATGTCTTGAAATGCACCGTATGCCTTCCTTTTAGGGTTTGCACAAATTGAGCATTCTTATTTTCAAAAGTAGATTTCGGGTTAAAGTCCTGGTAAAAGCACATGAAGCACTTCCACTGTCTTGATAAATCTTTGTGTCCTACCCATAAACCACGGAGCTCAGGCAGCAGAGTCAATAATCACAACATTGTGAATCATTTTCTGCAGTGGGCCTGACTGGGATGATTTGAGGATGTTGGGAACTTGTACACACCCATTGCTGTATTTCTGCATGTGCCTCAACACCAGCCAGTTTTGCAGAATTTTATAGAATCAGAACCACTCTAACACTCTATTAGCCCCTAATGACAGCCATTCATGCTTTGTTGTCCTCTACTCCGCCAGCTCTCAATCTTTGGTTATAAAATTAATGAAATTGCTGACATTTAAATGTCTTCTCATCTATACTCCAGATAATTACCTGTATATACTTCAGCGATTTCCCCACACACTCCATGCAATTAAAGACATAAGCAATTTGTCTTTCTTCTAAAACATTTTGAGGAAGCATACATCTTAGGGCTATTTGTGTCAGAATGTTATTGTCCCCACTAATTTGGAAAGATTCCTAATATCTTTAAAATATCTGAGATTAATTTAGCTATTTTTAAAAATGGCTTAAATTTGCCTAAGTTTTCTTTTGAATGCTGATTTTCTGTGAAGCTGTTCGTGTATATCAGAACAGTGCACATCTTTTCAAGCTTAGAAGGAAAATTTTTAATGCTTGTTGAGAGAAAGTAACTTGATGGATTTTTAGATACCTTCACCTAGACTCTAGTATGAACTAGATAGTGTCTAGATATTTTGAGGCCTGTAACTTCAGCTATGAGTGACTGTTCTGCCAGCAGGCAGACATTTTCATACACTTTTTGTGTGTGGCTCTCTGAGCCGTCTGGACTGACAGACTACCTTGTTACCACTTCATAGTTCTCTCCATGGAGTATCCAGGTTTTTGTCATTGCATAGCTTACCCTCTTTGTGCTTTTTGTCTTGGTTGTTACTTACCCTCCTCTCCTGTCATGCAAGAGTGGCCATGCTGAAGCAATTCACGTCATAGACAACCACGTGGTTAAACCATGCCCAAAGTTAGGATGAAGTTTAACTCCCTGTGGTGCTGTTTGTTCTTAATGCCTGATAGAGTAGGGGCTGTTCTAGACTTGGTAATAGCATTTCTGTAATTACACTATTTGTTTTTGATTTCTTCTAAAGAGATGAAAGACACAGTATCTAAGAGCCATTAAATCAGAGATTCATTTATTTCATAGAATTTCTGCTTTTAATGGACCATTGTGACTAGGCAGGAAGCCAAGTAGATCACCGTTTTTTGCTTCCATCACAGAATTATTCTTTTTCTACAACTTAAGGCTAATGGTTGATAATCACAATTCTTACAGATTTTTTTTTCTGAATGAATGCTGTGCAGAAAAGTTTGTTCTACTGCTGCAAATAGAAGCTAGAAGTTCTTATTTTACAATTTCTGTTTCATTTTCAAGTCTTATAAATCAAACTATTGTACATGGTTTGGGGTTTTCTTTATTTCAAGTTTAAAGTTATTTAAACTTGTGTCAATTCTATCAAAATTCAGAACAGGACTAGTGGCAACTAGGTTGTCATATTTAGTAGGGAAAACTGTCTGTTTTCCATCATAAATCAATAGCTAACACCTATTCATTTCACACAGTCCATCAAAGAGCCCCTGCATGATTGTAATGTTTTTCCCTGTGAATTTTAAGCAGTGAAATGAACATTTTACATTCAAAATACCTTTTCCAGTCCCAGCTTCCTTATACAAAACAAGTTTTATGTCATCCTGTGTTTTGTTACCTGTGTTTGAGTGTCAGCTGACAAACTTCTGAAGCTGGTCTGTTTTCTCCATCCTTCAGATGGAAAAGGAAATGTTGAAGGGATTTACTTATTTTTGGATATTGGCAGATACCACAGCAAAATCCCCCCCTTCCCATTTGCATTTGGTTGGCTCATGTAGTGAATTCTGCTAATGCTTCTAGAGTACTTTGGAGTTACAAAATGTTCTCCAAGTGTGTTCGAGCAGGGGTCAAACAGCAGCCGTTTTATACCGAGGGGCTGCTTTGTGTCTTGTTATGATGCCTTTTCCTGGTCTTAAAATCAAGAGTCATACATGGCTAGAAGGGGAAAAGGGATTTTACCTTGGTATTTATTTTAAGGATCCTTAGGTGCACACATCCAGGTCATATGCACTGAAATGCACCCCGCCAAATGCCCCCCTCAAGAGATCTGGTCTAACATTATAGGTGTTACTAATTAGCATATCTATCAAAGATTCCCCAATGAGAGGCTCAAGTGAGACCCCCTCCCCAAGGAGCCTTCCCCTGGATGATTCTATCTTAGTTTACAAAATGTGTTCTGGAGAGGACCTTGGGGTCTGGGGCACACTGATCCCTACCTGCGAAGCTTCTAAAATGTTTAGTTTCTCAGCTTGACAAACAAGTCCAAGAATGTAGGGAAAAAGCACAAAGAATACAGAAGTTGTAAAAAGGTATAGGAGGGGTATAAAAGAAAAGGCAAAAAAATCTTCGTGGCATCAGTTATATCAAGGTCAAGGTGCCCCAGGACAGGCTGGAAGGATGGGCCAAGGTCAACTCTATGGAGTATAACAAGGCCAAGTGCCAGGTCCTGCACCTGAGTCGCCACCACCCCATGGGTTCTTCTCTTCTCTTCTCCCACATTTCTACACCAAAAGGGTTGTCAAGCATTGGAACAGGGATGTGCCAGAGTCACCATTCTGGAGGTGTTAAAAGAGGTGCAGCTGTGGCACTGAGGGACATGGTTTGGTGCTGAGCAGGGCAGTGCTGGGGGAATGATTGGCCACGATGACCTGAAAGTTCTTTTCTGAACTAAATGTGCCTGTGTTTCTGTGATAGTCTGACACTATAGACAACAGCACAGCTTTCACTTGGTGAACAAAGTCAACATTACAGGATTCCACATCAAAATCTTCCCATTAATTTGGGAACCAGCAGACCCATATAATGCTGTGCAGATGGAGCTGCAGTACTTCCTAGCCTGGAGATGTAATGAGCCATTACCATACTACACTGTCTGGAAATTTTCTTTATGCTTCAAAAGGGAAATGGAGATGAAAAAGCACAGGGATGAAACAGAAATTTTCCCCATTCCCCAGTCGCTGGAAATACAAAAGGTCACAATTGAAAGCTAAACTTAGGTTGATTCCTGGTGAAGAAAGGCTTTCATCTCTTCTTAGAGGAACTTAGGTATTTAGGAAAACATTCTGGTACCATCTGCAGCACCAAGTGGTTTAGTGGCAAGCTGTTAAGAAGAGATGTGGATTTCTGTTTTGATGTATGTACATCACTGCTGAAGTTCAGACAGCCATGCCCAAAAGTATTTTGATATAAACATAGTGGATTTTTTTTGAACATTAAATTCTCATTTAATTAAAAAACAAATTTCCTAGCTATTTGTATAATAAGGTTTATTTCTGAGTTTCAATCTAAACCTTTAAACAGAGGGTTACTCAGTTTCCTGTTACTTTACGGGTTTTAGAAATGTTTGCAATCCTAAATGAGCACCTTGTGTCAGAAATTTCCATAGACACATCACTCTCAGCTAACTTTTTATTCTATAAAGTAGATGTAAGGTAGGTATAACTGGGAGACTGCATCAAAGTTCAAAGGCAGAAATCCTCACTTTTCCAGATTGAATCACACTGGCATTTCAGGCTTTGTTCTGGTTCTGTTCTTATCATTACAGTTTTTGGAGACCCTGTGGCAAGAAAATTTAAGTGCATGTTCTAAATACATCTGGTTATTAATTGAGACTAAAATATTTAATTTTGTCTTTATAATGCCTAATTGTTGTAAATGGCTCTGACTTGGGTATTTCATGGGTGTGCAGATGAGGATTTCTGAAACGACATGTAATAAGAACCTACCCTTGGAAATAGAGGGATATCTGCAATGAAATGGAATTTTTGAATGGTCTCATTATCCTAAGGATTTTTCCTTACACAGGTCTGTGGGAACATGCACTGTAGCAAATGTAAATGAAGACACTTAGTTGTCATAACCCTATGACTACAAAATAAATGCAAAATGTACTGCTCCCTTAGAACAGAAAATCAGGTTTAGGTCTCCATAGTTTGCAGGAAAACACTCCATTTCACATTTTGGAAGTGAGATGTTAACAGGAATTTTTCTAGAATATCTGAGCCTTTGACTATGGCTTCTCTGATGTTTTGTCATCCACAGTGTGTAAGTTCTTAGACATAACTGCATTACACCATCCTTAGGTCAGTCCTTGGCTGCAGTTAGGGGCAAAGGGTGGTAATGCTGAATTTCAGGTCACCAGAGCTTCTGATTTTAGGAGGCTTCACTCCCTCCTCCCAGCAGCCAGTAATGCTTTAGAAAAATCTTCTGTAGCTCCCAAGTGCACAGTGACGATCAGAAATGTGTTTATCCTCTAACATTTATTCTTTGATGAGCATACGGAGCATAAGAAAGCCTGACCCTTCATCTCTGGTCTGTTAGCAAAACCCAACATTCTTACAAAACAAGCTTAAAACACCAGGAGGATGACATTTGGGAACTGTGTAATTAATTGATTCTTGCTCATCCTGGTAAAGCAGTGTATGGGTTTGCACAAAAATTCTTTTCTCCTTTTAGCATATTGTTCTCAGATTTACTTCTAGTATTGGCCTGAGTTATAAAATTATCTCATTCAGGAAACTGTTGGGTGAGATGAGCTTGGGTGAAGCCTGCTGCAAAGATCCTAAAGCCTTCAGCAGGCTTACAAGTGTAGAGGTTTGCAGGATTGATGCTTTACCATCTGTAAAGCACATAAGATTCAACATGAAACCTGCTCCTCCAGGTGACCCTGCTTGAGCAGGGGGTTCTTCCAGCCTCAACCATTCTCCCGTTCTGTGTCCTCTTATTGTATTGAGCTTTCTTTTCTTTCTTTTTTTTTTTTTTAAATAATAATTCTGTGTAGCTAGTGAGAACAGGCAGACTTGGTTAGCTACATTTCGTTCATTACACTTCTTCTGAATTCTGTCTGGCTTCTGAGGACAACTTTCCTAAACAGTGTGCAACCACAGCATTGGCTTAAATCCTTAGAGATGATAAATGCTAAAGGAAAAGTCACTGCTTGCTTTCATTCTGTTTCCTTTATACTGTGCAGAAAAGCCTGATTTCCTACAGGGGTATTTCAGCTGTGCTGTAGGGAATGTCTGGCTGGGGAGCCTCATATGATCCCCTGGAAAGTGATGGATTAACAGTGTGCTGAAGAGAGGTTAAAGAGCTCTGAAATGGCAAATGCCGTCGTTTTACAGACCTGGTCCTTAAACAACAGTAGGCTGTGTGAGGGAGGGCAAAAAGCTTCCTTAAAACTGACTAAACTCATTGAGGCCTGAGGAAACTGTGATCCACCTCTTAGCAGTAAAGGAGAAAAGCCCAGAGTATCCCAAACAAAGCATTTACAGTCAAATTAAGAGCCTGCAGAATTGGAGTGTAAGTGCATGATGCCGTAAATACTAATGGCAGTGCTACCACTTAGCTCAGCTATTAGGTCTAATTAACTTGATGTAACTATTTGGTAATAATAAGTTAATGTTATATTCCTTGGAACTGGAACACGACAAGATTAAACCCCCATTGATAAAAATGACAGAATTATGTTCAATTACCTGTGGGGAGATATATTTGTTTTTAAGTCCTGCTATCTATGAAACACAAACTCACATTTGTCCTTAGAAATAAATTGTTTCATCAATAGCAGCTTCACCCCCCCATTAGGGCAAGGCTGTTGTGTGTGCTGATGAGTTGGATTTTTGCCTTAGTTTGTTTTTAACAGAGCAGATGTGCTGCTTCCTCTTACTGTACACTGAGCAAATCCAGAAACCACTTGATTTTCCTGCTGATACCTAATTTCCACACTCCTCCAATTTTGATTGGACTGCTGAAAAATCTTCCCAAATACCTTTTTCTAAACTAGCCGAGATCAAGTTCATAGCAAGTGTTTTAAAAGAAAGCATTCTTTGGAAATGCTGTGTTCAGAACGTGGATTTGGTTGATAGGTTCAGAACATGGATCTGGTTGTGTTGTATGCAGTGACACAGGAAGGATTATGCTGTTGATGGCATCAATTTATTTTGACTACTGATTCTTTTAAGAACTCATAGGAACTTTAAAATATCTCCCTATTGGATATTACATGTGTCTACCTATAGTCAAGGTTTGAGCCTGCAAAGCTCCACGTTTGTCAACACACTGAAGATTTCAGGCAAACCACCTGAGCTCGTCATCCAATCATTTCCTGAGTGAGATGCCCTATAACTCAATAATACAAATGAAAAATTCCCTCTTCATTATTGAAGGAGATGGAGCTATGTGAAACTTGCAGAAAAAAACCTGTTTCGTACCTCTCTATCCAATGTGTTGATATTCTGAGGCCATACCATCATTAATGGATTAGGAAATTATTTTTTAGAACACTTTTGGGAATCTGCAGTGCTGGTAGCTTAACTACACAGTAACCCTGTTATGTGCCACCAGTAAAGTTACAAAATAAATCTGGGAAAGTGCAAAGATGTAGGGACAAAGATTGAAGTGTCTTCCAGTTTGTGAGTCTGCATGCTGTTTACCTTCTCAGTGATAACAGGTTTATTGCACACAGCAGAAACGGCCATGGAAATCACATCCCACAAAATTATTGCCAACTGGCAACTGAGACCTAAATTTGGAAATCCATTCAGTTTTCCTGTTAATCAACTGTGCTTGATAAAATGGGCAGTAGTAAATTAAAATTACATATTAGTGAAGTTGCAGTTATCTATTGCTATATAAAGATAGCGCTGGTAAAAATCAATTTTTTGCCATCTTTAATTAGTCCTGTTCTATATTATAAATGTAATTAAAATGCCATTAGTGGCATATTTCTAAAGAAATCAATTCTATTCATAAAATATTTCTTACAGGAAAAAACAAAACAAAAACCCAAGATAAAACAACAAACCAAAAAATAACTGCATGATTGATTTCAGGAAGCTATGCTTTAAAATACAATCATATTGCTCCCATTTTTTCTGTATTTCCTGTTAGCTTAGCAATGTCAGAAGGCCATCAGAGGAGCTGTTTAAATACCTAATCAAAGTAGAAATGAATTTCTACGTTAAAAACAAGATGCAAACTGATTTTCATGGTATCCTTTACCTTTCTCTCTAAATTCTTGCTCCATTAGAGTTTTATTGGCTAGTTGGACCTAATCTGTCAGGCTTTCAATGTAGGGTGCTGTTTCTCATTATTTTTGGGAGGATTTCATAATACCAGGACCTAGAAAAACAGCCTCTGATCAGCTGATCTGAATTATCCCCACCTATGCATGTAGAGTTCCAATAACATTACTGGAACTGCTCAAAGAAAGGTTGCTCATGGGGCACCTGGGAACTCCAGCCTGTGTTTTGTGGGGAGATTAAAAATATCACTTTGTCAGTATTGCTTAATATGTAAAACATGTTATGCAAATGCCAGTGCTCAGGGGAAGAGCATACATTTTGCTTTTATATTCCCATTATGCCAGGAGCTTTGCCAACTCATAAGCAAAAATACTATTTTCTATGAATTCTTTGAATTTAAAACAGGCAGTAGACTTTAAAAAAAACCATCTCTAGAGTTGTGTGACCTTTGGGTTGAGTGTTTAATTAATGAAAGAATTTGTGAAAGGCAAAAGAATCCTCCATTCCTGTTAAGGCTGGGGGTCTTTATTAGGACCTGGCATGTCTGAGATTTCTTTTGCATTCAGAACTGGTGATTCAGTTAGTTTTCCCTATCTGCTCCAGATCTGTGATTCTGTATGCAGAAATAAAATTTCATTGGTGAAAAATAAAGTGATATTTTCACAGTCAGTCACTGGGAACTGATTAGCAAGAGAGAGAAGATAAATGGGAAAAAATCTAGAAGGTAGCATTCCCCACCTCTTTCATCTTCTGAATGTATAAAAATACAGATAAAAACGATGCATATCTATGGAAATACATATAAAGGAGTTTATTATCTGCAAATATACTCAAGCCTGATTTACAGTTTGTTGAAACTGATGAGAATTTTTTTCAATTATCTGTGGATCATTGCCAGGAGATTTATTGTTCTGAATCCAGATTTATGGACTTTGGCTTTTCTATCACCATTTTAAAACATTCTTTAGGTAAAGATATGAAAATCAAGGTTCTCGTTGTTTAATACTAATAAATTACCTTTTACATGGATCTCATTTTCTTTCAACCTCAAATTTTGTAGCACAGCGTGAAGCATCCTCTGTGGATTATGACAGATCCAGAGAAACTGCATTTGTTTTATTTCACCTGGGGTTTTGTAACAGTCTGCAAGTGCACAGCTGGACAGTTTTATGACCATGGGACTAAAACTCCAATATTCAGTGACATGCAATCCAAAGTTTGTTTGCACTCCAGAATGAAAATAGTAATTCCTGCTTTATGACGCTGCCTTATTACAGAATTGTCAGTATTACAATCAGTCTTTCTTTTCTATTTGACCAGTTTCTTTCTGGAGCTGTTTGGGGTGTTTGTTTGTTTGTTTTGTGAGTTTGGGTTTTTGGTTTGTTGGTTGGGTTGGGGTTTTTTTGTTTGTTTTTTTTCCTCTTGGCTGGTTGGGCTTTTTGTGGGGTTTTTTTGTTGTTTTTTTTAAAGCAATCCAAAGACACACTTGCAGTTGTGTGAAACCAGGAGTTTCATCTCAGGGTTGTCAGTTGTGACAATTAAACAGTGTTTAAATGTTGAGGGATGCAGCACTTGTGGAATTGTCACACTGTATTTTGGAGTAAAGCTGACTTATTATGATTTGAAGGCAGTTGGTGATCCCCTCACTGCAGAAAGTGGCTGTCAGTGCTAGGGCTGGCCCATCCAGGAGCACAGAGCAGGTTTTGGTGGTTATCAGCACTTTAAACTCTGGTTTCCACTTAGTAACTCTCTTCCCACACTGGTGTAGTTCTGTGTGTGTCTCTGTAGGTGTTAGTGGGGATTAGGAACCTATCCCATGAAGTCGTGGACAGAGTCAGGTGGCCATTACTGAAAAACATCCAACACTGATATTCATGTTCAAAAAATGGGCCTTCTGGTTCCTTTTGTAGTCAAAAGATTTTGGGCATTACTTTAATGTTTGGGGACAGGCAAGTTGTCACTCCTTGTTCTATACTGACTGTAATTTCTTGTAAGTGTGCTATGCCTTAATAAAAAAATGATGGGGAATATCAGCAATGCCCTGTATAAAACAAAGAGATGTCAGTGCTGGAGCTTGGTCTGAGGCAAGGACAGTTGTTGAATGGGACTCCTTTTCCAGCTTTCAGCAATTGACTGTTTCCAGCTCTCTCCCTTTTGGAATGGTGGTGCTGGGTCTTTTCACCCCTCACTGGCAGAGGCTCCTCATGCTGGGCAGAGTGGGGAGCACTCCTCTGCTGCAGCTTTGCTGCCCAGGTTAAAGCGCTGATCCTCCAAGGCAGCACTGCCTTGTGAAACACTCCTTGCTGAGTGGAGCAGGTGGGACTCTCCACCAGAACATGCTGATGCTGCACGTGTGGCTTCACCTTCCTGGGCTCTCAGTTTAGCTCCTCACTCTGTCTGAAATTTGCATGGGGATTTTTTTATGACAAGGGATCATCTTGTACAAAACCTCCACTCTGGGCATGCCAAGCAGTACCAAATCCTTGCTGCTTGGTTCTCTGGAATATTTATAATGCAAAGATCAGGGTAAAAATTCCCTGACTGGAAACAAAGGGATTTTGTGCCTTGGAAACTCAGATCATGAACTGTTGACAGGATTCTTTTAATGTGTTTCATGTCTGTTCACACTGTATCTGACAATAGCACATGTATTAGTTGTTAATAGTGCTTCTGGCAGTGAATGACAACTGGCAACACATTCACCCCACCCTCAGATTAGAGGAAGAAAGAAAATCTAAGCCTGACTCAGATACTGCTATGTACCAAATGTTATTACTAAATAATAAAGTCATCATATTGCTGTAATTTATCCTCCCTGTGCTTCCCAAGGCTAGCAGGCACCTCCCTGCATTGCACACTTCTGTGTTCATTTTCAAAGCTATCACTGTTCTAATGTACAAAGTACTTCAGTCTCTTGTTGGGATTTGAGGAGGATGGCAGGTTCTGAAGCTCTTGCCTGTTTAGGTACTGAAGCCTTGGTGATACCTTTGCCTTGTAGATGTAAGTTGCTACTTTATGGTGGCTGTTTCCTTCTCAGCTGCTTTTTTTTCTGTGGATGGATGGTTTTTTTCAGAGTAATGTTTCCATTCAACTATCTTTTAAAATAAAATCACACAGTTAATTATCAGAGAACGTAGTCCACCGTGTCTGCTAAAGGCTTATGAAACAGTGGCATATTTTTCCCTCTGCCACCTCGATGATTTCCAAGACTGCATTATATAATGTGGTAAATTACGGAAGTTATAACTAAATACTGCATGATGCAGTGCGGGGGAAAAATCCTTATATGTTTTAACTCTTCTCAAGGAAGGATCCTCAGGTATTATTTGTGTCTCAGAAGAGTTAAGATGGCTCAGCTGGGACAGAGCTGACCTACCTCAACCAGGAAGAATAATATTCTTTCACTTCTATAGTTTGTAATTGTGTATTATATTTGAATTAATTATATGGAAACACAACTAGGGATGTGACACTAGTTTGCAGATTTCACATTAATTATATCCGATGTACATTAGAAAAAAAAATTGTAAAAAAAAATGGCTTTCTTGAACACAGTTTTACATAATGCAATAGTCATTGCAAATTTTCTGTGGAAGTGGTGATCAGGAAGGCAAACAGCAAAGTCATCTCCACTGCTATAAACACTTAACACTGTGCCCTCATGATGTGCTAAATATATCACACAGCTTTTAGCTGTGGAGAGTCTTTTTATACTAATGAGATGGTTTGACAGAAAGTTTTGGGGGTTGATTTCAAAGAGAAAAAGAGAGATTATAAAAAGGTTTGATTTCTAAAGGGCTGCTCTTGCAAGTATCTGGTATAATAGGAAATAGGGAACAGAGTGCTTAATGCATTGTGATATTAGGCACTGATTAGTTCAGAAAATACTTCTAAGAAACTGCTGAAACTTTTGCATTTGTTTTCCAAGCCTAAAGTTTTTCAAGTTCTTGTTTGATAACAGAAGTGAGGAATGGCTTCTCTGCTGTCTTGGTTCAGCAGAGACAGTTCAGCTGGGGGAAAAAAAGTGAACTGGAGTCTCCTTTGGCCTGTGCATCAAAGGCTCTCCAGTGTGAGATGTAGTTCTGAAGTTCTGGTCAGGGTCATTTTCTTTGAGATGATTTAACCTGGATATTCCTCAGTTTTGTAGGCACTTGTGAAATAATTAGATGTGATTACACTGATAACTCGTGAGCACAGCCTGCTTGAGGCCAAATTGATCTGTAGGGCACAGATGAGGTCTCTGCTTGCTAAATGAGGAGTACTGCATGTAAAAGGGGGACCTACAGTATTCAACTTCGAATTTTAAACCTGCAAACCCAGACATTTCATGACAGCAGCTAGCTTTAGCTATTTTTTTTTTTTTTTCTAAGTCACTAGTTAGGTAAAGTCCCATGACTCTTCAACAAAGTGGTAGAAAATATTCTTCCCTATAACTGCATATTTGTAGGAAGTGGGGGACAAAGGGCTTAAAAGATACGGGAAGTGTCTTTCTGTTAGAATCTGCCTCGAATAGTCACCAATTAATAACGCTGCATCATTCAGACATAACCTTTCCACATCGTGCCTGGACATGCTCTCTAATTTTAGAACACGTTACTCATTATATGTAGTAGGTCAGAGGATAATGTTACACTCTAAATCAGCGTCTGCTCTCATCTTCCTAAACCTTTAATGCCTTCTTTCACACAGAAATGCAATTGTCAGCCATTCAGTGTCACAATTTGCAGCAACAGGATGAACAGTATCTTTTCACCCTTTTTGCTTATAGTCATGAAAGAAGAAATATCTGTTACCATTATTTTTCCAATCCAAATGGATTATTACATCCAGTGAGAAGTGAGGGATGTGTGTTGGGACCTCATTAGAACTACTTGCTACTACCACCATCAGCTGTACATTTCTCAGGACCAGCTTCTTAAGGACAGAGCTTCATTAGCAGCTTTCATCTGTGGATCTTTAAGAGGTATAATTACTTAGTAATAGTTGTGCATTAAATTAATGAGTTAACCCATATTATACACCTTTGTGGAAGACCCAAAACATCGTTTAATCTTAGATAGGGAGAAAAACTGTCACAGAGGTTAACACTTCTCCCACAAAGAGTGTGTGATAAACTGGGATCTGGGCACTCCATGTGACTGACCTGATTTTCATGGGTGTTGCATATGTGAAATCTAAATTGGCTGTCTGATTTAATGACTTTAGGAAGGCTGTTCTAAATTATTTGCCCACAGCTGCTAGATGACCCTGGTCATTTGACTCAGTCCCTTGCTTTAATGATACAGCACGCTTTGCTCTAATGTGAAAAAAATATAGTTTTCATTGCCATTATGGCATTTCTGTCACATAGAAAAGAATCCAGCAGTTCTCCCAGCAATATCTGGATAGAAAATCCAGTGTATCATGCTTCATTGGTGAAAATCAATAAAAATAGGGAATAAACATAGTGTAAATTTTAAAAAGTATGACTTTTTAATACCAGAAAACATGTTGTGGTAAGAGAATTATTCAAATGAGAGGAAAAGGACCTGCTTTTTCCAGTCTTTCTCAGCTAGAATTGAGGTGAATTTGGCAGAAGTTGTTCCAGTAAAGTCTGCTTAAGAATAAAAGCACTGCCTCTGAAGCTAATGAAAAAAAACCTTGTATTTTTACCAGAGCTAATGAAAAGCCCTTTTACTTAAGTCAGTGTGCCCTCTATTTTATCGGCAGTTTTCCCACTTTTTTATCTGCAGTTTTCCCACTTTATTTTTTTTTTCCTGTAAAAGTAAGGGTTGACAAATGGCTGCACCTATCAGATCTCTAGTATATAGCAGATGACACAGAGAAGTGTGCCTGATACTGGTGGAAGTATCAACCTAGGACAGCTCCCTCTGTTAATGATTGGGCCTGGCTTACAGGAGAAAGTCTCTTCCGTATCTTGGGAAAGGCCTTTTTAGTAATAGATAATGAATTAACTACAGGGAGGTTAACAAAACAGTACACATCAGCACATAAACCTCTTCCATTAAGCACTAACTGCATGAATTGCCCCCCTCTCTTTTTCTTTGAGAGATAAGAATAGATTCATTAAAGTAGTTCTAAATATTTTATCACCTTTAATGTACTCGCACAGACAAGACTTTGCAATACAGCCTCAGACATAATTCCTAAATGAGCTCTCTCCTTCATAAAAACTCTCATTAATGTGTCTAAAAGAAGATGTGTGTCTGTCTGCTCAATGCAACCACTGTCAAACCTGTGATGTGTTGGTTTATGTGTAATAAAATAAAGCAGCCTAAACTCTGTAGATAAAAGCATTAATGCCAGAATTATAATTCCTGGAGCTAATAGAACACTTGCCTTGTTTTCTGTGGGGAAATAAAATTCTTGGAGTTTTGAAGCAATGAGTGCCTCTCATAATTAAGATGAGTGGTCATGGAGTGCACTCATCCTTCTGAAAGAGAGGGAAATTCTCCCCCCAAGTAGTGGAAAACTGGACCTCATAAAACCATTCCAAATTTGCTTCTAACTCAGAGGATGTAACTGATGAGCCATTCTCTTTGGAGTGCCTAATCACTACTTAAATTACAGGTGTTATCTTGATAACTGAAAATTATCTTCACTTTGACAGAATTTGTCACATTGTGACATCTTGTGGAACAAATCATTCCTAGTACGGTTGGTTACATCTTCTACCCAGCAAATGGCTTCTGTTTTGTGACAGACACAAGGGTGCTCCACAGAGAGACCTTTTTCAAAGGCTCCTAATCATTCACTATGGCATCAAGACTTGTCTTCACGGCAAAGCAGAACACTTTGCAAAAATGCAAGACATTTCAGGCAGAATGAAGAACATTCCTTAAGTGCAATACAGCAGCCAAATGAAAAAGCATCTTGTATTTCTGGAGAAGGGGTAGGCAGGCATATGAAATGGACAGACAGAAGTGCACTAGGTAGAAATAGTGATTTTAATGAAAAAAAAATTGTCTTGGAAGAACAGTGGAAGTAGAGAATGTGTCCCTGGGACTGACATGTTCAACTTTGTCAGGTGCCTGCACATGGAAACATAGCATCCTCTGTCTCCAGGCTGCTGTGGATAAAGAAGTAAACATTTAAAAGCTGCTGTGGGGAGCTGTCCCTTTATAGACTGTCTGTTCAGACTCTCTTTAGTGGCCCATTATAAATCTTTATGTGAAGGGCAGTGAAGGAAGGAAAGGTTTTCCTGATTTATGGTAGAATCTCCAAGTATTTAATGTTTCAAGGATGGATCATATCCTCTCTTGGTGTAAAGATTTTGCCCTGAGAGGCAGAACAACTGATACTAGCAAAGTTCCAACGGCTTAAGAAAAAAACCAAAGCAATGGAATAATTCAGCTGGATTTCCTGTTGGCACTCCATGCACGGCCAGCTTTAGGCAGACCTGAAGGAGGACACGTAGGTTGCTGCTGCAATATGTAAGATTTGGTGTATGGCACTGGGAGAACTGTGATCTTTGGAATATTCCCAAGGGCAGGTTGCACACAGTTAGTGAGCACTTCCTGGAAGAAGAAGGATGCTTAATCATCATTTGAAAAAAATGGGTTTGTTGTTGTTTCACTCCAAGTTTGTAACTTCCTAATTCCCTTCTCATGTATAATTCTAAAACAAGCAGATGAGTGTGTTATTGCACAGAACATGCATTTTATTTCCCCGTGTTGTTGGATTAGGGCTTGAGCTGGTGCTTTTGTACAGAATCAAGCTCTCTTTCCTACAGTCCTTTTATTTTGGACTTACTGAGTTTGCACAAGGTTTACAAATAAAATGTAGCATACCTGAGTGCAGTAGTGATGGAGCACAGTAAATGTGAGTGTACATACATAAGTGCCTGATGCCCCCTGAATAGCAGTCAAAGAATCCAAGATGGTTTTTGAAAGGGTAGGTATAGATATCTTCAGAATATCTAGTTTTTACATAAATATTGATGAGTTCCACTAAACAAACCATTAAAAACACTCTAAATGCATTAAGATATCTTATTGAAAAGCCATTCCCACTATCAATATCTTTGTGCTGGTTATGCTTTTGTATTATGTCAGACAAGAAACATTGTGAGAGAGAGGGACCTGTCACTCAGAAGAGTGTGAAGTGTAATGTTTGAAACACGAAGGAATTGAAGTGATTTCCAAAACAGAGGAAATTGGGGAAAAAAATCAATGTAATAACAGCATTGTGTGGAATAGACAAACATTTTTCTTGTTGCACTTTGCTTTGACATTCACACAGTGATACCTCCAGAATATTTAAGAATCATTTGAAAGAACTGGTAGTAACTTTGTCCACATGAAGCTTGTCAGGCTGGTTCTATGGCTTGTTCTAAGTGAAAGCCTCTCCATACCTGGGAAATCTTGCAGGACTTCTGAATTCAGACAGATCATAGGATGTTTTTTAAGGGTACACCCAGGTTTCTCACAGGAAATCTGGAAATCATCCCAATCTGGCAGGTGTGGCCTGGTGTGGCCGTGTCTGTACAACCTACTCTAAACTGGACACTTCACTGCACCAACCCCACAGTGGCAAGAGTTTCTCACTGAGGCAGGTAGGAAATGCATTACAGCTATTTCTGTGAGGCTCAAATTAAATCAAAATCCTCCATTAAAAACAGGGGTTTGTTCTTAAAACTGTGCTTAAAAAAAATAAACATTAAAGATAGGAAAAGGGCCTGGAAAGGTTATTCTATGTTAAAACATGTTACAAACAGTATAACTTTTTTTAGAACAAATTTTAATCTTTTTTTATTTTTAGGTTGTAATACCAATACTATATATTTCCTATATATTATATCTATAGTATAATATTGTATAGGATATATTTTGTGTTATAATACCAAATGTAAGGTTAAAAAAATCATCTGCTTGGAGCAAAACAAATCATCCTCATCTAAATATGTTTCCTTTATGGAGTTTATAATGTGTTCTTTTAGAATCAGAGCAAAACTGTATTTTAAATTCTCAGAATCTTAGTCAAGTGGAATTCTTCTTCTGCAAACGCCTCTGAGGAAAAATCTGGAAATATGAATAGCATTTGGAGAGAGGAAGATGGGATACGACTCTTAAGGTAATTGTGAGTAAGGCAGAAGTACTTCTCCTGAAAAAAAAAAAAAACGAACAATGTTTATTGCTGCCAGCAATCGAAAACTCTTACCCAAAGTCTGAGGCTTTTAAAAAATTTTTGTATTGATTTGGGACTTTTATATTTCTTTTGGTTTATCTCTGAATGTCATTCAAAAAATAATTGTTGCAAATGTTTAGCAGAAGTGGCTGTTTCAGTGGTGCATTCGAGACTGAGTAATTTCACTGTTTCAGACAAAATGATGTGTACTGAAGTGGCTGTTACATTTGTGAGACAGTGAAAGCTCTTTTCTTCATAAATTATGAGTGAGCCGAGAATGAATTTATGCACCAGGAGAATGTCTGCTCCTTAAATACCTTTTTTCCATAGGTTTGTATTGCTGAGTTTATAGACCTGAACACACAGGTGTTTTTGTCCTAGTTGGAGGAAAATGGGAAGAAATGCAAAATAACTTTTTTTGTATTTTCAAACTTTAAATTTGATTTTTTTTAAAAATAAAACTTTTAATGTCAGTTACTTATGATATTTTTATAATGAAGAGGTTTGAAAAATGGTTTACAATATTACAAAGAGAGACTTTATCTTGAGCAGATCGTTTAAATGGTTGTTTTTTAGTTTCTTTCAATTTTACACCTGATCAAGTACGTGGTACCAAGTGGAAGCCAATCTGAACTCCTTTGGTTTGTTTAATGTAACAAAAATAGAAAATAAAATAGAAACTAAAAATAACTTGATTAAAAATTTTCCCTTGCACCTGGAAGCTGGACAGAACAGCAGCATGCATTTCCCTTCTCAGGATTACTCTTTCCCTCTAAATATTTACGTTCTTGTGCAGCAATTAGTGACTCCCAAGAGAAGTAATTTAGCTACATCTACACCAGGGGATTGGAGGAGCTGATTTAAATCTCTGGTTTGGTGCAAGGTGTCACGATCCGCTAATGCAAGCGGGGGTCGTGATGGTTCGTTTATCGATCTCAGAGTGTAAAAGGACACAAGAGATTTCAGTTTTAATCAAAACAGTGCACGTTTATTAAGTGTCCACAACACAGTAATGCAATAGAAAAGAGTAAGAGAGAGAGAGAGAGAGAGAGAAAAACAAAGTAGAGAGGGGGAAAAAGAGGGGCAATAGCTACCAACGGATGAGACGAAGTCCTCGTGGTCTCCTGCCAATAGATTCGTCTTCTTTCCATGGGGAGATCTCGAGCTCAGTTATTTCAGAAAGTCCCTTTCTAGTCCTTTTCAGAAGCGAGGGGCAACTGGCCAAGAGGTGGGGGAAATCTACAGCCGTTGTTATGGGACCCGTTGCTTTAGGAAAACAGGTACAGGACAGGTGCACAGGACAGGTCATTCCTTTCCACTTCAGCGCAGTCCTTTCCGCCTGGGCAGCAAGAACAGTGCAGTCCATTGGTACCTGCACTAATTTTCCTCAGGAATGTGTACCAGTTCCCAGTGGGCACACCCGTAGGCAACACTTGGCAGACATCCCACCACAGCCAGGCCAGGACTGCTGTGTTCAGTCTCTGTCCTCGGCGATGATTGTGAGGCAGATGAGGGATTTTCGGACCGTCTCTTACACAAGGACAGAGTAGATTTGGAGAGGAGAGGCAGCATCAGCTCTGAGAAGGCTTTAATGTGTCAGACTTGTGACTGGAGCCATCAAGAACGTGGAGCTTATGGAGTGCTCCTTTTTCCACAGGCTTGGTAAATGGGAGCCAGGGGTCCCTATCAGCCAAGTAAGCTGAAGTCTATTTTATCATCCTGTAGCAGGCCACAGAAGACATCCTTTTTTAAAAGGATTTCTTGAGGAAGGAGTCCAAAGTGCATCCTTTCTTCCTTGGCTGTCTTTCTTCCAGCCGCAGCTGGAAGCTACTGCAGCCAGAAGTGTCACTGAGGTGACTTCTGGGAGATATTCCCCCCACTGGATCCCATTGCAGCTGGCTTCTGCCTCGTTTGCAATGAAAAACCCCAAACTTCTAATGCACTGGGGAATCAAAGCTGCAAATTCCTGCAAACCACAGTAACTTTTTGAAGCTGCTCTCAAAGACGATCAGTGAACCAGGGAAGGATTTAATGGATCAGCAAGGAGATAAGCAGAGATTTCCACCGACACCCACAGCTTCGAGAAACAGGAGCCCTAATAGGAACTGTGTTATCAGACCCCCATCTCTCCCCCTTATGACCTCTCAACGGCTCACCAGAAAAATTCAGGCCTCCCTGATGCTGCTTCAGAGCATTGCTTTGCTCTTGCAGCAAATCTTTACAAGATTTCCTCAAGAATGAGAACAAGGTATATTTTCCCCCTTGTTCTTGCCAAAGCAATAATTAAATACCTTGAACAGGTTCTCTTACTAGTGAATCTTGAATAGAGAATTCCACTTTCCTCATTCCTGCCCCTTAGAAAGCTAATTTCCTTCAGGGATGAATGGGTTTGTATAGGAATTCATCATTTTCTCTCTTCGCAAAAAAAAAAAAAAAAAAGAACACAGAGTAAAATTCATTCTCTGGGGATTTTTGAAGAACACAATTCCTACTGCTTGAAATCTTTATCAGACCCTCTCATTAGATGGCTCAATCACTGCAGAATGATCTTTAAGCAGCTGCTGCACAGACTAAGGGAACTCTTCGTTGCAGGATTTCAAACACTTTGCTTAATCATGTCTCATAATGAGTCCTTAGTGGTGGAAGAGGGAAGCAGAGAGGCATTCATATTCTATTTCCTTTTTGAAATAGTTTTACCTGACCTTACCTAAATGACCCTCAGATTAGGTTCCTAATAACTTCAAATTAACGCTTTCCACATGCTGCTCTACATAGGAAATCTGATGTCTTACTCCTTTCCAATACCCAGAAATTATTGTTTTCAGTCACAGTTGTGACATGATCTTGACATCAGCAGTGTCTGAGGTCATCCCATTTTTTTTTTTTTTAGATGTGCAATACAAGTGCAAAATACAACTCTAGAAAATATGAATTTATAAATTGGTGTTAGATGTGTGAAGTGTATTTAAAATATTCTTTTCTATGACAGACTAATTTTTAGCAGATTTTTTGTTGGGGCATATTAAAGGTCGTTATGAATGAGTCACGCTGCAAAATCTGTAGAGATAAATCTCATCCTGTCTTTCATAATCATTGCATGTTGAGTTTAAAAAAATGTGGTTTTTACATTGGCAAAGCCTTTATCAGTAGTGATGTTGTTTATTGCACAATCATAACCAAAATTTTGTGTGGATTTATATCTAAAGGTAGGTAACTGGAATAGCAAATTTCTTTCTCAAGATTTAAGGAGAGATAGTTAGGCTTTTGCCTAAAATTATTCTTTGTGAGTGCAAGCATTCCCTTTATTAACAGGCAAATCTATGATTTAATCTACTCTTTCAGCTATTTCTGATTAATCTTTTATTCTAAAATCCATTATATATGTAGGTAGTGGAGGAATGAGATGTAGTGATAGATCATTTTCCTGAGGTTCGAGCAGCAATGACATGCAAAAGCCCTCTAAGCACAAACTGAGGGTTTGGACAAAAAAAAATGCAAGTAGAATTAATAAATTTGAAGGTGTGAGCTGTAAAAAAATGACACTCATAAAATGTGAATGGAGGAGGACTTAGAAGTGGAATTTTGAGCATAGTGAGAGATTTTACAGAAATTCCTTCCTACAGTTCAGGCATTAGGAGATTATAGTTCATGACACAAGAAGCTGGCAAGTTTGATGGCTTTGTGGTATTTTGTAGTAAATGGTGTTACAAAATGGTACTACTACAATTCAGAGACAGTTATAATGAGGCAATGGTTGCTCTTTTTTGCAGTATTTACAGGATGCATTAATTCACCAAAACACTAGCATTTCTCTATGGAATTACAAGTGACCTACCACTGAGGTGTTTCTCCATGTGCTAAAAATACTTTTGAAGTTTTTTTTGCAATTTTTTAAAACTGACTTCACAGTTCTTACCTGAATGCAGCCCTACTTTGGAAGTTCAGAGACCCCCAGTGCTCACACCACCAGTGCCATTTATAGCTCATTGGAGTATGAATGGCAAACTGCTCAAATGCTTCCTTTTCTATTACAAAATTATCAATATTTTCACATTGCTCTGAAGTGTGTGTGCCAGCAGTATCACAATTCACACCATTCCATCAGGAAGCTGGTGTGTTCCCTGCATGGCAGTAATGAACAGATGGCAGGCTCTGCAACAAAGTGCTGACTTCAGACTTTGATCAAACAAGTCCGTTTCACCACTTGTCAGTTGTTGGGATTTTTTGAATTGTGATCAAGATGCTTTAGGAGCTGAGTAGAGTCATTTAAAACTTAGACTAAGGCAAGTGTGAATTACTTTCTCATTCTGTGTTCTTTATTGCCACTTTTTTTCTGAAAGTGAGGAGTTAATCCATTGGAAGTCATGATTGGAGTAGGAAGGAGCTGTGCATCCAGGCAAGAAAATCTCTCTTTTTGTTTGTGTATTCAGAAACCCAGTGATTTAAAATATGCAACTCTCACATGGGCTCATGCTGAAGTGATTGTCCAGGACAAGTTCTGAGTGTATTTCAGACTTCCTGTTCTATCCTAAAGATAGAATTTATGTTTTCTCATCCCAGGAGTATTGAAGTACAAGTTGTGGGTTGTTCATTTTTTCCAATGTCACCAATCTCTGTAAAATTTTATGTCATTGCAACAAAATTGTCTCATTTGCATTGGATATCTTCTCTGCCTTTTCTGGGATTAGTAATGATTCATTTTGGAAGAAGTTGTCCTGTGTCTCTTGTGCTACCTATAACAAAGTTTCCATTCCCACAACTTCCCAGAGGATGTCTGGTTCTTCCTGCTTTCATTCCAGATGAAGCACACAGGGAAACCATGACTATTTTTGCCTTTGTGGCACTATCACTGCAGTTACGATAAGTCTGCACTGCCTTGGCTTTCTTTATCAAGTACCTACATACAATAAGCTAGTTTTTATTTCATTTTTCTACACACAGTGACTTGCTGGCTAAATATTAATTGTTTAGCTGGTTTTTAGTTCTACTGCTTCTGATTATTGTAGCTTCACATTTCATGCAGCTTCAGATGGAACCCTTTGAGCCGTGAGATGTGGTTTAATGTCTGTCCTGTTAGAAAATCCAAAGAGCTTGACATTCTGTGTCCAGTCCCATTTTCTAGGCAGTATAAGCTAAACTGGTGCACTCTGTTTGATTCTGGAAGTCTGGGGATTAAAAATCGGTGTCATTCTGCTGGGATACACATGCATGAGCCCAAGGGAAGAGGAACAGATATTCTTTCTAGAGGAGGATTCTTCCTCAAATTTCATGACAGCTAAGTTATGATAACACCTTCAAATGTCAAAACACCTATTGAAGTTATGAAAGAACTCAAATGTCTCCAAAGAGATTCTGATAATCCTTTTCAAATACCACCAAAACCAATTTCTCTCTAGCTGTGTTTTGGGAATGGTTCATTAAATGACAATGTGTACCTGTTAAGAGGATCTACCAGAAATACTGTTGTGGAAATATTCACAAAATCTACTTCCTAGGCAAAAACCCTAGTAGTGGGAATGCCTTTAGGTTTGACTAGACTGGTTACTATAAACAAATTCAGTTCCAAACAATAATGAGGATTTCCAAATTTTCAGTTAAAGCTGTTTATCATTTGTTGCTCAAGTAGGTCATTTGCAAAATCAAATCTCAAGTATCAAGTTAAAAAAAAAAAAGATATTTCTGAGTCTGACTCACAGACAGAAAATCTGTGACCTTTGAAGTCTTCAATTACTTCCTAGAACCTGAATTTTCACCTCTGAATTTCTTTACTGAGCTTACTAAAGAACTTAGAGCAATCCCTCAGCTAAAGGTCACGGTGTTGTGTGGTGTTACCTGGGGTTTTATTATTTCCTCATAAACTATGACATTTATAAAATGTCAGCAGCTGAAGAAATCAGGGCTGTATGAACATGGAGGAAGAGTTTAAAAAAAAACACCAAACTTGTTTACTTCGGCAATTCCATCAGTGGTGGTTCAGAATTAAGAATGTAATCAAAACAAATAATATTGTTTACAGATGTTACTGATTACTGTCCTGGCTTGCCAGACATTCATGTTGGTACACTTAGGAATAAAAATTCAGTCATATCACACTTTATTTAATAGAGTGATTGTGCTGTTTTCAGTGAACCCCAGAAAGCTCTCTCCTGTCCAAACTAGCAGTACATTCCACTTCATCATCCCAGCCAGCAGTGATCCACACTCAGGTAACTGATTAGGAGAAAAGTAGATCTTTCTCGTATTCAGATAAGCCAGAGATTATTTTGGGGTAAAAGTAATAGTCATAGTGACAGATAAATAATGAAGATAGCAGGATGCAGTATGTGAGACGATAGAAAAGGGACAGAGGAGCACAAGAGAGCAACAAACACCCCTGACTGCAGCAAGCTGCTTTCTCTTCTTCCCGCTGTCATCTGCTCCTCTGGTGCTCTCACCCTGCTGCCCCTTCAGCCTTGATTGCCCAGGGACCCTCCACCCCAAATGCCAATTTATGTTTCTGTGAGGTGAAACAAAACCCTCCTGTTTGCTAATCTCTGTGCATGAAGTGATCACACACTGATACCAGTGAGGCACTGGGTGCTTGAGACCAAATCCACCAGTATAAAGCAATGGAAATCTTCTGTCTTCAGTTTTATTTATTTATTGTTTATTTTTATTTATGGCAAGATTGAGATCGGATTGGCATTGGCTCAGGTCATTAGTCTGTAACTGGTTTTCCTACTTCAACCTGGTTGATTTACACTAATGCTTGATTGCCCATCCTCTAAGCCCTGATAAATACCTACTGAAATCAGATGGATAGAGAAAAAAAATCTCTATTTCCTTTCTAATTTTTATAATCGTTGTTTAGTCACTGCAACAAGTCAGAGAAAGGAATAGTGGCTGTTACACCCATACTCCTTATTTCTGGATTCGAGATAGATGCACTGTCTGCATGCTTGGAGCAAGGCTGGAGGATAAAAGGTTTTGGTTAGAACCAGGCAGAGACCTGGGCACAGCTGAGGGGAAGCTCCTGACAAGAAAGATTTACATCTCCTTGAAACTATTGATTTTCATGTTTTTCTGTTGGAGTTACAAGTGAAATCCAGCAGCTCTGCTGAGAGCAGGTACACACCTTCCCTCAGGTGTGTTTCAAGTCAGGCAGGAGGAGACACAGTCCTGGGGCATCTGACTGAAATTTTGAAAAGAGATATGTAATCTGATTGAGAATTAAGAGTTTCTAGTGGCCTTCACTAGAGGCAGAAGCTGACTGGAATTTAGGAGACACAGTGGATAAAAAAGGTAGATAGGGGCAAAAAGGTAGCTGATAGTAGGGATGGAGAAGTAATTGAAAAGTAGAGAAGTGAAAATAGGGGGTTACAGGTATCTTACAGGGCATATGTGGCAGCTGTCTGATAATGATTCAGCTGGCAGAGACGGCAGTCAAACGAACAACCAACCAGGATTAGGCTTGCTGGAGCATCTGGAGTCCCTTTGGCACAGGGGATTTGGTGGACTGAGGAGTATCACCCATTGTGATTGGGGCCCAGTTCCCACAAAATGACAGACAGTTAATCACAGGTGATGTCACAGTAATAGCTGACAATCCCAAGGAGTTGTGATGCATTTTCAAAGAAAAGTTTTGTTTAATACATAGGATTCTTTTGTCACCTACAATAATAACTAGAAAAAAATCAGGCCTTAGGCTTATCCTCCTGTAAAGTTTTTGCTGACTGGTTTGTTACTTGAATTCCAAAGCATTTTTCTGATCGCATATGTTTATTATGCAAAATATATGAGCAAGTTTCCTTTTGCTCTCCCCCTCCCCCCACAAATTATCATATGGATCAACAAAACAAAAACCCCTCATAAGTTATCCATTTTCAGTTAGAATCAGACCTGTACCTTACACACTGCAATGTAACTGATACTTCAGTTACATCAATGCAAATTAACATCTCTGTAGGCATTCTTGTTTATTTCTGGGTATTACTATATTATATGTAATTAAAGTGTTATTTGACATTAAATAAAAGGTGGAAAATAAATTTTAACATTTTAGAGCATTGATCAGTTTATACTTAACTGCAGAATTTCTGTTACAGTACAAATAATAAGCATAAATAATGTGTTAATTGTGAGATCCCAATGGAAAAGAATGCTGACCATAACAAGAGGAAGGAGCATGAGTAAGTCATCAGAGAAGAGAGGGCTGGGGAGGGATGGGATCTATTTAAAAAAACATCATGGATACATTTGTCCACATCCAGACTCGTACTCTTGATTCCTGTTATTGTCAGTGGAGAGAAACATGGCAGAGATTTACTCTTTTCTAAAATTGGTATCTAAAGTAGGATGCTCTTTGTCTTTTTAAAATGTGTTCATTATTCTATTTGCCAGCTAAAATTCATAACTTGTGTTGAGAAGCTGATCCAGGTGTGTGGGTCCTGAAAAGACACTTGAACCAGAAGAAAACAAACTCAGTTATCTGTTGACAGTGAAAGGCGACTAAACATCATCCAGGAACCATGGGCTTCATTTTCTTCATACTTTGCTAATTCAACAGACTTGTGGCTGCAATTTGGTGATTTGGTGCCCCCTAAATTGCATTTTATGGCTTTTATCACTTTGGATGTTTGGTTTGTTGTTTTTTTTTTAGGAAGTGAGATTCTGATCTCATTATCAGTGTAAAATCCTTGGAATTAGAGTTCCACAAGTGCGGAAATAGGGTGTGAGCAGAGAGTATTGGCTTTGAGCAGTTGGGTCAATTATGGACTTATGTTCTGTCTGCTAGGTCATCATTGTAATGAGATATTAGACAAGCATGGATTTTGCTAAGATACTGATGAGGATGGAGTAGTTTTCCACCTTTCCCCAAATACATCTGTTTATTTCTTGTGTACTGCAGTGGACATACTGGTACTTTTGACCAGTCTTCCATGGTTTCTGCTAAGTGCACTAGTTCTTTTACTCATTAGAGCATTCTCACTTGTTGTTCTTGAACTGGTAAGGCAACTTCATCTGCAGAGGAAGCAGGTCCTGGAGAGATAATGTGGCTTTTGAAAGGTGAGTTGCTTGTCAGCCATTTCTTTACATTAGTAGATGTGTACAGGAGAGGAAATAATTCATCATTTTCAATACAATAGCAAAATTCAGAAGCGTTTGAAATAGACAAAGTATGATCATGAAACATGGTGGAAGTATTTCAGTATTTATTACTAATGTCTATGACCACTCTGAGCCCTTTTTATTAACCCAGTTGCACTATTCTTGAATTTGCAGTTTACAGATCCTCTTTACTTAGGGTCCAAAGTCACATATAACCTATAGGATCAAGTGTTGATTTTGTGTTGTGTAATTGACAGCATTCATCACACAGTGCTGGTTTGCTGCTCTGCTTCAGAACCTTTAAAACTGGAAAATAATATAATATTCAGCAATTCATGATACTTTGAAGATATAATTTATATCACCGGGTTTAAAGATTCATGACTTGATTCCATAAATCACACTAAAAAGATTGGTTCACCGAGTCAGCCCTTGTCAAATGTTCTTTGAACTGAGAAAAAAGGGTTATAAAAATAAAACCTTCATGGCCTCACAAAGAAAAAATGAATTAATATCGGTTCCATACCTCCAGCTGTACTGTCCCTTCTTACACAGGAAGTTGGTACAGGTGCCTCTGTCAGCACTTTTCTGTCTGTCCCCTTCCTGCTCACACTGCTTCACCTGTGAGCTGAATACTCGTGAGCACAGTGTTACATGACTCTTCTGCTGCAAAGGCAGAAACTTTTTGAAGTCTGTTTGTCCAGCTTCTTAAAAAAATGCAAATAATTATTAGCTTTTTTGAAACTTTGTCAGGTTTCACTGAAATAATTCGCTCTTTCTTTGCTTCATCTCAGTGCTTTGCTAAGATAGAGGAAATCATCCCAGATAAATGCTATGTCACAGAACCACCAGGAAATGACAGAAAAAAAATAGATTGAAGTCAAAAGTTCTGGAGCAAAAAGTATGTTGTGGGCACAGCCCTTTTCTCAGGGCAAGAAACACCCTCTAAAGTATGAAAATATAAAAGTCAGTATAATAACATAATAGACTTCCTGAAAAAAAAGTATTAATTACCACTTGACTGAATCCAAAAGAGGGTGCAACTAAGACAAAGCAGAGATTGTATAAGTTAAATCTTCTAATAGCTGGAAGATCTAGCTAAGAGGCAACTTGATAATGAAAGTGGAAAAGGGAAGTAATAGCAGGCAGCCAGCTGAACACTTTCAGTCAGAATCAATTTCTCCCACAACATCATAAGCTTGACATGATTAAAGGAAATGAAAGCTGAAGTTTGCCTTTCAAAAGTGCAAAAAGAGGGCATATATGAAAAGTTTTCTGAATTCTTACTGTGCTGTTTGAAACCTTTTACACAGCCCTGGACTTCCCTCTGCCCTCTACTGTGGGAGCTTGGGGTGGGTTGGACGGCCGGGACGGACGGAGACGAGAGATCTCTGTAGTCAGATCTTGGAACATGCGGTTTATTGCAAAGGGCGTGGGTACAGGGGCACTGCTTAGAGCTGCAGCTGCAGCTCGGAGCAGGCCCAAGAGAGCAAGCGGGTAAGTAAAGAGAGAGAGGGAGAGAGAGGAGTAAAAGTGGAGTAAGAGTGAGTGAAGTCCTGGTTACAATACAATAAATCATCTTCTGTACTGAATATTCTAATTGTCACTAACCAATCTAATACAAGATACAAATCCTATAGCATTTACATACAGCCTATAAGAGTTCTTATATTACCATAGAGTGTTACATCTTAACTTCTAAAAACTACTCTTTGGACCCCTTCTGCTGAGCTAGTAGGGTCTGCTCTGACCCTTGGACCTGCCTGCAAGCAGAGGGTATTGTTCAATCAAGAGGGGATTACCTTCAGTCGGCCATACCATTGTTTTCCAGTTGTTCAGTAACTAAGACTTGGTATCTCAAAGGTGGCTTTCATTTCGATGTCACCTGTAGTTTTCATATTCCCAAAATCTTTTGTCAGGCAATCATATTTATAAGGCTTTCCTGTTTCATCTTCCCCAACACTCTACAAAGGTAAGTTTGGAATATTTTTTATTTGATTTTCATTTATCAAAGACTGTTTGCCTCTCTTCCAGGATGGTACTTGAATCATGCCGTCTCTCTTGCAGCTACAAAATACTGTTACCACAGGCTCAGAAGAGATGCAGAGGAGATCAGCCCAGGTCAAAGTAGTCATGGACTTGAATTCTCTTTCTCTCCCCTCTCCTGCCTCATCGCTCCTTGTAGCTTACCCCAAACCTGGGCTACTCTTCTTTGGGCATAGCCTATGTGATAAAGACTTGGATATAAAAAACTATTTCCAGCCTCTTTTTGCTGCTGCATCAATTCCTAATTATTATATTACTCATATTATGTTGATGCTGTTACACGAAACATTGATATTATTACATAAATTATTTCAAATATGCTTTTTTTCTTTTCCAAACTTGTGCAACAGAGACAAATTGAGTGCTTCTTCAAGACAGAGAAGTTCCTCTTGACATCATTCTTTATCTGTAACCCCCTGCTGACCTGCAGCACACATAAGCCTGTAAAGAACAAATAACAGCATAACACTGATCCTTGTCCCCACAGCAAGGGAAAAATAAACAGCAGCAGCAAAACCTCACACCCAGTGACCTATTGTGAATTCAAGTGAAATTGTTTTAGAACTTATGATCCCTCTGTCCTTAGGTGTTCATAGAGGGATGCCTTTGATATATAGCACTGATAAGAGGCTTATTCCATTAAGCTGTAGTGATTCTCGCTTTCATGCATCATTTGACAGAGAAAATGAGAATTTGCAGAAATAATAGCTAATGTAAAGTATATCATGTCGCAATGCAGTTAGACAGGTAGGAAATAAAGTTTATGTATTATGTTATAGAGTACTTTGCACATTTTATTGTACGTGCAAAGAGGAGATCTTTTGGAGTTGGTTTTTTTCCATACCGAATTTAAAACTGCTAAGAACATTGGGTTTGGGTCAGGATGTATCATCTTAACAGAGGTTAGGGTTTCAGTTTCAAATAGATATTCTTACACAAGTCATAAAGGTTAAATTAAAACTGGATGAAGAAAAGGAAAGCTGGAAACAGAAGCGAGAGGGAAGTAAAATGGTACTTGTCTCAAGTATCAGTTTTTTGGTTCCGTAGTCTACCTCGTATCTTCAGACCTGCACAAACACCACCTTAGTGCTGAAGTAATGCTTCTGGAACATTTTTTCGGGGCTATTTCAAAAGCTTGTCAAACTAGTTCTCACCCTTCTTGCTGAAGTTCACACTGAAGGGGGATTTCTTCTCCATGCATTTCTGCTTACAGGAGGATGGCATTGCAAGTAACGAGGAAGTGCATTTTAATTAATGCCTTTAATTTCCAAGAATAGATTGGCAATGGTTAAATCATTTGTTGCACAGCAAGTTGTGAAAGTCACTCGCAGTGGCAAAATACATCACAGCCCATTAGAATTTCCAAGATTTTTGGACACCTCATAAGCTCTAAGGTGGTAGATATTTTATTCTTGCTGCACTTTAGTGCATCCATAACTTGATGGCCCTTGTGAGCAATAATCTGAATTGTCTAGCATAAGAACCATTTACTATTATTTACAAAAAAGGGAACAAATAACTTGGGATTTAACTGTTTCTATAAGGAAATAAAGTGATTATGGCAGCCTCTGTAATGAAGGAAATCATAAGCACGATTTTAAATTGTGGTATTTGCATAGTTGTGCTTAAGAAATTGGGGAGGGTGGTGTTAGGAGTTTGATCATTTCCCACACCTCAGAAACAAGGTATGAAGGAAAGGAGGGACAAAAGCTGCACTCCTTCACACCATGCTCTTAGAGAAAATTTAGCTTAACAGGATTTCATGAACACACCTCAAGTATTTTTATTTGTGCTGACAATTTCCTGGAAATTTCTACTTTTGAAATGTTTCAGCTACAACAATAAACAATCAAAACGTTTTCAATGTATTTGAAAATTGATGGTTTTCCTCTCTGCAGCCCGCAAATAGAAGATATAAAGGAGAAAAAGCCCTGTAAGAGTATGTGTGTTGGTTCAGTAAGTGAAGAAATACTCTGGGATGTGTGAAACCCAGGTTCATTTCACTGGTCAGTTTTGTTTGGATGGAAAAATTATTTTCTAAGACCATGGAGATAGCACCAAAACAGAAAAATTAAGGGACTCTCCTGCATGGACAGGCAAAGTGAACAGCCAGCTTGTAAAAAGCATATACTTTTTTCATCAAAATTTACTTAGAAGCTTCCAATTGATTCTTATTCTTGCTATATATAAAACAATAGAATACTTTATTACTTCCATACGATTTTAATCCTAAAGAACAAACCTGTTTATATTAAAATATTGTCAGATTTTTCAAAGGTCTTGGTCTTTTGCGTACAATGACCTGCTTATCTCTAAACTTAGGACACATTAGTGTTGTTTCAGCTCTTAGTTCTCTGTTCCCTTCCTATTAGCACACTATGTTGTATTTAAGATAGTCATGCAAAGACAAAGTATCTCATTGCTTTCACACGAAGTAAGAAATTTGGAAGTGGTCACAGAGTTCTAGAGTTGGAGCCTTTGCTTTTTAGATTACTTTATTCTCTGAGGATAGCAAAGAGCATTTCTTCCTTTGGGAACTTTTGATTATGAGAGAAATACTCAGCAAAGTGCTATTCTGAGAGCTGGGAAAGTTTCTGTGCAGCATCACTAAATTTGCTTTCCATTGCTTTTGCTGCTGAGTGTAGCTTCCCTTTTGCTACTACTTCCATTTTATGACAACTCCTACAGTTCAAAACTATGATTCTTGTTATATATGACAGTGTTCTGCAGTACAAAACTGATTCATAGACTATGTAAACAAAATATAGGAGCTCAAGGTGTGGTAGAAAATGGAAGAAATTAGAACTCAGTGGAAAAAAAAAAGGTGCATGTCTAAATACTTCTTTCTGTACTTTCCTTGAGACAATTTTTAACTACATTTTTTTTCAGCTACTACATTATATGATGTAGCTGAAATCACTAAGAGAAATAGGGAGAGTATAACTGAAGAAGAATGCAAGTCATCACGAAAGTCATCAGTTTTTACCACTTTGTATACTAATTTTAGAACATTGCATACATCGTTGCTTTTCTAGGTCAGCCATATGCATTAAGTATGCTGTAATAAATTTTTCAGAACTTACAATTTTTGTTGCTCACAGAATTTCCTATTAGCCTTCATAGTCTTGTCTTTAAAACATAACAGTGTAATCCAGAACTCTGGTGAAAAAGTTCTGAGTCTTTGATAAGGAAGTAACAGTTTAACTTCATGTTTGGAAGCCAAATATTTTTAGTGGCTGATCTTTTGCTTTTCTATTTGTTGTCTTCAGGGAAAAAGGGTTTTTTTTAGGACAATATGTTGCTGTTTATCTTGATTTCACAAGTTTTTTCTATAATACATGGCACTGATATATATCCATTTTCAGGACTGCAATTGCTTGATATTTGGTTTGCTTCAGAAGCACAGAACCCAAGGCATTTACAGAGTATAGGAATAACATATATCAGTCCAAAAGCATTGAATCTGCCTTGCAGGTAATGTTTTGTGTTTGAGAAGCCTGTGGATTAAACCCTCTTCATTTGTTCACGAATGATGTGAACTATCTATGCTTGTATGAACAAGGTCACACAATTCCTGTGATGTGAATTCCCATCCAGTCAAGAGGATCCCACAAAACAGTGTGCTGGGAACATACTCCATGACACATACCATGACATAAGGGAAAAGGTATCTTATCCTTCCTTTCAGAATCCAGTCTGAGAAGTGATCAAAGAACTGAAAAATATCTCATTATGTTATGTACAATGTACTGAGTAAGTGTCTTGATAAAGGTTTGGTCTATTCCTGTGCTCTCCATAATGACTAGGAAAGTACAGTTTCTTCAAGTTTTGTAGAAGGGATTTTGAAAATTGAGTTTTCTAACTCAGAAACTCTGTCCACAGGAAGTGAAACTTATTTTGATCAAAAAATAACCATTACATCATTTCAATGCAATCAGCTCGGTCTTCATAACCCGTTGTTTAATGTAGAAGACGTTCATTTTTCTTGGCAGTTTATGCTTAAGTTCATTCTGAATTGATGAAGTTTATTGGTAAATACTCCAAATTCACTTTCTTGTTCTGCTCTTGATGTTTAAAGCACTACAAAAGTATGTACTGAAAAGACTATGTGATACATTCTAAGAATTTGTTTTCCCACAAGGCTACTTTTTTAAACATTGCTGACATAAAAGTAGTGTTTGTTTAGGTACCAGACTAAAATGACAATTCTAATTTTTTCCCCCCATGGGAACATAAAAAAAATTCTTATTTTATTACAGTGGAGTGTTTTCTGTGCAATCTGTTCTAGGAAGTAACGATTTGGTTGTCATGGACAGTAAGAAGGCAAACTCAGATGCTGTAAATCAGACAGTTTTCCAAAAAAACCTGAACTGGTACTACCAGCTAGTTTTATGGAGACTGATAACACATGGATTTTATGACTACTCTGTAACATGAGCTGGGTATTGGCCAGTGACAAAAATGAATATCCTCATATGTCACTACATTATTAGTGGGGTTACACCACCATCTACAGGTCCAGCTAAGACTAAGCCACGATAAAGGAATACCAGTTACACACCCACAGAAGAGTTGATAGTTCCTCTTTGAACTAATACATACAAATACTTTGAACTAGTTATGTAAAACCACAGTACAGCTTGTAGAGCATTCCATACCAGTGAAAACTGTTCTCTCTACTGTGTAACCTGAACATCTGCATGAGTGCCAGAAAAGCAAGTCCTGTTTATACTCATCCTTCAGTCCAGTATGATTAATATGATCATTTCAGTGCACCCTTCTTCTTAGCCTAGTGGAGGATTTAAGACGTAGCACAAAATCACAAAATCCCTTAAACTGTAAAGTGAGAAAAATCTTCCTTCCCAGAATTTGTTAAACAAATCAGTTCAGAAGCTATTTTATCTTACAAGATATTAAAAACACTTGTAAGAAGTTCCCTTTTTGAAGTGCCTTTTGCACACCAAAATTTTGCCCTTTCATGGCCCATTTTGCTGAAAGTTGTCCAAATGTGACCGTGCAACTGCCTGACAGTGACAACTATGACAACTTGCTAAACAGCTCCTAAAGGAGTCCTTCTTGACTGTCAGGACTGAGAGTAAGTGCCTGGGGGTCCAGCAGAAAGGTGAAGGGTATAGTTTAGATATTCTCACTCAGGAAAGTAAAGGTGCTTTTAAATTTTATTTAACCCTGCTCTTTGTATCTTCTCCTTATTTTAGAACTGAAACATGATGCTGGGGTTTTGAAACAGTTATGCTGGAGGACCAAACACCCTCACATCTGGATTTGCAGCTGTCTTTGGCCAAGTTAGATGATGAGAGGTATGTAGATCCCTATGCTGGTATTTCTTTGGAATGGTCTGAAAATGAGGATTTAATCTTGCGTGGAATTCATGGCATAGTTTCCTTGGTAAGATATAATTCTTTACACAAGCAAATTTTTCCTTACAAGCCCTGAATGAAGATGATTTCCCCCCTCATTTATGGCAGCTTGTTTTAAAGGTTTAGAAAAGAACCACAAACCTAAAAATATAGATGGTAAAACCCGTGCCTGGGTCAGGTAGCTGCCAACAATCCTGGGAGCTCCAATGGCCAACATCACCTTGGGTCTCCTTGAAATACAGTGTGGCTTTAGATAGTGAAATTATTTATCAAATGCAGCACAAAATTATTTACCAAATGCAATGGGCTGCATAAAGGAAGATCAGTGTGAAATTCAGATGTATACAGGGAAAACTGAAAGTCTCAACTAAACTCCCATCTATCCCCACAGCACCTAAAAATCCACTGGTGCCTGTGTTTTCACTGGGGGCGTTTCTCAGGGTCTCTGTGTAGTGTCTCTGCACATGCTCACAGCAGCAGCTATGTGGGAAAGGCTGCCAGCTTCTGCCCATCTCCCCCTAACCTCACCTCTGGGTCAGAATAGTCCAACGAGGGGACATTTTGATTTCATCTTTTGGAGATCTGAGGAGTACTCATTGCTCATGCCTGATGCATAAGAGTGACATTAAAATACGTGGCAGCCGCCACAGGGAGATGAAGGTAGCACTCTATCCAGGAGAGGACAGAGCTGGTTCAGTGCCTTTCCCAGCTGGAGAGGGTTCTGCTTTTCCCATCCTGTGTTTTGACTTCCTGTGGTGAGCCTGTGCACAGAAGAACACGAGATCCACAGTTCCACTGGTGAAGGAACATTCTCGGTCCCTGCAGTGAACAAGTCCCTTGAATTACAGCCAGTGACAGCTGAACAGAAATGCTCAGGACTTTCCATGTGCATATCCCCCTGTGGAGAAAGAACTAGGAGCTCGTGTTCCAGCAAATAATGAAGCTTTATAAATGTCATTTTTTGCTGAATTAAATTACAGAAGTTCATGACTAACCAAGAGATGAGGCAAGAAAGACTTTCAGCATCCTGCAGCTTTTATAGGTCTCCACATAAGGCATCAGGAGACACTAATCCTGCAGACTAGTTGTTTATGAACTACCCACACATAAACACCCATAATTAAATTTATGTTAATTTTTGTTGTAACTGATCTAAGAAACTCCTTATTGTCGGAATTTTTAATTATAAAATATAAATTAGCCAAACATCTCTAATACAAATAGCTATTCTAATTTATTATAATTCCTATAAAAACCTAGCCAAATACTAAGGTTAATAAAGAAAAGGGATGCAGTTCTGGTTCTTGTGCCCATGATAAATTTAGTTAAGAATCCAGACACAGCTGCAGCAAACAAGCAAATATTGAGTCTCATGTTTCCAACCTCTGTCTAAGCTACTTTTTTTGTTTGTTTTAAAATATAAACTCTCTCTTTGCTGATTCCAGATCTTAAATTGAATTTTTCATACTGCCCTATCTACATGTTAATTCTAGTTAATTATAATAAAATGCAGATATTGAAGGTGGCTGTGTGTAGTGAAGTAGTATTATCCTTGCAAAGACCCACTTCTTCTGTTAAAATGGTATCTGTAAATTCCTAAATAAACCTGGATAGAAGGCTCTGTATGAGGTATAATTTTGAAAGAAATTCTAGAGCCAGTTCCTTATATGCAGCAACCTCAAGTTTGTGGGGATTTTAACATTCATAAACTATGAGAAGCTGTGTTTGGCACCTTCTGTTTGGATTATCTGTTGAAGACCCACCTGATGAAAAGCCAACCATGGGGAAACAGTTAGGGTCAAACAAAGAAAAGGGACAAAGCCGATAGGTACCCAATGCCATCAGTTTGATGCTGACATTGTGTGTTCACTCACTGCCTGAGCCTCAAGTAGCTAAAATGAAACACTGCTGTATTTGTAGACAGCATCATTTTGGCCATGATCACAAGATGGCATCATTACAAAACCCTTCCCATCAAAAACCCCACACTTCTCTAGGTAGGAAAGTTTTATCTATTTGTCCTCTGCTTAGACATATAAGAGTATTTATAGCTTGAATACAAGCACCTCTTTTTGCCTTTAAATTATTATATGCAAATCATTTAATTAAACCATTAAATGATTACATTTTTATTTAAATGATGCACTTCTGAATATCTTTAAAGAGTCAAATATCTTCTGTGACATAGTACATAGATAAATATTCAACGGGGTGGTCAGTGCTCTGTGTCTGCAGTGACAATGACTGTCACAGGGATCACACAGCTTTCTAAAGCCTAACTCAGGAAAGGGTCTAAAGTGATTGTAATGGAAGGTACACTTCCATAATCTGTGTAGAAGCACCTTGAGCTCACCGAAGACACTTACTGCTTTGCCAGAAATAAGTGGATCACTACACAGCAGATCACGTGGATCAGCAATCTAATGGTTTGGGGGAAAAAAAAAAAAAAAAAGAAAAACGTGTGCAAAAGCCTGGAGGACACATAAAGTAATCCTTCCATTCTCCTCCCCCAGGGAAAGGCTTCACCTGAGGTAATGAGTCCCCTTTGTCCTTTCAGGTAAATGTAGATCCACTGGAGAGAACTAAGAAGGAGAAAGGAGAAATGAGAGTGGTTGGAAGTTCAGCAAACATGTCAAGTTAAGTCTGAGAAGGGACAAGGGAGAAGTTATGACAGAGAACAAGAGTATTTTTTTTTTCAATGCTTCAAGAGGTAATGAATTCAAGTAGCATGGGAATATCAATTGGGATTAAGGAAATAGTGTAATGAGGCATTACATTAAATAGATGCTTTGGAAGATTACAGGGTTTAAATTATTTAAATACACATTAGAAAGGTACAAGCAGACATTTGTCAGAAATGACATGGTTAAAACTGATACCGTTTTGGGGTGACTTGTGGTCTAAAAGCCATGCTAAAGTCTCTGTTTAGTTCTCTATGGAGATCTGTAGACCAACAGTTCATTCTCAGCATCACACTTGTTTATCCAGGTGAATACTTATATTCTGTTTGCATCTGCCAAAGAACCTAAAACTGTGGAGGATGTCATCCTGTAGAAGTACTGTTCAGAAGTGTCCTTGTTCTTCCCACTAGAATGGCATTTTCTAAGGGAGACTGGTCACCTGGCACCTTTCATAAATTCCCACACGATCCATATAGATATGAACCAATGTTCTCTTATCTGTATGCTGCTAACAATTGCTGACAATGCAGTTTATTTTAATTAAAAGAAAAACAAAACAAACACAAACCCAAATGTGAGACAGCAAATTGCTGTAGCATTACTAGATTACTCTCTCCACTATGCTCCTAAGCACACCCTTGCTTATAGTTCACATAAGTTCACAAGTTGCTTTCTTCAGGTCAGTTAACAGGATGAGGGCTGGAGCTTTGTTCTAGCTTTTTAAAGCTGGGACAACAAATTGTGTAGTGAATTAGTTCCTGTTACTTGATTACTTTGGCTTTCCACAACTTTGTGGCCCAACACCTGCGAGTTATTTGTCTTTATTTCTGCAGCAAATAGCTGCTTTGTGTTGAGTACCAGTTCCATGGCTCTGAAAGGGAAGTATAGAGTAGTACAGGGGAATGTACATATGGGATGATAACCAAGGAAAAGTGTGACGAGTATCTAAGTACTTATTGCTAGAATGCACTGTTGGCAGCTGGACAAAGCTGAATTTAGTCAGAGTAATTTAGTTAAAGAACAGAACGAGGAAATACCCAAAATCAACAGAGCACGTGTAATAAAATCAGGCTTCATGTCAACTGAGAACCAAGAAAGAAAGAGGAAAGTGGTGTCTTGCAGAACACACAGAAATTAGCACTGCTGAGTTCTTGGGTAGCAAAGACACTGCCATCAACATCAAGATGTTCCTC